>NC_136805.1:5230602-5235602 GCF_951216825.1 Electrona antarctica | reverse complement strand
GATGGATGGATGAATGAATGGATGAATGAATGAATGGATGAATGAATGGATGAATGAATGGATGAATGAATGGATGAATGAATGAATGGATGGATGAATGAATGGATGGATGGATGAATGAATGAATGAATGAATGAATGAATGAATGAATGAATGAATGCCTTTATTGCAGACTCAGGGACGGGTCCATAGAAAAACATATACATACAATAAAAAAGTCCAAATGTACATGTTAGACAGGCATTTGTGACAGTTATAAATAAAGGCTTTTAAGCCAATGTCTTCTAAGGCTAGAGGAGTATCTAGTGGAGCTTCTGACAAGGTTATTTGTTATTTTACGATGATGCTATTCACAGACTCATCCAAGCGACACATGAATCTATGCATTAAGTTCCGGAGAACAGTTTGAAAAGTATTGACTCTTGCAGCCACAAACATTTCACTTGCACTGCACCACGGGAGAGCAACGATACGTTGTTTTAACGTGGCTGTCATCATATTAGATGGAGTTCTATCGACACAGAGGAGATGGATAGATTTGAGTTAAAAACGTTCACTCTGAAAGAATATATATATATAAGATTTGCGCCACATTTTCACGATTCTTTTCAAAAATAGCAGATCTACAAGCTCGTATAAGCGTGGCACTCGGAGCTTGTAGGTCTGCTATTTTTCTTTTTCTTTTTTTATAATATTTATTTTATTTGGAAAAAGCAGTACAATAAAAGCATTTCTATGTATACATAGGACACAAGTGCAGTTCCCAGGATTTTTCTTTTCACCCCTCTTCCCTCGCTCCCCCCTCCAAGTGACTCCATCTCCAGTGTCTCTGTAACATCCTTGCTTTCTTCAGGACTACATATGGCATCAAGTCAACACTCAACAGGGGCAAAGGGCAATATCGCTTCAGAGTGTACATTTCAGAAGGAGAAAAAGAAGAAAGAGTGAGGTCTGCTATTTTTCAATAGCTAAAGCATAACATAATGCTTAAAACACCAAAAGGGGTTCCTGTCCTGAATTGGTTAATCACATACAGGTGTACAGTCATTAGCGCCAGCTGCTGACAGACCGGCACACTGTCGGTCTGTCAGCATGGGGCCAGAAGGCCAGCGAGGATGGGGCCAGCGATGGGATGACGTAGACCTTTTAAGCAGTTACCACCAGCACCCTAGCTGTGCTCAAGCAAGGTCACAGAGAGACAGAAAGATTTCTATATAGTGTCTGAAAAAGTAGAGACACGTCAGAATTCAGATGACCCCTCTGGCCCTGCGCTTCAAGGGGCGCCCCGACCAACGGACTGATATGATCGAATAACTTGATTTGTGATGTAACAGGTCGTATTTGCTTTCATCTATGTCTTTGCTGTTCATGTCCATATCACATGACCCATTCATTTGGGGATAAGTATTTCTTAAGGTCCCATTGAGTTGAGTTTACAGCTGTTTATTGATAACCTCTCGAACGATAACGGTGCATTACCAGCGAGGGCCATGCATGTGGCAGCCGACATGTAAATATGAAACAAATGCTTAAAACATGTAGCTACAGAATGTGGATTTCAGTTGTTTTGAGGCTTTTCGTTCTTCTTCCTACGTCATAATTTTGTTCATATACACTCTTTTTCTCTTTTCTCTGGGTAAGTTTTGCTATAGTTACAGCAGACAGACAGACAGACAGACAGACAGACAGACAGACAGACAGACAGACAGACAGACAGACAGACAGACAGACAGACAGACAGACAGACAGACAGACAGACAGACAGACAGACAGACAGACAGACAGACAGACAGACAGACATTGTGTAAGTTGGTCAAAGTGCTGCGGCAACGACCTGGACCAGATGTCACAGTAAGTAAGTAAGTAAGTAAGTAAGTAAGTAAGTAAGTAAGTAAGTAAGTAAGTAAATGTTATTTATAGAGCATCTTTCAAAACAATGTTACAAAGTTCTGTACAGTGGTCAACAAGGTAAAACAATCAAATTAAAACAAGGGCAAAAACAACAATAGAAAAGCAAAACAAAAGTTATTAAAACTGTCAACAGACTGCATTTCTTTTCTTAATGCAAAGGGCAGGGCGTTCCACAAAGTGGGAGCAACCACTGCAAATGCTCGGTCCCCCTTAGTTTTAAGTTTAGTTGCAGGAATAATCAGAAGGCCTTTATCAGATGACCTGAGAGATCTCGTGTTTGGCTTTGCATGCAGTAGATGTATAGTGGAGCCAGCCTGTGTAATGCCTTATATATGTTATTAGAAGAATTTTGAAATCGATCCTGGATTTGACTGACAGGCAACCAATGGAGTGCAGAAAGAAAGCACTGGTGTAACGTGAGATCTGCGGTTTGTGTTTGTGAGAATCCATGGCGGCTGAAGTTGACAGCATTATGTCACAGTTCATACGGTCTACGTACATCACTGTCTTGAGTTCAAGAGTTATTAGTTACTAGAGACCTGTGGATGGCGGATTTAGCCACGGTTAACCACAGTTTAGGGTGGATTTACTGTAGGTCATTAAAATATATTATAAATTAATATTGGATAAACCACAGGTGAAATAAGGCAGGGAATAAATTAATGGCATCTAGCTATAGGCTTATTATAACTTTTAAAACGCACAAAATCTCGGCAAAAAAAACGAGCTTGTAGATCTGCTATTTTCAGCATGCAAACCAAGTGTAAAATGACTTATACTCTAGTGGACTCTTGTCCACTAGTCCCTTCCTAACATTTTAGTCTAGTTTTTATTTGTTGACGAAATTGTCAATATAGTTACTCTTAGTTTTAGTCATCATACCGTAGCTTAGTTTTCATTTCGTTTTCGTCAGTGGAAAAAGGTAGTTGTCGAACTTTTTGAAAGGTAGTTGTCGAAGATTTTTCTTCTTAGTTTTAGTTGACGAAATCAACACTGTGATGCACTCTTTAGTTGCATGTTGGGTCTAAAATCAACACATGTGGCCTATTCGACATACCACAAAGTGCATAATAGACAACAGGCGACATGCAACTGTCAAAGTTCAGCAGTGTATCTGCCTCCTAGTAGTCCATGTTTGTGCAAGTGAACCAGGGTCCACGCAGCAGAGAGCAGTAGTCAAAAGTCAGTAACGTCCATATGAGATCTTAAAAGTTCTCATATGGACGTCTAAGCAGGGATGAATAATGGCTTGTGCCAAGTGTGCATGTGCACAGGGGCCCTGAGCTAATGGGGCCCTTGGATTCAGAATGTCCTCAAAGTCACGCTTCCAACAAGCTTTGAACTGAACAGATTGGACTGTTGTTCTTTAATAACAGACTAGGAAGGTCGGACAGTGACAAACTAGATACCTGAGTAAAGTTCAATTTGAGCTTCATCCAACACATCCACATCTATTTCTGTCAGCCTTACCGTTAGGCTGCTAGTAGGGACAGTTAAAAACCCGCGCCGAACACATTAAGTTCTAGTCTCGTGTTGCCAGACTGTTGCCTCTCGCAATTTCCAAATGCTTCCATCATACAGTCTCTAGAGCAATGGAAAAGCTATCATGAGTAAAATATAAAGCGGAAGTGGAACCTCCTCCCCACTTCCGTTTCGTCTTTACAGTCGCGCAAACTTATTCTAATATAAATAGTAATCATCTAAGCTTGTTGCTTAGCAGAAAAGGAAATACTTTTTTTTTAAAGATATTTTAAAATATATTTTCGTTAACGGAAATAGCAGCTTCCTTACTCGGATTTTAGGAGGTGTAGTTCCAGACTCTATATAGCATTCGGAGATCGTGGAATGGATTTTGCTAAATTACACACTGGTATCGGACTGGTACTCGGTATCGCACAATACGCAAATACTGTAACTATAAATATCAGATCGGGACAAATCGGTATCGGCAGATACTCAATCGGATCGGGAGCAAAGAAATGTGATCGGGATAGCCCTAGTTATGGGTATCAGTATCGGGAAGGGGGTAAAAAAGTAAGTAAAGTAAAGTAAGTGGTGCAACTCCGTGTGGCCCACAGGAACGCACCCAGGGTGCCGGCCCGATTCCGGCGAGCCGCCCCGCGTCCGAAACGGTTGAGAAATGACAGAGTTACCGTGTGGGGGTCCCTCTACTGTACCCTCTACTGTACTGTACTGTACTGTACTGGCACACCCGAAATCACCATATATTATACAGTTAATATGTGCGTGTTTTTGTGTTAGGTTGCGCACAGGTGGTGAAAAACAACCATGCTGTTTTCGTGCTCAGACGCACCCACACACCCACCCACACACATAGTCACTTAAGGAAGTGGTTGCACCACTTAATAAAAATGGTACCGTTACATCTCTAGTGTCCAGTTTCCCTCCAAAACAACCGAACTGCCCCCAGACTGTCAACTATGGCAGGGGTTCTCAACGTTTTTTGGCCGGGGACCCCCGGAAATGTCTCGGGACCCCCGCCCCGCCCCCTCCCGACCCCCAATATAAATTGACTGCTACAATAACCTTAAACCATTTTGGGCGGGAACCCCTTTTGGTGTTTTAAGCATTGTTATAATTTAGCTATTTAAAAATAGCAGATCTACAAGCTCATAGCGCGCCACCGAGTGGCGCGCTACGAGCTTGTAGGTCTGCTATTTTTGAAAAATCGTGAAAATAAAATTTAAACAAATATATTTTATTTTTTATTTTTTTTAAATAATTTGGGGACCCCCTAAAATAATTTGGCGACCCCCCGAGGGGTAGCGACCCACGGGTTGAGAACCCCTGAACTATGGAGCTGGCCTTCCTAGAACAGCTTGTTCAGGCATCCCTTGTTGTTGACGTTACTCCCCCCACACACACACACACACACACACACACACACACACACACACACACACACACACACACACACACACACACACACACACACACACACACACACACACACACACACACACACACACACACACACACACACACACACACACACACACACACACACACACACACATACACACACACACAAATAAGATGGCCTGGAGCTATTAGAAACTGTCTCTGTT
>NC_136805.1:5188102-5228102 GCF_951216825.1 Electrona antarctica | reverse complement strand
GACACGGGGAGAACATGTGAGGGTACCTACCCTAGGGGACACGGGGAGAACATGTGAGAGTACCTACCCTAGGGGACACGGGGAGAACATGTGAGGGTACCTACCCTAGGGGACACGGGGAGAACATGTGAGAGTACCTACCCTAGGGGACACGGGGAGAACATGTGAGGGTACCTACCCTAGGGGACACGGGGAGAACATGTGAGGGTACCTACCCTAGGGGACACGGGGAGAACATGTGAGGGTACCTACCCTAGGGGACACGGGGAGAACATGTGAGGGTACCTACCCTAGGGGACACGGGGAGAACATGTGAGAGTACCTACCCTAGGGGACACGGGGAGAACATGTGAGGGTACCTACCCTAGGGGACACGGGGAGAACATGTGAGGGTACCTACCCTAGGGGACACGGGGAGAACATGTGAGGGTACCTACCCTAGGGGACACGGGGAGAACATGTGAGGGTACCTACCCTAGGGGACACGGGGAGAACATGTGAGGGTACCTACCCTAGGGGACACGGGGAGAACATGTGAGGGTACCTACCCTAGGGGACACGGGGAGAACATGTGAGGGTACCTACCCTAGGGGACACGGGGGGAACATGCAAACTCCACACAGAAAGGCCTTTTCGCCAACCTCGGGTAACTACTTTCTAAACTTGACAAATCTGCTCTTATTCCCATTGCAACATTGTTTCAAATGGGGGTCCGCTGCACAGCCAAATTCATTTTGTGGGACATAAAAGCTGTTTGAGAACCACTGGAGTAGAAAGAGGTAAAGGTCAGAACAGAGAACTAAGTAAATAAGCTAGAGCACTTCCTGATCTCTCTGTGTGTGTGTGCGTGTGTGTGTGCGTGTGTGTGTGTGTGTGTGCGTGCGTGCGTGCGTGCGTGCGTGCGTGAGGATGAAACTGTTCACTCACTGGCCACCATTACAAGACTGTTTGATCTTAAACAGGGCTGTCAGTCACAAATAATTGCGATTAACAATTGAATTGTGTTTTTTGAAACATCACAAATTGCACAGGGCATATTATGACAAATAACATACAAAGAAATCACATTTAATATGTTTTTACAATTTTTTCTTTCCAAAGGAATTACAAAATGGCAGAAATTGTCGATCTACAAGCTTTACAACGTCACTTTGTGACGTAGATCTGCCATTTCTCCCATTTTTTTTTGGAAAATGTATACATGGACATTGTTCAACATGGAAACTATTGATGATCATGCAAAGTTAATGTGATTATCTCAAATAATTGCGGTTTGGTCGATTATGTCATAATTGTGACAGGTCTACTGGTGTACTCGGCACCAGTAACAGATTGGGATGGAATGGTAATCATTATTGTTGCTTATTGCGATAAAAAAATATATCGCTTGTATGATGGAAATTGTCCATCATACACTAGACCTGAGTTGTCTCTGTACTTGGACCGCTCCCCCCCCCCACCCCATCTACTCCAAATCTCTTCGCTAAGTTGCTATTTTGTCGAAGTGGAAAAAAAAGAGGCTGTCAGGACCGCACTAGCATGTCAAATGCTTGTAGATCTGCAATTTTGGCTAATGTCCCCCTGAATTTTAAGAGTTCCCTAACCCCTAATTGCTCCTGATGTGCTAGTTGGTGCCTTGCATGGTTTCCGCTGCCATCGGTGTATGAATGTGTGTGTGAATGGGTGAATGTAATGCACAATCTATGTAAAGCGCCTTGGATAAAGGCGCTTTGTAAATGCACCAATTTCCATATCGTCCCGTCCCTAGTAGTAGCAGTACAGTAGTCAGGCCATTCTCCACACCGACATATGTTGTTTACCGTCAACTGTAATTCCACCTGACCCTAGTGTGTCTGTCTGTGTGCGCGCGTGAGCGCGTGCATGCATCCACGCGTGCGTGCGTTTCTGCGTGCGTGCACCCTACTGCCCTTGTATGCATTGCATATGCTTAAATATAGAAATGCTTTGCAGACATGTTTTTTGCCTGCAAGCATTACATGAATATGCATGTATATGTTTTGTGTGTTTGTGTGCCTAACTTTGCAATACAGTAATTTAACATGATGCGTCGTGGCCATAATTTAACATGATGCGTCGTGGCCATAATTTAACATGATGCGTCGTGGCCATCATTTAACATGATGCATCGTGGCCATAATTTAACATGATGCGTCGTGGCCATCATTTGGGGCATCACTGTTTCAGACAACAACAAAGCGCTCTTACGATTGACTTCATACTCGACACTGACCGCACTCCCTCTTGGGTCATCAGCAATACACCCGCCAACGGTTCATGGCTTGTGGTGTGTGTGTGTGTGTGTGTGTGTGTGTGTGTGTGTGTGTGTGTGTGTGTGTGTGTGTGTGTGTGTGTGTGTGTGTGTGTGTGTGTGTGTGTGTGTGTGTTCATGTCAGAGAGAGGTACTGACAGTAAATCAAGCCGTCTCTCAGGCCATTAGTAAAACAAGCTGTTTAACAGTCACTCACAAATTCACTATTCATAGACAGTCTGTCAGTCAGTCAGTCAGTCAGTCAGTCAGTCAGTCAGTCAGTCAGTCAGTCAGTCAGTCAGTCAGTCAGTCAGTCAGTCAGTCAGTAAGTCAGTCAGTCAGTCAGTCAGTCAGTCAGTCAGTCAGTCAGTCAGTCAGTCAGTCAGTCAGTCAGTCAGTCAGTCAGTCAGTCAGTCAGTCAGTATGTCTGTCTGTCTGTGTGTGCGCGTAAATTAATGTTTGTGCTTGCATGTGCAATTGTGCATCCGTGTGTGTGCGCGTGTGTGTGTGTGTGTGTGTGTGTGTGTGTGTGCGTGTATGTGTGTGTGTGTGCGTGCGTGCGTACGTGCGTGCGTGCGTGCGTGCGTGCGTACGTGCGTGCGTGCGTGCGTGCGTGCGTGCGTGCGTGCGTGCGTGCGTGCGTGCGTGCGTGCGTGCGTGCGTGCGTGCGTGCGTGCGTGCGTGCGTGCGTGCGTGCGTGCGTGCGTACGTACCTGGTAACAGCTCGCGTGCAGACGGTAACCATGAAGCAGCACGCGACGATGACCCAGCCCCATCCTCCGTCGGGGGGGCGTGCCTCACGTGCCTCCCGTGCCCCGCCTCCTTTCCCATGAGTCATAGCGGCGAGAGCGCGGACCATGCGTAAAAAAAACCTGACAAAGGTACTTCTTCTGAGCTGAGCTGATCTCGGCGCGTCGTGGCGACTTATCCTATAGAGAGGCCGATGGCGGCGCTATGTCGTCTCTCTCTGCGTGGCGTGATGCGTGTCCCCCACGCCGTCTCTCTGGCCCGGTGTCTTGTCGTCTGCCCCTCTCCTTCGCCCAGGTGGCTTCTCTCCGTGCCAAAGGTTGGGAGGTTTCTGCGTGGCGTATAAGATGTCGTCTCGCCTCTGCTCTCTCCGTCCTCCCCCCCCTCGCAATACCAGGTCAGATGGATGGAGGCCCAGCTGGAACAATACCTCCGCTCTCTCCTTTCCTTTCTCCCCACCTCTAACCCGGCGTGTGGTTCTCTCTACACGCCCGAGGGCTGACAGACACACAGACACCTATCTTTAGCGATTGAACTATGAACTCAGACAGGTTGGCATCTGTGCGAGAGAGGATGAACGCAGATGGACAGACACTGACACACCTATCCACAGGACAGGACTAAATGCTACGGAAACACATGTAAACCTTCACAGCAGCAGCAGCAGCGCCAGAGAGATCCATGTCTTTCTGTCTCTCTCTGTAGTCTGTCTGTATATCTCCGTGTCTCTCTCTCTCTCTCTCTCTCTCTCTCTCTCTCTCTCTCTCTCTGAGAGCAGAAAACAGCTCACTGGAGGAGGATGAAGCCCGAGTAGAAGAAATGCCCCTCCATTATTGCTCAGTTTTCCCCCCCTCCGTTGCAGCAGGTCAGGTCAGAGCTGAGCGGAGGACGGAACAGTGGAGCAGTGAGCAGAGATGATGGTCTCAGAGACGCGCTGCAGCATTGAGTAAGATCCAGTGGACTCTCGTAGAGGACAATGGTGTCTTTCTGCTGTTATGGTGTCAGTCTGTAGAGAGAGAAAAGGTTGGAGCCAGAAGGATCTTTGACTTCTCTGCTCTTCTCTTCTCTTCTCTTCTCTCCCTCCACTCCCTCTTCTCGTCTCTTCTCTCCTGTCAGAAGAAACACCAGAGGAAAAGATTAGTTGACAGAGCGTTGGGGGGGTTTGTTTGTTTCTAAATGCAATAAGTGACCAGAGCCACCCACCCTCCACTCATTAACTCTCGCTGGGCATCAATCCCGAAGGTGATGATAATCCATTAACCAAACGCGCCCGAACTAAGCCCCGACATTTGCAGATACATCTCGAAAATTAACTTGTGCTACTGAATCATCCCAAAGGGTTCAGGATGGATTTTATCCATCCTCAAATTCTGCCCCATGCTTCCTAACGCCTGCAGACAGACAGGCAGAGAGGACATGGAGTCCTAGAAGCTTCAAGTTTAACCGCACATAACCTCTCTTTTATATAGCATCAACAACAACAACAACACACACACACACACACCCATGCACGTTGTCAGCACTCATTTGAATGGCATTTGCGACGACACGGCGTGCACTCGATTGGTGGCACCCGACACCTGAGGCTGGTGGAGTTCGGAGCGATTCATGATGGCTAGCGTGGCTTCCACGGGGTGTCGGGTGGCGTAAATGAAGCCAGCCAGAGGTGCGTGTATTTATGTCCTGTGTATGGGCTTGTGTCTGTGTGTGTGTGTGTGTGTGTGTGTGTATTTCCGTCTCAGGGTGTCAAACAGACGGTGTTTACTGCCAAAAGACGCAGAGGTCAGACTGACTACACTGCAGCCTGGTTTTCAGCGCAGGGACGGACAGACAAAAGACAGACAGACAGACATACAGACAGACATACAGACAGACAGGCAGGCAGGCAGGCAGGCAGGCAGGCAGGCAGGCAGGCAGGCAGGCAGGCTGACTGACTGACTGACTGACTGACTGACTGTTTGAGAACCACTGTGCTACACTCTAAAATGGAATGAATGAATGAATGAAATATTTATTTTCGTGTCATGCCATGGCCCATCCCATATGGGATTATATGACACATTTCACAGATTACATTGGATACAACTGACACTACAGTCCTTCCTGTTCATACATATTTGTATATTATTATAACAAAAAAACAAAACAAAACAAAAATAAACATAAGGCCATTTTACATGTAAATGGCCCTCCTCCTCATTGACCAGGCCTTTTCAAGGAATGAGGCAAATGAAAAGGTGTACTTTTGAAACAGGCGCCTCAGTATCTCGAAGTCCTCCAACCATACAAATTCATGGTATGGGTCTATCCCTAATAGAGTTGTAAAAAGGACAATAAAAAACAAAATGCATTTCATTTTCCATTCTCTAAAATGGAACAGCGCCGTCATTAGTATCATTGGTGAAGGAAGTAAAGAAGAGGCCCGGTTTCTTTCCAATAATAATGGCTGCTGTTGTGCATAGATCCTATTGTGTGAAACATGCCCAACAAGGGGGTCAAGGTTCACTGCAGGGACATGCACAGTGCACACACAGACAATATCTAAATCCATATCGTACACCGCATCTCCAGTAGATAAAGAGTGCAGGGTTGCGCCCCGAAAATAGCAGATCTACAAGCTCTCAATGCGTCGCAGTGCGACGCGTTGAGAGCTTGTAGATCTGCTGTTTTCGCTATTTTGGGCCAAAAGTGCCCTCTTATTTCAGCCCCTGCCCCTCTAACACTCTCTAACACGTGCCTGTTTCACTGTGAAATCCTGAGTGCTCATTTGACTCTTGACTCTTGATATTGCACAAAGGTAACTAATGTATCTTTTTTTTTTTTTTTAAAGATATTTTTTTTGCGGCTTACGCCTTTTATTTGTTTTTGAAGGGACAGACAGTAGGCTGACAGGAAACGGGAGAGAGATGGGGGAAGACATGCAGTAAAGGCCGTGTCGGGCTCGGGAGTCGAACCCGCGGCACACTGCGACTGGATTACCAGTCGGGTGCCCAGACGGTTACGCCACCGCCTGGGCACTAATGTATCTTTAACGTGGGGGTTTTGTGGTGTTTAAACAACAGAAAACCCTATAGTCAATATTAGACTTATAGCATGTCATGTAGACAGCACAATAAGTGCATTGTATCTGTATGTAGTCATAGCACTTCATAGTATATATGTACAGCATAGTATAGCATATATGTATAGTTTATATGTATAGTGTCATTATATAGATATGTTCTAGTTATAGTTTATATGTATAGTGTCATTATATAGATATGTTCTAGTTACGTTCTTAGCTTACGCATGTGTCGCGATAAATGCATTTTACATATGTGATGTATTCCCATGCTTTTTGTTCTTGCTTAATGTAAATCGCTCTGGATTAAGAGCGTCTGCTAAATGCCTAAATTGTAAATTGTAATATACACAAGGTAAATAATCCTATAAATATGGTCCACCAGAACCATGCAGGCCTGCAGGCCTCAAATAATGAGCCTAACATCTGTCTAAAAACAACATGCTATCAAAATATAATTCTGTACATTTGAAACTATAGGATGCCAGGAAATCAATGAGCCTAGCATCTGTCTAAAACATTGGGGGAAAAGAAAACATTCCTAACCAAAGGATTAGTGAACTCAGTAGCTATAAGGGCCTAAAGAGGCTATATATTGACTTAAAGAAAGGGCCACTACACCCCTTTTGCAACCAGAGCTGATTTTAATGATGTTTAGGACACAAGAAACACTTTCCTGGGGTTTGTAATGTGGCTTGTTAGATATTTTAGTCATGACACCATGTTCAGGACCAAAAGCCTGTCATGAAAATGTGTCTCACTTCCTTCCTGGACCACAAAGTCACACCTTCAAAACTGTAGAAACAGTGAACAATGAAAAGAAAAGCAGGGGCTCGAAACTCACTGTATGATGCTCCAAACTTTATTTAGCAGGCAAAAGAATACGACGGTTCAAAGTATAGTATTCCTATACTTGACAAAGAACGTAAGGTCAAAACGTTGTATCATAAAGTGAGTTGCGAGCCCCTGCTTTTCTTTTGACAGCAGTCTATCATCAGTGGAGTGGAGAGTATTTCTTATGTTTCGGCAAAGAGGTTTGGGATTAGCGGCCCTATAGACCTATTGGGGACTGCAGTCAACTAAATATAAGTGTAACTTTATATTGTACGATTAAGTTGCTTAAATGTCTGATGCGCTCATATACTGGTGAGGCTGAAACATAAAAGGAGGCGTTTTCCTACAGGTGTGACAATCTAGACGCAGCTGCGCAACATGAGAGTGATGAGAGAGAAGAGTGTGTGTCTGTACGGGTGTGCGTCAATTTAACAAAGGTGCAGACGATCAGAAATCAGCAGGGTGATCGACGTTTGCACTACTGTATGCCGAATTGAAGTGGACTCGGACCCAGACTTTTTTTTCTCCCTGGAAATAAAAACGCCTGGGTTTCCGAGGCTATAGCTCGAGTAACGTTCAAGTCGATTTAAAGCTTCTTAGTACAGCGCTAAGTTTAGTGTAAACTATAACGTGGCACAGTGAGGGTAGTGTTAAGTCTCGTGAGTGGGGGGGGGGGGGGGGGCTGCCCTGTGAGCAGGCTGTTAAGAAAGACTCTTTGTTTTAAAGCAGTCAGGAAGCAATAAAGACATTTGACTGGCTGACTGATGGACAGCACACTTTCACAGTTTAGAACTGGTGGCCCACTTACTGTAGTTGGCAAAGAATCTGAATTATGTTTTATTTGCATTTTCTGTATGCCTGTACCTGTCCCTTTCTTCTTAAAATGAAATAAAAATGTATAAAAAAAGTGGTAAAGCAACAGGACTTGATGTCTTTCTTATTGACGTTTTTGAATTATGCATGAACCTTCCCAACCTCTTTAACAAGAGAACTTCCCGTCCAATTTCTAAAAGATTTGGAGGGCACACTCACAAAGGCCACATGTCAGGGCAGTGCACAGGGCCATGAACTACAGCAGTGATTGTAAGGCCTAACAGTTGCAACTCCTTGCAACTACTCGCAACTCCTTGCAACAAAACAAACCACACCGATGCAACTCCTTGCAACTGCCATTGGGAATAATGGTTGCAAGTACAGTAGTTGCAAGTATTGCATGTTGCAAGGAGCTGCATGGGGACCCTCTGGTGTGGTTAGGGCTTAAGGGCTATATCTTACGCCATCCCTAAACCCTTATCCCTAAACTAATTTGCCATTTTTTACTATTTAAAAAAACCTTTTAAAATAGTTCAAATAGCCGATCTACAACTAAGCTCACAATGTCTCGATGTAGATCGGCTAGTTGAACAATTTTAAAATGTTTTTCAAAATAGTAAAAAATGGCAAATTAGTTTAAGGATAAGGGATAAGATGGAGCCCTACAGACATAATGAATTGAACTTAAGGGTGTTAACAATTGTATTACAAAGTATGAAATTAATAAATAAAAAACAAGGTTTCTACAATATTAGAAGATATTCTATATTCCGATTTTTTTCAGGCTATATATTTTTTTGTTTTGAAATATAGCCTCCTTTGATGTCAAAAGGAAGGAAGATCTACCAGCCGCTTCAAATAATCTATGAAGAAGTGGAGCTTGGCAGACAGACAGCGCATGATGACACGTGCATGTGGGGCCAGTCTGAGCAGTGAGCAGACTGACGAATGACTACCTGCACCCTACAGAGGCTGCCTGACACTGAGCTGGCCATCTGATGATATATTGTTAAAGGAGAATTCCATGCTAGAAGGCTTTCTTACCCTTATTCGTAGTTGTTACGTCCCCACCAAAGAGGTCCAGGTGTTATTTTGTCTATTTCCCCTAATATACAGTAAGCCCTCAATGGGATTGGGTTTTTGTGCTAATTCGCTTATTTCCATCTAAATAAGTAGTGAAGTGTGCCGCTTGGGATACTATTTATATTATGAAGAGAGGAGCGATGGAAATAAGCAAATTAGCACAACACCCCAATGCCCCATTCAATTCAATGCAATTCAATTCAATTCATTGAGGGCTTATGGTAGGGGAAATAGCCAATAATGCGCTTTTGCACAAAATAACACCTGGACCTCTTTGGTGGGGGACAAATAAAGGTAAGAAAGCCTTCTAGTATGGAATTCTCCTTCAAGGGAATCTGCAGGATCTGTACATGCTCAGAAGGACAATACATTAATGAGGCAAGACAAGAAAGAATTCAGACTTAGAAGTATGAGCGTTTTGACTCGAGTAAGAAGCCACAACTTACATGACTGATCATTGCAATGGAAAACCCTGTTTTGCCTCCCAGAGCCATTGTACTGGTACCATCACAGAGCCTCCCAGAGCCTCCCAGAGCCTCCCAGAGCCATTGTACTGGTACCATCACAGAGCCTCCCAGAGCCTCCCAGAGCCTCCCAGAGCCATTGTACTGGTACCTCCCAGAGCCATTGTACTGGTACCATCACAACAGCCAACCCCCAACATCTCTATAGCCTCAAGACATGAGCCTATACTGTAGGTTCAACAGATGGTACAGTCAACAGAGGGAAACCAAACACCACCACGACCACGGGGGGACCGTGGATGACAGACGAGATGATCTCAGAGGAAATGGCTGTACTGCAACTTATAGAGAAAAGTTACTAAGATACTCTTTATAAAGGGCTGTTATTAAATGCTTACATCTAAGATTTTCTAGGACAATACACGAGAGAAGTGAAGAATATGGTGTTGAACACTGAGCTGTGATCTATAAACAGCATGTGTGGAGTGTTGTTGTTGCCACGTACGGCATCAATCTGTGGATCAGATTTGCCGGCCAGGCGAACTGACGAGGTTCCATGGTTGCCGGTAACATCATGCAAAAGATTACCGCTAGCGTGCTTCTCAACGCGTTTGCTCACTATAGATCACCGACGTCTGACGTCATAACCGGTAGAGGGCGCAAATCCACGGGTTCATGTACTTTTTATTTGCATTGTAATCCCCATAGGGGGATTTTAGATCGCCTCATATAAGAACTGCGTTTGAAAAATAAACATTTCATCATCCCGGTCTGTTTCATTCATATGGATATGAAGAATCAACTGACTGAGAGAAAACGCTATTGTTACTGCTGCTGAATTAGTTAGATTTTCGCTAGAAACAGACTGTATCATGAGTGACTGACTGTCGCAAACGATACAGAGACAATAACTCCCTCCCTGACAATAACGCAGAGACAGCTTGTTTATTTTTGGACCACAATGCTTATATGAAACGATTTTAAGATGAGCCCATGTTATTCTCCATAGAGAAATGACTTCCGTGAACCCCTTGGAACCAGGGGATGAGCGAGTGACGTCAGGACTTCGGCGCTCTATGGGAGTCGAGGGCATCATCAGGGCATCCATAGTGCATGTTATGTTACCTTGATTCTTTTTTTGAGCGGTGCCACCAAGCGCTCTTTTAAGTAACGGTGTGTTTGTGTCTGCATGTCCCTATGTGTGAGTACGACCTATTGACCCCTGCAGCTGATGCCGATTGAAGGGCTGTATTCACACTGGGCAGTCAGCTATTTGGGGTCACATTCGGGTAACACATGCACGCACGCATGCACGCAGGCACGCAGGCAGGCATGCAGGCAGGCATGCAGGCAGGCACACAGGCAGGCATGCAGGCAGGCACACAGGCAGGCATGCAGGCAGGCATGCAGGCAGGCACGCAGGCAGGCACGCAGGCAGGCATGCAGGCAGGCATGCAGGCAGGCAGGCACGCAGGCAGGCATGCAGGCAGGCATGCAGGCATGCAGGCAGGCATGCAGGCAGGCAGGCAGGCACGCACAAAGGCCAGGGATGAGGGCTTGTACAGTACGTACAGCACAAGTATAGTATAGCACCACTCACTTCAGAGTCAGACAGGTCTGATTCTTTTCTTTCAGCAGAAAAACAACAATAGACGATTTGAATCAGGTATAAAGATGAGTTGAGCCAGCGCTGTACAACACACTCTCAGGGAAAGGGAGAGGTTAAATGTGTCCATAAGGACAGCAGCCTGCAGCCGGCCAGCTGCACGGTGCAGCGCGCTCTCTGATGGCCCGCCCTGGAATGCTGCCTGGCCCGGACACTATGGGGGTGTCTCCTCTCCGCGCTCCAGCAACCTGCGTGCGCGCCCGTGCACACGCACACATGTGAAATCAGTTGGGAGGCTGACTGACACAGAAACCCTTACAGCTTAAAAGAGTGTCTAGAATAAATGTATAGTTTCTGTCGTGATATGGCGTATATTAAGTATTTTTCCTGGTTTTATAACCACAATAAGCCTTATTTTAATATTTTTAATATTTTCAAGGAGTAGATCGGCAATTCTTGGAAAATGAACATGTATCAGACTATTATCATCACAATACGATATATACAGTATCATCACAATATATTGATATGGAGGTATTAAATATCTATACATTTTGTCCATATCTCCCAGCCCACCCCTCTAAATATGTGGCCAAATTTGACTGAGGGACTGCCATTGGATATTTTTTGAATTTTTTTCATGCCATATGAAAGCAGGGAATCATAGCTTCAAATTGACATATTGGTTGTTCAGTTTGACCCTCCAGTTTTAGAGATATGGCTTATAGAGTTAATGTCTTGCAGAAAACAGCGAGTTGAGAAAACAGGCTTGAACTTCTGTGGACTCTAACATTACACTTAGCGTGTAGAGTCTGCCTGTGCTATTAACTAATTTTGGATAAAATATAAATAAATTCAGTTTTTCTACTCTGGTGAAAAGCTGGAGGTTGCACAAGCACGGTTGATTGATTGAAACCTTTATTTCAGGGGAATCCAATTGAGACCAGGGTCTCTTTTTCAATGGCGCCCTGTATACAAGCAAGAACATTTACAGCAATGATTTTACATACATGACATGGACACACAGTACAACAAATATAATACACAAGCACATACACACAGAAACAAAACCTTGTAACCAAATGTTACAGAAAGCAGGTGCATATGCCTTCCTCTAGTGTGAGGTCAGTTAAGAGTCAATGAAACAAAAAAAACATTTTTGAATAGTTCAACCAGCCATTCTACATTGACACGTTGTGAGCTTGTAGACTGGCCATTTTAACTATTCAAAAATGTTCTGCAAAATAGTAAAAAAGGGCAAAGAAGTTTAGGGATAAGGGGTTTAGCGGTGACGAAAATGGAGAATAATTGCGCAATCACATCAGACACCACACCAGTGGTTCTCAAACTGTTTCATTTCAATCAAGGACCCCCAAATGAATATGTGGCTCACGGCACCAAATAGCTCATGTATACTGTACTACGGTATAAGGTTAAAAATCACACCTTGTGTGTGAACTGAGCGGTGCAACTATACATTTATGTTATTGTTAGTTACTGTACTGTGCTCTGTACTGTATTGTAGTGTACTGTGCTCTGTACTGTACTTTGATAATTTTTTGGAAAATAAATCTTTGAGAAATGACACGTGTGGGGGTCCCCGGGGGGGTCCCCGGAACATCCAGACCCCCAGGAACGCGGCCAGGGGGCCAGCCCGGTTCCAGGCGAGCCTTCCCGCGTCCGAAACGGTCGAGAAATGACAGAGTTACCGTGTTGCAGCTTTCCGTGCTCGGACAGACACGCACAGGGACACACATAGGGCCATACATGGGTCCGTAATGGAGTGGAGGCACTGCTCAAAAGGTGGTTAAACTGATTTTGATGCTATGTTAACTCATTTTGGTGTGGATCCCCTTAAGGACCACTGGGGGTCCCCGTATCCCACTTTGTGAAACACCAAGTTACATTCTGATGGCTGCATGAGACAAAGCCATGTGAATTCTGGGTGAAAAAAAAGAACATAGTCTACACACATTAACTATTGGTCAATGACAGTCAGGTCCTCAATGACCCCAAAATGGACTTAATAACCTAATCTAGTGGGTCACGTGTCAACAGGTTGGACATTTTGGACAATATTTCACTTCCAAGTAACTCTGTGTTCATTAAAGTTATATCTTATCTGGCAATAATTAGCAAACCATGTGTGTGATTGAGTGAGTGAATGAAGGATGGTTATTGGTTATGGCTACTGGATGAAATGTAACATGTTTGAGTTTGTTCATAAAGTGCAGGCCTCATGCCTGCCAGACATTTTTTCCCCTGAGTTTAGGGGGCCCCTCCTCCATTAGGGGCCATATGCATTTCAAGAAGAAAAACATGTTCTCTCAACCCAACCTATAGAGTAGTATATAGACTCTCTGAGCATTACAAACAAATACAACTGTTTCGTGGTTTTTTGCCAACATTTTTTGCATCAGTCCTAAATTAGCCTATATAGGCCTACCTGCAGAGCTGCTCAGACTCTAATCTACATTCATTCCAATAGAACTACGAACGTAATTGATTGTTTTAGCTGCAGGGAGAGTTTGTTACTTTGTTTTGCTAATTTATTTGTTTGTTAGTTTGTTGGTTTTTCATTTCACCCAGATGAGAATAATCATGTGCAATTTGAAGTAACATACACACTTTAACATTCAACACTAAGATATTTACTAATTAACTATTGATAAAAACGTATTGCTATATTTGCTACTGGAGGGAATAAACGTGAGCGTCTTTCTTACCTCAGTTCAGGCCGCGGTGTGACAGTGCGTCAGCGTGCAGCACCAGATGTGTTGATGCAGCAGCAGATTTCAGTCACAAAGACAGACCAGGACAAACAACTGCAGCCGCAAACAATGTTGACAGAAAACCTCCAGTCTGAAGAAACGACTTCTCGATCGATCTCTGCACGCCTCGGTATAGCCTACTTCTGGTGCACCGGGTCCGGTTCAGGTCAGACTGAGTGAGTGAGTGACGGACATCCAGTCCAGTCCAGTCCAGCAGTGGATACATGCACTACAGTAGACACACACACAGTGACACACGCACACACACGCACACACACGCGGGGTGTTGTTGAACTGTGGCCAGCAGCCTGCATGCCTCTCCCTCCTCCTCCTCCTCACCCCTGAGTCTCTGACCCTCCCCCTCCTCCCTCTGATCTCTGTCCGGGTCCGACACGTGAGGGTAAATTATGTAATTAACTGTTGCCTTTAAGTTAAACCACTGTTGTTTCTCAACGTCGGGTTCGGGGTCCACTATAGGGACTCCAAGTGACGCTATGTAGGCCTATAGACCAATGATCAAAACAGGACCCGTGGCCTAGTATAGCCTATAGTGCATATTGGGTATTGAAATAAAAAACCGAAATGATTGATTGATTGATTGATTGATTGATTGATTGAAAATGTTACTAACAGTTTGTAGAGTAGGCTAACTAAGCATATAGTTCGAACAAAGCACCGGTCAATACAAGGTCTGCTATTAGGATTGACATTAAGAAAAGCACAATGGCTTGTTTGTTGTTGTTGTTTACATTAGGGTCCTCCATTTTTAATTTATCAGAACATTTAGTGATATAGGCTATACAGTACTAATATGAAAAAGAAAGAGAAAAAAACATCATAAACGGTTAGAAATCAAAGGAAAGATTAAATATAAGTATGCCTATAGGTGGGAGGGCTTTGACACATGTTCCTGTTGGCAGGGCCGGCATTCCACATTTTTGTGGCATAGGAGCGAAATGAATTTAACCCCTTGTTTGTTTGAGCCGAATCTGCAGGTTGAACGGGATTAGTGGAACTCCCTCTGGTGTTGTGGTCGCGTGGAGTCGTGGACAGCTTTGAGGAGGAAGTAGTTTGACAGGTAGCCTATAGACGAATTCAGAAACGGGTCTCATATTAGTCGCAGCTTACGTATTTCCTGTAGGTTGAGCCGACATAGCTGCGGGGTAAACCCGCACCTCTTCTACTACAGTAAACTGTAGTGTGACTGATGTTAGTCTGCCTCAAACGTTACTCTTTTACCTGCTTTATACTAACACTAACATTACACAGATGCCCAGAACATCGGGATGAACCTGTGTAGTTTATGGCTGCTCCAACAGTAGTGGCAACATAAAAAAAAAAAAACGGAATGTCAAAATATCCACTGCGGTGGCTGAGACCAGAGCCATAGAGTAATGGTTGAGACGTAGCAGTGAAAGGTCCTGAAAGATACATAACGTCAGTCTTACCCAATACCCAATCTTTCTGTTTTAGGAACACAAGGCTGCTGTACTTTATACCTCATACTAAGCATTTAAAGTATGCAGCCATAAACTACACAGGTTCATCCCGATGTTCTGGGCATCTTTGTAATGTTAGTAAAAAGTAGGTAAAAGAGTAACGTTTGAGGCAGACTGTACATCAGTCACTCTACCATTCACCTTAGTAGATGAGGTGCGGGTTTACCCCACAGCTATGTCGGCTCCGCCTACAGGAAATACGTAAGCTGCGACCATGAGACCCGTTTCTGAATTCGTCTATACAACAGGGGTGTCTTTCTTTGTGGTGTACTGGACCAGACTCCAGAGTAATCTAGTAAGAGAGTGGCGACACTAGCGTTGACTCCAATTGTAACAATGGAATGCGGAAGTGCTCATTCTATCTCAATGGGATAGTTCCAGTGTTTGGAACTATAGCCCATATAGGCGCCAGCTTTGCGGCGAGATCAAAGCGTGTCGCCACTCTCTTACTAGATAGTTTGGAACCAAATGGACCCTTATGGTTCTGTAACTCTGAGAGTGTAGGGTCCATTTGGTTCCATTTTTACACTCTCATAGTTAAATTAACATTGATTTTACAATATAAATTGGGGGTCCCAGAGATGGAAATGCCATTAAATAGGAGACCGTAGCCTAATTCAGGTCAAAAAAAAAATCACTTATATGGGGGTCCCTGGCATATCTTTTCAAATGGGGGTCCGCGGGCTAATGAGTGTCAATTTGGGGGTCCTTGACGATGTGAAAAAGTGTGGGAACCACTGCTCTACGGAGCAACTTGGGGAGCATACACGCACGCACGCACGCACGCACGCACGCACGCACGCACGCACGCACGCACGCACGCACGCACACACACACACACACACACAGTGTCATGAGTTTTGGAACTCATGACACGTGCAGCAGCTTGGGTTCATCCATGTTTATTTACTGATAATTAATTCACAAACAGCTGTCTGCCATACTTTAGAATGTTGTTATCTTAAGTGTCAAGAGGTCTGATACTGACTTATTCCATTTACATGGTATATGGTTCACAGAATCGCATCGAGTGACCTCGGTACATAGAAATTGATTCTCTGACTTTAAATTGTACATACATTCTGTTTGCTTGCATTGTTGATCCACTTTTGCTTTGGCAATGTAAACGTATGTTTTCTCATACGTGCGTGCGTGCGTGCGTGCGTGCGTGCGTGCGTGCGTGCGTGCGTGCGTGCGTGCATGCGTGTGTGCGTGCGTGCGAGAGACCTTTACAACTTTGTGAATCCATTTGGAATCACAACAGTATAAAGATCAATGGAGACATTTCATCACACTGGAAGAGATTGCTGCTGACTTCAACTGTGCATGTATTTATTTACATTGGAAAAATCAAAAAAGAAAGAAATTCAGGCCAGGATACCAATATTATCCAATGAGGAGAGAGAACTCTTAGCTGATAAATGAGTGAATAATTGGTATACCGACTGTGGCATTAGTTCCCTACACACCAGTGGTTCCCAAACCTTTTCATGTAAAGGACCCCCAAATTGACACTAATTAGCCCCACATTTGAAAATATATGCCAAGGACCCCCATAAGGGAACGGCTCTAGCAGTGATCCTCAACCATTTTCATTTCAAGGGCCGCCGGTTTGACCTGAATTAGGCTCCCATTTAATGGCCCTAACGGGTCCATTTGGTTCCATTTGTACACTCTCTGAGTTACAGACCCATAAGGGTCCATTTGGTTCCTAACCTAATCATTTAGCCCCTGGAACAGTGGAACTCCCTCAAGGACCCCTAGGGGTCCCTGGACCCCACTTTGGGAACCACTGCCCTACACAGCAACATCTTCACTGTTCATTTATCCACTTGCAACTATGAGAATGCTCTCAGACTTTGAGTAAAATTGAGGACTTTACTGTGTACATGAATATGTATTTTAGTTGGTCTGCTTTGATCAGCTGAGAGAGCAGTATGTGGTTTAACAGGTCCATTCTTATCTGTACGTCTACTATCGTAAAACCAGGTGCATGCGAGCACCCATTGCCCACATTGCAGTCACAACTGCAGACTCACTCACAATTTCACACCGTAATCTGAAGACTCACCTCTTCATACTCCGTCCCCGCCTCACCCCCAGGCTCTTCCTTCTCCCTGTCTGTACCCTTTCTTGGAATTCAAAACTAATTAAGGGTTACAATAACAAAGAAAGCCTGACAAGTGTCAGGTCACGCAGTAAAGTCCTCAGTGTTCATCTAGCCATTGGGTTCCATTTTGTACTATCTCAGTTAAATGAAGTCTGAGGACATGGACTGGAACTGACCCTGTTGTTATCTCGCTATAGGCTGACGACTCAGATCCAGTATACGTAACACTTGAAGCTTGGGACATACACATATGGTACACACAGAGATAACACGGTCACACACAGATAGGGGACGGCCATATAGCTTAAAAGAAAGCCTTTTGGTAATCAGAATGTCACAAATTTGCCTCCCAGCCTCGGCCTGATGTATTGAGTTTAGTTTGTGCACTGAACTGGGATTATACAACAGGTCGTTTCGAGGAAGCAATCTGATTGGTTGAAACAGCCTTCTAGCCGTGCTTCAAGCCAGCATCATGGAACACCTAATTGAAATAATTCAGCCGTTTTGTCCTCCCAGACATTTGTGGTCGTAGTGGCTTCATCTGTCATTAAAAATCACACCCGTGTGAACCGAGTGGTGCAAATCCCACCCCCCCCCCCCCCTCTCTCTCTCTCTCTCTCATTAGCAGGCAACATGCAGCACTATCTCTCTCTCTCCGTTTCTGGCACAACAGTGCCACTTTTGGTACTCATTGGTACTGGTCACATAGTCACACACAAACACGGACACGGACATTGCTGTTCGTTGGAGTGGTTGCACCACTCAAAAAATGTTTTTTTGGCTACTATCTTAGCAGTAACGCACTCGAGGGTGTGCGTTACTGCCATTAATGGCACTTCTGCGCTGCTTACAGAACTCGCCTTCGGCTCGTTCTTGCAGCAACGCAGGGGCGCCATTAATGACAGTAACACACACCCTCTCGTTTAATATTGCTTAATCGAACCCCACTCTCCTGCTCGGCAACCCGATGAACAACCCACCGTGCCAATAGAGCTAAGCTCATTTGGCAGAGCCCTTTACTTCTGACCCCTGTTTCAAGTCACTGTACTGTACCCTCAATATGCTTGTCCAGAAAAAGTTGGGGGGATGGGGGAGTGGGTGGGAGAGGATGAGCAAGCTAACTGTATCTGTACATGTCTGTATTGTCTATTGTCTATTTGTGTAACTGCACTGTACTGTATGTAATGTTTTTTTTACCTGTGTACGGGACCCCCTCTAAAATGAGATGCCACATCTCAAGGGGCTATCCTTTCAATAAAATTCTAAAATTCGAACTGCTCCCCCCCATCCTTCTAAGTTACAAAACTCACACAGACATAAAGGACGTACTACTCACCATGTGTACTGTTGTGCAAAAGGGGGGGACAGGAAAAGGGGGGACAGGGAGGTCTTCTTCTAAAGGGGGGACAGGGAGGTCTTCTTCGACCAGCAGGCAGTATAGGCCATCTGCTCTGTAACGGTAGACAATGATACATGCTAAGCCTGAGACATCGTGTAAATCAGGCCTTAAAGTCTGCCATGTACGTGCCACCAACACCCAATTGTTCTACAGTAGAATACAGAAGCTCCAGCTATAGGGCCCTCCCTTGGCCCCTTGGCAACCAGGACTGCCTTAGTGAGCATGGGGGCGATTCATACTGCTGCATGGGACCCTGGGAAGGAAGATTCCATGTGGGCCTGGGCCGTGGTTCAGTGGTCCAGGCACCTTGGCCGTGGCTCAGCGGTCCAGGCACCTTGGCCGTGGCTCAGTGGTCCAGGCACCTTGGCCGGTAGTCCAAGTCTGGCAGTGTGCCGCGGGTTCGACTCCCGATCCCAACGGCCTTTACTGCATGTAAAGGAGCGGCGGTGGCTCAGGGGTAGAGTTTCTGGATGGTAACCACAAGGTCGCCAGTTCGAACCCGGGCTCCCCCAGAGTTAGTGTCGAAGTGTCCTTGAGCAAGACACTGAACCCCTAATTGCTCCTGATGTGCTGGTTGGTACCTTGCATGGTTTCCGCTGCCATCAGTGTATGAATGTGTGTGTGAATGGGTGAATGTAATGCACAATCTATGTAAAGCGCCTTGGATAAAGGCGCTATATAAATGCACCATTTACCATTTACCATTTACCATGTCTCTCCCCCATTTCCTGTCAGCCTACTGTCTGTTCCTCTATAAAAGAAATATAAAATAGGGGCGAAAGCCGCAATAAAAAAAACAAAAATAAAAAATAAATAAAGATTCCATGGGGCCCTTCTGACCGACTTGAATGAGCCCTGATAGGACAGAGCTGTGTTTTGATGTCTGTTTTTCATGATGAATAAAGATGTCAATCAATCAATCAATCAATCATGATTTAACCATTAAAACACAGCCCTGATAGGAGGACAGAGCTGTGTTTTCATGTCTGTTTTTCATGATGAATAAAGATGTCAATCAATCAATCAATCATGATTTAACCATTAAACAATGATGCTGCACAGGCCTAGGCCAGCCTACCGGTCCAGGCCTAACAGCGTGTCGCGGGTTCGAGACCCAATCCTGACGAGCTTTGCTCACACACACACACACGCTCACACACACACACACACACACACACACACACACACACACACACACACACACACACACACACACACACACACACAGGACCCCCATTAGAAATGATATACCAGGGACCCCCATAAGAGAGGATTTGTACGGCTCTAGCAGTGATTCTCAACGATCTTCATTTCAAGGACCCCCCGGTTTGACCTGAATTAGGCTATGGTTCCCCATTTAATGGCATTTCTATCTCTGAGAACCCAATTCATATTGTAAAACCAATGTTAATTTAACTGTGAGAGTGTACAAATGGAACCAAATGGACCCTAACGGGTCCATTTGGTTCCAGCAGGTTGATTCCAGCAGGTTAACCAACCTGTCCCAGGAAAGAGCAGCATTGGACATACATCTAACGGGTCCATTTGGTTACATTTGTACACTCTCAAAGTTACAGACACCGATGTGGTTAATACAAAAAGTAGTGTACAGTATGTGTCGGTGAGTAGCATACATAGATAGATATAGAGATGTCCCGATACTGTATCGGAAAAGTATCGGTATCGGCCCTTATTTGTCATATCGGGTCATATCGGTATCGGCGAATATGCCAGTATAACCACCAATCCGACACAGGGATAAGGGGTTAACACTATGGCAGGTAAATAAAATGTTGGGGCATGTGGTGTTTGCTATCGAGTTGCCCAAACTGCAAGTGCCGTATATGAGTGAGGAGTCTGCTATAAACACAACACGAGAGATATAGCTAGATAGCTATAAACACAGCAGGAGATTTCAACATTGGTATCGGTATTTGGTATTCAGTATTCGGTATCGGCTAACACAGAAATTGTGGTATCGGGATCCGGATCGGAAACGAAAAAAGTGTATCGGGACATCCCTAGTCGATATGATGATCATACGATGGTGTCACACCCCGAACACATAGCGATCCAGAAGCTCACAACAGGTCGCGGACTGATATTTATTGGCGTGCGGTATAAAGTAAGCATAAGCCAACATTTTAAGACACAAATAGTTGTTTCCGCCATTTGCCTTTGTAGAGCGAAGCACTTCCTGAAAATGAAAGACAAACTGTACACAAAGCTTCAACACTTCAAACTGTACATAGAATATTATTATTATTATTATTATTATTATTTCCATAGAGAACAAAACAAAGAACCGAAATTGACACAAAGAAATTAAAACATACATATTCATACATTGACAATCAACATTGTAAAGGATATAGGCTACCACACATAATTCTAAAACATAAAAAAAAGGTGCAGATTTTGTTTTGGACCAAAAAAAACCCTTCGTCAAGATTCGTCAAGACACGGCATGAGTGTACAGTATGTCTCTCCCCATTTCCCGGCGAAGGTTGCGTTGGAAACGGTTTAAAAATAATTCATGGGGTCAAAGTTCAAGCTGAACTACAACGTGGCACTGTGGAAACACGTGGCACGCTGCCAGAAAACAGCGTTTATACACGGCCTGGCCCGACGCTGTCGCGTATACCGACGAGAATATAGGCCGACCTGCAAGCTCACGTGAACATTGAGAGCGTGTGTGCACCGGCTTTAGCGGAAACCTTTAAAATCTTCAAGCTATAACAATGCGAAAACATCAGATCTAAAAGCTCGCATAGGCTTGTAGATCTGTTGGCGATCTGTTGACTACGCTGCGGTGTTGATTTCGTCGACTACGACGAAAAATGTTCGTCGACTACCTTTTTTCACTGACGAAAACTAAATGGAACTAAATGAAAACTAAGACATGATGACTGTCTAAAACTAAGACGAAATATATTTGACAATTTCGTAATAACAAATAAAGACTAAAATGTTAGGAAGGGATTTGTGGACAAGAGATCCAGTATAAGTAAAAGACACAAGTCATTTTACATTTGGTTGCATGCTGAAAATAGCCAATCTACAAGCTCACAACGCGTCGCAGCGAGTGTAAAATAAGCCATTACGACAGCATCAAGGCCCGCCAAAATACATTTTAGTCAAACTATTCAAGAGACTATATGACTAAAACAAAAATTTGCTGTCAAAATCAACACTATCAACACTCATCGAAAGGTTTGCACGCAATCAAAGCCTGAGGGAGAGGTAGAGTAGAGAGATGGAAAACATGAAGGGCTAAAGAGAGGATGGGGATGGAAGGGCGATCAGACTGGCCAAAGAGTTCTATCATTATTAACATGGTAACGATGTTAACCTTTACGCCCATTCTAAAAACACCTTTTCTCAAAAACTTGATTCAAAATATATATATTGTTTAAATGTTGGTATATCGTTGTTGTTGTTCAAAACTGTTCCTAGTTATTATTATCTTTAATAATGTCGCACAAAAGTAGTGACAATAGTGCGTTGCAGTCCCGCCCCCTACCATGGCCCAGGAAATGAATCCCAATGCATTTTTCCCATAGACATTTCAAAAAGTATTTATTTAAAGACGGTTATGCCGCGGACAAAGCCAACTCGAGTCGTGACAACTCATGACAACACAAACAATATTTTGGACCAAACAAATAATTACAAAGAAGAAAAACAACAAAAAAAGTGTTGTAACCTGCCGTTATTTGTTCGGCCCAAAAAATTGTGTTTGTTGTCATGATTTTTCACGACTCGAGTTGGCTTTATCCGCGGCGTAAACGTCTTTAAATAAATACTTTCTGAAATGTCTATGAGGAAAATGAACGGAGAATCATTTCCTGGGCCCTGGTGGGGGGCGGAACTGCGACGCTCTATAGCCGATCTACAAGTGCACACTGCCCTGCATCGTGCTTGTAAGATCTGCTATTTGCTACTTTTGTGCGACACCCTTGTATGAAGAAGTAGCTGGGCTTTAATATAACAACGTATTGTACATACAGTGTATAGGGTTTCCTGCCTAAATGGGTTAAGTGGTAGTGTTCTTGAGCAAGGCACTGTGGCCCATATAAAGCTGAGTGAACACTGCTTCTGATTCTTAGGATGGCGGTCAATGCTGCAATTCGTAACTTATACTAGTATCATATTATGCACACAGAATAAATCGTCCTACTTGTGGGCCCCTTCCCATGTTCCCTATACTTCCTTCACAGGTGTTACCGATGATACTAATTAAGGATCTATTCCATTCTGATCAAACAGAGTCAGTTTGCTTCTATTGTGCATGTGTTGGCTCACTGGAAACACTCTGCTACACTAGTGGGTCTCAGTCAAAGTGTCCTTGAGTGGTGGCCCTGTAACCTGTGCAACTCTGAACGGAGTGTACAAACGTACAAACATATGTACACTCTTTAAAATTAAAAGGTTTGAAGACCACTGTACACTAAATGGAACAGACTAACTTTGATTAGTATGACGATAGGTAACACCTGCGAAGGAAGTGGGGAAGGAGCCCGGAAATAGGAAGAGTTCTTCTTTCCAAAATATAGCTGCTGTGCATATATTATATACCCTATCATGTTGCCCTCAATGTGTCTATACACATCTATACGAGCTCACAACGTATTGCATCGCGACACGTTGTGAGCTTGTAGCAGTATAGCTCAGCTATTTTCGAAAACTCACACATCTGCAGTGGTTGGAGGTGCAGGTCTCAATACTCATTGGTCATTTCCGTAAGTAGTACTGCCTGAAGCGAACGAAACTCATGAGCGCGAAATAAAATCTCCCCTGGTTAAGAGGGGATTACCTCTCAGTTGAGTGGTGGTACCAATTTGGTCTCTCACGGCACGCGGCCGGACCAGGGTTCGAATCCCGCGTATAGGAAAGGTCCTGGATCGCACGCAGCTTTACATGCGTGTGCAAATGAACTGTACTTGGCAAAATAAATGTAAAAGAGTTTAACCTAGTAATACACACATGCATGACTGAATGGCTCGGTGGCTGTTTCAGAGTGGTACTGGAATGCACCTCAACATCATGTGGAAACTAAAGACACATACACACACAAGGTGGAATACAGTGCTTGCCCCGGCTGCGCACACACACACACACACACACACACACACACACACACACACACACACACACAGAAATATAGCGCTTGTGCCTACACACCACCACCAAACTGACACGCACACACACAAAGTGAAGGCAAGCTGGCTAATGAAATAAGGAGCACATGACTGCCAGTGCATATATCAAACTGAACATTCAAGAACAACAAATCATCTAAACCGCAGAGACTATAACCTTGCACCTGGGGAATCGAACCGAGACGTCTGGCATGTGACCATCTCTGACGCAGCAGAGAAGCCAAGCTATAGTTCAGGTAATTTGAGCGGTGGCGGTGGCTCAGGGGTAGAGTGGCTGGATGGCAACCACAAGGTTGCCAGCTCGAACCCGGGCTCCCCCAGAGTTAGTGTCGAAGTGTCCTTGAGCAAGACTCTGAACCCCTAATTGCTCCTGATGAGCAGATTGGTGCCTTGCTTGGTTTCCTAAACCACCGATGTATGAATGTGTGTGTGTGAATGGGTGTAATGCACAATCTATGTAAGGGGCCTTGGATAAAGGTGCTATATAAATGCACCATTTACCCTTATCCTTCAACTTATTTGATTTTTCTTTTTACTATTTTGAAAAACCTTTTTAAAATAGTTCAAAAAGTTGAAGGATAAGGGTAAATGGTGCATTACATTCACACACACATTCATACACACACTGGTGGCGGAGGAAACCATGCAAGGAACCAACCAGCACATCAGGAGCAATTAGGGGTTCAGTGTCTTGCTCAAGGACACTTCGACACTAACTCTGGGGGAGCCCGGGTTCGAACCCCAGCCACTCTACCCCTGAGCCACCGCCGCCCAAGGGGTAAGGGGTGGCACAAGATAGGGCCCTCAGTGTTCAGTTCATGTTACTCCAAAGAGTGTACAAAAGGAACCAAATGGACCCGCACCGTATTCTGCTGTGCATGTAACCCTCCTGCAGCCTTCGGTCCTTAAAGGAGCATTCAGTGATTTGGGTGATTTGGAAAACCACCCGGTCCGCCCCGGTAACAAAATGTGCACATGCACGCTCTACAGTGGGGGGAAGTGCAACAGGCCAACAGCATGTGCACCAAGGCCCGCCGCCACTCGATCATGATTGGAGGAAGGCCCCTCTCATCCTGATTGGATGAAGGCTTTGCCACCCGCCACCAAAACTGAAACTAGGGTTTTTTGACCCCAGGGGCTCACTGGGGACAGGGAGGAACTACTTATATGGTCAACACACTCTATAGTAGGGAGAATTATCCAGAAAAAAAGAAAAAATAAGTGATATTTGAATTAGGTCAAATCACTGAATATACCTTTAAAATGTCCTATAAGTAGAGATACACTACAGTACATGACACAGTGATTACAGATTTTAATGACTTTATACATTTAAAAGTTTTAAGCAGCACTTGTGTCAGGCGCACGCAGACGGATACACATCAGCGCATGCAAAGCTACAGTCGCTTAATGCTAATGATTAAGAAGCTTTTCTTTCCTGCAACTTCAAAGCCCATCAATCATGTCTACGTTTCGTTGACAACAAAAAAAACACACAACTGGAATCTTTTGAAAGTGGAATAATCAATATTATCATTGCATATTAGTTTAAAGGTGAATCTACAACCCGATCTGAAAATGCTCAGATGTGACACACATCTGTTGTTCTGTTTTGTTCAGGGCAGTGTGGGGAGAGGACACACACACACACACACACACACACAAAAAAATCAGCTTTTTTCTTTTCAGGAGAGATTACATGGTGTCCATTTACAACAGTATAGAGGTCACATGGTCTTAAGTTACGCCATCGAGTTACACAGGGTTACATTTGCTGAGGGGGGGATGGGGGGGGGGGGGACTGAATTCTTCTGGTCAGGCTGAAATAAATACATGTTAATTCATTTTTTGGAGAATGCAGACTGACTGGCGTGTTTGATATCATAATAATGTCAAAATGTAACAATAAAATAAAATGTTAACCACATTAAAACGCATTTTGGGTGGGAACCCCTTTTGGTGTTAGCATTATGTTATGCTTTAGCTATTGAAAAATAGCAGATCTACAAGCTCGTAGGTCTGCTATTTTTGAAGAATCGAAGAACGACTGACATAGAAACATAGCTTTTTCAGAAAACTGTCAGGATGTAGAAGACATTTATAGAATCTGATCTCAGGTCAAAATGGGTTAACTCTGGAGTCCTTATTATGGGCAAAGCGCCCCGAGAAAAAAAGCAATGTAGAGTGGCTATATTTCCACTATTTGTCGAAAATGTTGTCTCCCCCCCGTTTTATATATCTATATATAAATCGGACCCTGACGACGTTTCACCAGAAGAGATTATATTATAGCATCGAGTTAAAGGAGAAAATACAGTTCATATCCTTATCCTATGCTAATATAATGCGCTTGATGTCATCGTTGTATCCTATGCTAATATAATGCGCTTGATGTCATCGTTGTATCCTATGCTAATATAATGCGCTTGATGTCATCGTGCATCTGCATTTTTTGGGGAGAAAAACACAGAAGACATAGGGTATTTTATCACCACACTCGGCGATATTTCCCTTTAAGGCTTACAGTAATTAACTTCCAGGTAAGGCAGCCAGGTATGACAGACAGACAGACAGGTGGACAGACAGACAGGTGGACAGACAGACAGACAGGTAGGTAGGTAGGCAGACATGTGAACAAAGAGGTAAGCACACAGACAGGCAAGGCAAGGAGGACAGACAGACAGGTAGACAGACAGACAGACAGGTAGGTAGGTAGGCAGACAGACAGGTAGGTAGGCAGACATGTGAACAAAGAGGTAAGCACACAGACAGGCAAGGCAAGGAGGACAGACAAAGTAGTGTAGATAGAAGGAGAGAAACGGCTGATAAGTCACAAATTAAAACTCGACCCACAAACGAATGACACAAGTGATTGTTAAAATGGGGAATATTTCAAAGTGCTAAGGCTTGTTGGACGTGGAAGGATCTAATGGTGACAGTCAAGAGAGAACAGACCCAAAAGGACCGTAATGGTGACAGTCAAGAGAGAACAGACCCAAACTATTCCATGTCAAAAAACTACATAGAAAAAAATAACAAACCAATAACTTATAAAAAACAAACCAAAAAAAAAACACAAGGCTTATTTTAACATTAAAAGACAATTATGTATAAGGGCACGCATACACATACATCACACACTAATAACCTCAGTAGCCATTTCTTGAAGTACATCTGGTTCTATTTACAGTTTAGATCACTAACCCAGCCCTGGGTCTTAGATCACTAACCCAGCCCTGGGCCTTAGATCACTAACCCAGCCCTGGGCCTTAGATCACTAACCCAGCCCTGGGCCTTAGATCACTAACCCCCAGCCCTGGGCCTTAGATCACTAACCCCCAGCCCAGGGCCTTAGATCACTAACCCCCAGCCCTGGGCCTTAGATCACTAACCCAGCCCTGGGCCTTAGAGCACTAACCCAGCCCTGGGCCTTAGAGCACTAACCCAGCCCTGGGCCTTAGATCACTAACCCCAGCCCTGGGCCTTAGATCACTAACCCCAGCCCTGGGCCTTAGAGCACTAACCCAGCCCTGGGCCTTAGAGCACTAACCCCAGCCCTGGGCCTTAGAGCACTAACCCAGCCCTGGGCCTTAGAGCACTAACCCCAGCCCTGGGCCTTAGAGCACTAACCCCAGCCCTGGGCCTTAGAGCACTGACCCAGCCCTGGGCCTTAGAGCACTAACCCAGCCCTGGGTCTTAGATCACTAACCCCAGCCCTGGGCCTTAGAGCACTAACCCAGCCCTGGGTCTTAGATCACTAACCCCAGCCCTGGGCCTTAGATCACTAACCCAGCCCTGGGTCTTAGATCACTAACCCCAGCCCTGGGTCTTAGATCACTGACCCAGCCCTGGGTCTTAGATCACTGACCCAGCCCTGGGTCTTAGATCACTGACCCAGCCCAGGGCCTTAGATCACTAACCCAGCCCTGGGTCTTAGATCACTGACCCAGCCCTGGGTCTTAGATCACTAACCCAGCCCTGGGCCTTAGATCACTGACCCCAGCCCTGGGTCTTAGATCACTGACCCAGCCCTGGGTCTTAGATCACTAACCCAGCCCTGGGCCTTAGATCACTAACCCAGCCCTGGGCCTTGGAGCACTAACCCAGCCCAGGGCCTTAGATCACTAACCCAGCCCAGGGCCTTAGATCACTAACCCAGCCCAGGGCCTTAGATCACTAACCCAGCCCAGGGCCTTAGATCACTAACCCAGCCCTGGGCCTTAGATCACTAACCCAGCCCTGGGCCTTAGATCACTGACCCAGCCCTGGGCCTTAGATCACTAACCCAGCCCTGGGTCTTAGATCACTAACCCAGCCCTGGGCCTTAGATCACTAACCCAGCCCTGGGCCTTAGATCACTAACCCAGCCCTGGGCCTTAGATCACTAACCCAGCCCTGGGCCTTAGATCACTAACCCAGCCCTGGGCCTTAGATCACTAACCCAGCCCTGGGCCTTAGATCACTACCCCAGCCCTGGGCCTTAGATCACTAACCCAGCCCTGGGCCTTAGATCACTAACCCAGCCCTGGGCCTTAGATCACTGACCCAGCCCTGGGCCTTAGATCACTAACCCAGCCCTGGGCCTTAGATCACTAACCCAGCCCTGGGCCTTAGATCACTAACCCCCAGCCCTGGGCCTTAGATCACTAACCCCCAGCCCTGGGCCTTAGATCACTAACCCAGCCCTGGGCCTTAGATCAGTGGTTCTACCATTTCTGGTTTCAGGGCCGACTTGAGAATAGTTTACTATTTCAATGTAGGGCTTTAAGCAACTAGTCGACTAGTAAATCCACTAGTTGGTAAATGTTTACTCCCCCCCCCCCCCCGTTTTTGTAGGCCTCAAGATCAGCTAGATTATAGTTATAGTCACCAATGTACACAGTTTTTAAATGTACAACTATTATTAAATAGATTTAAAAAAAAATGTTTTTTTTACATAATAGTTAAACAACTAGTCAACTAGTCGATTAGTAAACTAGGCAACTAGTCAACTAGTAAAAATCACTAGAAGTGAAAGCCCTATATTTCAATGACCAATCAATCGATTGCGTTCCCTCTTGGATCAATGGAACTAACGTAGCATGATTTCCTATTTATCGATGATGTCACAATGGATTTTTAAATATATATATATATATTAATGTTAGTTATATTAAGAGTTAAAAAGTGTTGCCAATTATTAGGGGGCCCACTTGCAATGCCCTTGTGGCCCACATGGTTGAGTATCACTGGCATAAATCCCCCCCCCCCCCCCCCACACACACACACACACACAGAATATACTCTATGTTAAAACATCAGTGACTGACGGCCGCCACCGAGCCCCTACGCCGGGGCGGTCCTGGAGAGAAAACCCAAAGTGCACCCCAGATTTTCCCAGACAGCCCCGTTGTGAAAATCACCTTCAATCCTTTTTTTTTTACTGTCCGATCCGATGGCTGGAGGCAAAAAATCAAGCGCTCCTCCCAATGAAATCCAGCAAAAGCTCTGCGTCAAACGTATGCAGCAAGGAGGGAGGGAGGGAGGGAATGTTCCGGGAGGCTGAATGAAGCGCCCCCACTTTGTTTGTTTCTCCAGTTCATCTCCAGGACGGAGAACGACGACACCCATCATCTCCTCACTGAGGGCACAGGTACAGTAGAGCCACGAGGACAACACAGGGGGATTGTGGGTATTGTGGTTCACAAGTCACAGCGGCGGTCTGCGTAGTAGGAGCAGTAATAGTAGCAATAGTAGTACTAGTAGCATTTAACCACATTCGGCGGAAATAGCAGATCTACAAGCTTACAGCGCGTCCTGTTGCAACACGTTGTTGAACTAATATCTTTAGTGTCCCGTCTACACAAAAGGAAGTGGGTCTTGGTATAGACCCCTGGGGGATCTCCAGTCAACCCAAGTATATCAGGGTTTTTTTTAATCCACTTAGAATTGCGTAGGCAAACATAAGAGACATGCACGCCGGGGGCGGGCCTCCCGTACCGTACAGATAAATCCACAGATACGATTGGCTGCAGCAAGTTGTCCGTCGTGGACAACGGAGGTGATGTGTGTGAATGCTGGGATACATGCATGATGAGCTGCCGTCTGTAATAACACTGCAGGACAGAGAGACAGAGGACGCTCACTCCACACACACACACACACACACGCACGCAAGCACGCACGCACGCACGCACGCACGCACGCACAGAAACAGACAGACTAGACTGCTTCCTCGAATGACTCTTTTGAACCTCGAACTTTGCAGAACTCTGCGATTGCGACAATATTGCCGAGACAGGGTTGTTTATTTTTTCGACCACAGTGCTTATATGAGACGATTTTAAGATTTTCTCCATAGAGAAAATGTGTCCGCGACCTAGGAGAGATGGGCGATGGAATAAATACGTCTCGTGGGTTCGTTTAGTTCTTGTAGTCGAAAAGAGCCACTAGAGAGAGAGAGAACATACACACACACACACACACACACACACGCACGCCATTGCACAGTGTACACACACATACTGTACTGCAGATAAAGAGACAAAGAGATAGACAGAGTTGGTGCATGTGTATGTATGTATGTGTGTGTGTGTGTGGAGGGGGGGGGGGGGGAGGAGGCGCACAGGAATTTCAGTTCTACAGTGTAGCTGCTGTGTTCCGGGTCACAGAGGTCAACCCCAGGGGTCAGTCTAAAGGTTAAAGGTCATCTGACATCTTCAGTAACTCCAGGAAGGCACCGACTGCCCCAAAGTATCCCTGGTGAGATAGAGAGAGAGAGAGAGAGAGAGAGAGTTCAGTATGGTTTGTCTCCTCCAGCAGTCATTTTGTGCTCTTAAACACCAAAGTACCTAAACAATAGTAAACAATTAGTAAACAATATCCTGAATTGGTAGGCCTACTATCATTGGTATTCACATACTCACGTTTATATCATCATCTAGCTGACCATTTAATTGCACAAAATAATTTGATCACTTTGGAGATGAACTATAACAGCTGTGGGTTCGACATACTACACTGATGAAGACAGCATGTTAGCATAACGATGAAGACATTGATGAAGACAGCATGTTAGCATAACGATGAAGACATTGAGGAGTGCTGCGAGTCGGTAAACTGGTGAGTTCTCCAGATACCTTTGAAAAGGTCAAATGGTCATTTCCCCCACATTGACTGTCAGACTGTGTTTATGACCTACACCAGCTGAGTTCCCCCAGGATATACTATATCCTATCTGAACTGCAGACCTCTTCACATGTCCAAAGAAATTGCTCCAAACTCCAAAATGGATCTGTGAAATTCAATCAGATTCCAACCAGGTTCCGAGATTTCTTTCAGATTGCGGCACGGCGCCTGAGTGGACCCGTGGCACGGAGCCTGAGTGGACCCGTGGCACGGAGCCTGAGTGGACCCGTGGCACGGAGCCTGAGTGTACCCGTGGCACGGAGCCTGAGTGGACCCGTGGCACGGAGCCTGAGTGGACCCGTGAGCACGGAGCCTGAGTGGACCCGTGAGCACGGAGCCTGAGTGGACCCGTGAGCACGGAGCCTGAGTGGACCCGTGGCACGGAGCCTGAGTGGACCCGTGGCACGGAGCCTGAGTGGACCCGTGGCACGGAGCCTGAGTGTACCCGTGAGCACGGAGCCTGAGTGGACCCGTGGCACGGAGCCTGAGTGGACCCGTGGCACGGAGCCTGAGTGGACCCGTGGCACGGAGCCTGAGTGGACCCGTGGCACGGAGCCTGAGTGGACCCGTGGCACGGAGCCTGAGTGTACCCGTGGCACGGAGCCTGAGTGGACCCGTGGCACGGAGCCTGAGTGGACCCGTGGCACGGAGCCTGAGTGGACCCGTGACACGGAGCCTGAGTGGACCCGTGGCACGGAGCCTGAGTGGACCCGTGGCACGGAGCCTGAGTGGACCCGTGGCACGGAGCCTGAGTGGACCCGTGGCACGGAGCCTGAGTGGACCCGTGGCACGGAGCCTGAGTGGACCCGTGGCACGGAGCCTGAGTGGACCCGTGACAAATTTTCAGGTCAGATTCCGAGCCGTTCTTCCGACTTTCTTTCTTGTGGAGTCTGTGATTGTAAGCCTGGCAGGCAGCGGCAGCTGTCTTGCCTTGCAGTATGGTACGCTAGGCATGCATTTTAGTCCAGTACCAGTGCTGATTTCGTCGAATAATACTAATAAATCGTCGACTACCTTTTTTCAGCGACAAAAACTAAATGGAAACTATATAAAAACTAAGCTATGATGACTAAAACTAAGACTAAATATATTGACAATTTCGTCAACAAATAAAAACCACGCTAAAATGTTAGGAAGGGACTAGTGGACAAGAGATCCAGAATAAGTCATTTTACACTTGGTTGCATACTGAAAACAGCAGATCTACAAGCTCACAACACGTTGCAGCGCGACGCGTTGTGAGCTTGTAGATCGGCTATTTTTCAGCAAGTGTAAAATCAGTCATTACGACGGCATCAAGGCCCGCCGCCAAAATACATTTTAGTCGACAAAATCAACTGTAGATTTAGTCGATATTGAAGTCGACCAAAACTACTAACTACTCAACACTAAAACATTACAGGTAACTAAAATGTGAAATGAAAAGTATCCCAGAGACCTCGTGTTCCAGGAACAGAGCTCTCAGCTGTCCTTTGGACCAGTAGTATTAAGTATATATAAAGTATCCCAGAGACCTCGTGTTCCAGGAACAGAGCTCTCAGCTGTCCTTTGGACCAGTAGTAAGTAAAGTATTGCAGAGACCTCGTGTTCCAGGAACAGAGCTCTCAGTAGTATAGTAAAGTATCCCAGAGACCTCGTGTTCCAGGAACAGAGCTCTCAGTAGTATAGTAAAGTATCCCAGAGACCTCGTGTTCCAGGAACAGAGCTCTCAGCTGTCCTTTAGACCAGTACCTCGTGTTCCAGGAACAGAGCTCTCAGCTGTCCTTTAGACCAGTAGTATTAAGTATATATAAAGTATCCCAGAGACCTCGTGTTCCAGGAACAGAGCTCTCAGCTGTCCTTTGGACCAGTACCTCATGTTCCAGGAACAGAGCTCTCAGCTGTCCTTTAGACCAGTACCTCGTGTTCCAGGAACAGAGCTCTCAGCTGTCCTTTGGACCAGTACCTCGTGTTCCAGGAACAGAGCTCTCAGCTGTCCTTTAGACCAGTACCTCGTGTTCCAGGAACAGAGCTCTCAGCTGTACTTTGGACCAGTACCTCGTGTTCCAGGAACAGAGCTCTCAGCTGTCCTTTGGACCAGTACCTCGTGTTCCAGGAACAGAGCTCTCAGCTGTCCTTTAGACCAGTACCTCGTGTTCCAGGAACAGAGCTCTCAGCTGTCCTTTAGACCAGTACCTCGTGTTCCAGGAACAGAGCTCTCAGCTGTCCTTTAGACCAGTACCTCGTGTTCCAGGAACAGAGCTCTCAGCTGTCCTTTAGACCAGTACCTTGTGTTCCAGGAACAGAGCTCTCAGCTGTCCTTTAGACCAGTACCTTGTGTTCCAGGAACAGAGCTCTCAGCTGTCCTTTAGACCAGTACCTCGTGTTCCAGGAACAGAGCTCTCAGCTGTCCTTTGGACCAGTAGTAAGTAAAGTATCCCAGAGACCTCGTGTTCCAGGAACAGAGCTCTCAGCTGTCCTTTGGAGTGGAAGTTTGGACCAGTACCTCGTGTTCCAGGAACAGAGCTCTCAGCTGTCCTTTGGACCAGTAGTCCATGGCGTAGGCCAGCAGCTTGGTGGAGAGGGTGTTGATCCGCAGGAAGTTCCCCACGAACACCACACGCTCTATCCTCTGAAAACACACGCACACACAGGCAGACGTTTGATTTAAAAGTATACTGTGATTGGATTGTTGTGATGTAATGCAGATTATGGATGTATCATGTACTTATAATTGTTTGTAGGATGTTGTGTACTGTTGTTTTGTCTGTTTTTGTCTGTCTTTTATTTTTCAACTTTTATTGATCCTGTATTTAAGGTTTGTTTGTCTTGTTTTCTGTTGTCCTTTTTCTTTGGGGTGAAAATTCAATGTATTTATTCTTGTACGTTATACTTGTGGGCTTTATTAAGAGAAGCTGCCACTTATTATTTCTCAACTCCAGTATTTAAATAATGCTTCTGTGAAAAAAACAATAAAAAAGTTAAAAAAAGGCTTTAAAAAAAAACACACACACACACACACGCACGCACACACGCTATAGGCCTATCTCACAGCCCGTTTTTCACGCCCACTTCCGGTAAATAGTGGTGACTTTAACATGGGCATTTACACGTTTTTTTCTCTGGAGAATCTAAGTACATTTTCTAATGTAAAAATGTGACAGACCAATATTATTATGAAGCAAACAAGATGGTAAATCAGGTCGAGCAGATAGAACAAACCTTACCTTGAGAAAACAAAAGTTGTAGACTTCTTAAATAACCTCTTTTAACATGTAGCGTCTATGGAGTGACGTCACGCTATCACCACTAACCCCGAAAGGGGGCGTATTTAGGGGGGCGGGGAAATTCTGTGAGATAGGCCAATTACATACAACACGTGGGTGCCCTATAGAGCGTCGCAGTCCCGCCCCCCTTTCAGAACGACGAGGGCACCAGGAAATAATTCCCCATTCATTTTTCCCATAGACGTTTCAAAAAGTATTTATTTGAAGACATTTAAGCCTCGGAGACAAAGCCAACGGCCAAGTTGACAAATCATGACAATAAACAAAAATGTTTGGGCCGAAGAAATAATTAGAAAGAATAAAAACAAAAAAAGTGTTGTACCCTTTTGTTTTGTCTTTCTGATTATCTGTTCGGCCCCAAATAAATGTGTTTATTGTCATGATTTGTCGCCTGCCGAGTTGACTTTGTCCGAGGCTTTAAAGGTCTACCAATTTTGACCTGAGATCAGATTCTAAAAATGTCTTCTACATCCTGACAGTTTTCTGAAAAAGCTATGTTTCTATGTCAGTCGTTTTTCAAAAATAGCAGACCTACAAGCTCGTAGCGCGCCACTCGGTGGCGCGCTATGAGCTTGTAGATCTACTATTTTTCAATAGCTAAAGCATAACATAATGCTAACCCCAAAAGGGGTTCCCGCCCAAAATGGGTTAAATACATACTTTTTGAAACGTCTATGGGAAAAATGAATGGGTAAATATTTCCTGGTGCCCTCGCAGGGCGCGGGACTGCGACGCTCTGTACCCTTTAATTTTACACATACACCCATTTAGACGCAAAGGACCACATAAACATGACAATGAATCAATCTTGAAATCACAAGCATTATAACTGCAAGAATAACATGCTCTCAAAAGTCAAGATATTACACAAACATAACAACAACAACGACAAAATAATGTCAGTCTAACACCCCTTTTATTTAGACGAGAGAACAATGAAAACACAAGACACAAGAAGAGACAAGTGTCAATTTACACTAGTAGGAACCACCCTAGATCACTCTGCTGCACTCTAGAGGTTGAATTCTGAAATTGCACATTGAAAGATATTGTTCCAACTATTCAGCTGTAGTACAACCTCTGTTGAAAAAAATCAAACCTTGACATTTCCAATCTCAACTATTTTAGACCAATTTCAAAATTACCTTATCTTTCAAAAGCACTAGAGAAAGTGGTTTACTCCCAACTTTTAACCTTTATGAATAACAACTCACTTTTTGAAATGTTTCAGTCTGGTTTTAGATCTCATCACAGTACAGAAACTGCACTTCTGGAAGTTCTAAATGACATTAGGATGAACTCAGATGCTGACTCGCAGAGTTACCCATAAGGGTCCATTTGGTTTTTAACTATCATTTAGCTGGGGTGGGGACCCCCTGTAACTCCCTCAAGGAACCATTAGTTTAATGTGAGGCATATGCCACTCTGTGGTGCGTGCGTGCGCGTACCTCGTTCACAGCACACATGCGCGCTATAGATCCTATGTTGTTGGTGATGGTGACCAGCGTGGCTCTGGCCAGGTCCTCCTTACTGATGCTGTCCCTCTTCTCCTTGCTCATCATGTGGCCGAAACTACAGCAACAACACACACAAAACAACAGCCTTTCAGTTCGTGGTGCTCGGGTCAGGGTTGATTTCGTCAAATAAATGGTAAATGGTGCATTTATATAGCGCCTTTATCCAAGGCGCTTTACATAGATTGTGCATTACATTAACCCATTCACACACATTCATACATCGATGGCGGCGGAAACCATGCAAGGCACCAACCAGCACATCAGGAGCAATTAGGGGTTCAGAGAGTCTTGCTCAAGGACACTTCGACACGAACTCTGGGAGAGCCCGGGTTCGAACTGGCAACCTTGCGGTTACCATCCAGCCACTGAGCCACCGCCGCCCCGTTTTTGTCATAATACTATGACAAAAAATGTTCGTCAACTAGCGTTTTACACAGAGGAAAACGGAATAAAAACTAAATGAAAACTAAGCCATGATGATGACTAAAACTATAAGACTAAATATACTGACAATTTCGTCAACAGATAAAAACTAGACTGAAATGTTAGGAAGGGACTAGTGGACAAGAGATCCAGTAGAACTAAAAGACACATGGTTGCATTCCGAAAACCCAGACTCGTTGTGAGCTTGTAGATCTGCTAGTTTCAGCAAGTGTAAAATCAGTCATTACGAAACTAAAAGATGTGTCCCTGGTTGAACTGATAAGGCCACACTTCCCTGTTCCTTATTTTGGGGAATTAACAACATCACACGTCTCCTAAAAGTTCTTCTAAATTCCCATTTACATACACAATAATAGAGGTTAAAATAATATACAAAAACTATCCATGTATTACATTTTATTTAAGATTTTGGAAAGTTTTTTTTTTTTAAAAAGACTACATTCTAGTCTAGTCTTTTTAAAAATCACACCCGTGTGAAGTGAGGGGCACTCTGATCATCGTACATCAACATCAAGAATGGTGGTCCCTTATTGGCCAAGGGTGGCCACTGACATACCCAGCTGATTTGCTCGGACACATCATTTATGACGTAAATTATCCATTCATTGTCAATGGCATTTAATGTTTGTGTTAAGACAGAATCTACACTATAGGATGGCCTCAAAAATCTTTCCAAAATCTTGTCAAGAGTAAAACTCTTGTAGTGTATGGGAGGCTTTATTTGAATTTCAGGTAGTGACAACCCTAACTGGGCTTAAAGGGGCATTCCACTAATTTTCAACATTTTACTATGTCATTAATATACCTTAGAGCTGTTGTGTGGAAATAATAAAAAAAGTCCCCCCATTCTGTGTTTCCTAGAACTAGAGGTCTGAAAAAAATCATTAACATGGTGAAACACATCTTGATGAAATTTTTTCATAATTACAGTTCTAGGAAACACCGAATGGGGGGACTTTTTTATTATTTCCACACAACAGCTCTAATGTATATTAAATGTTGAAAATGGGTGGTTTTCCCCTTTAAGGGTTTGAATCGTGGCCTACAGGGTCAGTATGGCCAGATGCTTTTAAGACCTTTTTAATACCTCAAAAGAACAGTGAACAGGGAAGTGTGGGCCCTTATCAGTTCAACCAGGGACACATCTTTTAGTTTCCAAATAACAGACGATTATTTCCTTATTTCAAGGCACGGTTAATGGCAACCCTAAGCCCTGCGACGCAACAAAACCATTGCGTCAGCTTAGCGCGGTTTTGGGGGATTCTGTTGCAAGTGGTCGCAAGTTGCAACTCGTTGCATCGCAAATGGGCTTATAGTGTCCGTGGGGGGTGGACTGTAACTTTTCCCCTGCACCCCCTCGAGACACTGTTGATTTTGACAGCATTTTATGACATTATTTTTTTGGTTCAAACACTGTTTTGTTGTGTAACTCCAGTTAGTTCATATAACATTAGCCGATGTTGTCACTGGCTCCGCGCTGCATGCGGCCATATAGTTTTACTCTATGGTTTTACTGCAGCGTTGCAGAGTCTGGGTTATAGGACTTCCGTGGTGCGTCCTTTCAGGCCTTAGGATGCACTCTCATTCGCTTAGGCGGCGTTCACGAGTATGGGTTCAGACTCGGGGGCAGCCAATCATGACTAGGTCGTCAAAGCCAACCCGAGCGAAAATCCCCCTGGGCACAATATGCGCTGTAGAGTGCATAGATGAAATTTGGCGGAAGTATCGGGATTTTGGCGGAAGTACCGCTCAAAGAAATGACGTTGACGCTTTACAAATCTGATTACATTCTCAGTGAATGAAACGTTGTGATTGGTCAAAAAAATATTATATCCGGGGGAAATACATCTGTGACCAGGTTTTTCTCTTCGCAGATGAGTAAGGCTGGGACTGAGGCTAAGCGAAAATATGCCAGGTTTCACCTGCCAAAAAAGTGTATATATGTGTGGGCAGGGGGGGGGGGGTGCGTTCGTTTTGCCCACCTGGAGGCCACGGCGGAGCCCTGCAGTCCAAAGCGCCCGTAGTCTCCCCCGTAGATGTCTTTGACCAGCTTGTCAGCGTTGGTGGAGTCTCCTTTGGCGGCCATGTCCAGAGCCTCCTCGAAGCTCTGGCAGCCCGTCAGCAGGCAGCACAGGCCCAGGAACGTCCCGCCTCCCAGACTGGGATATGAACACAGCGCACGTTAACACATTCTGGACGGGAACCCCTTTTGGTGTTTGTAGCATTATGTTATAGCTATTTAGCTATTGAAAAATAGCAGATCTACAAGCTCATAGCGCGGCACCGAGTGCCGCGCTACGAGCTTGTAGGTCTGCTATTTTAGAAAAAAATTGAAAATGTGGCGCAGATCTTTGAATATATATTCTTTCAGAGCGAACGTTTTTAACTCAAATCGTTGCTTCCGAGGGGTCCCTGGAACAACATATTTTGACATTGGGGTCGGCGGCCAAATACAGATAATTCTGGGGCTCCTTGACATGAAAATGTTTGAGAACGACACACATACAGGTAGGAACACACATACAGGTAGAAACACACATACAGGTAGGAACACACATTAAACACCGTTTAGACCTGAGGGCGCGTCTGTCTGTGTCACCGTATAGTTTTTAACCACTTTAACCGTAATTTTAAACTTTAGCTGTTGAAAAACAGCAGATCTACAAGCTCATACTCGCTATGAGCTTGTATGCTATTTTTGAAAAATCGGGAAAACGTGTGCAAATCTTTGAATGTATGTTATTCTTTCACAGCGAACGTTTTTAACTCATATCTTTGCTTCTTGGGGGGTCCCTGAAACAACGGGGGGTTGTTCGGCCAAATACATACATTTTGGGGTCCTTGACATGAAATAGTTTGAGAACCACTGATAACTGTCATGATTTAGAGAAGACATTTGTAGAATCTGGTCTCAGGTCTCACCTGTCACGCATGCAACGCACGCACGCACACACACACACACACACACACACACACACACACACACACACCCTGTGATCTTACCTGGTCCCAGTGACTCGCTTGTAGTCATCTTTAGAGTAGACAGCCAGCATGGACACTCCAGACCCTGACCAGAGTTCAACACAGTAATTCAGGATGAATACATTATGTGTTTCTATAATTTAATAAAGCAATTTGGCCCTCTGTTTAGCCATGAGTATAATCAGGAATATTCTCATCAGCTTCCCAAGATTGGAATAACAAGTTTTATAATTAAATCTATTTCATTACTGTATTTTTGAATGTCTGTCCAATGAATGTCTGTCCGGGACTCGGTCGTGTTCCATCGACCTGTCCTAACTCATTACCGTAAGGGTCCATTTGGTTCCATTGTACACTCTCAGAGATGTGGTGGTCCTTCAAATTAAAATGTTTGAGGACCACTGGTATTGTAACTGGTATAGCACGGGTGGGCAATTTTGACAATGGAGAGGGCCACTATATTTCCACACTCAGTCCAGAGGGCCACATTACATATGACTGTCGTAGCAAAAATAGCCGATCTACAAGCTCAAAACGCGTCACAGTACGACACGTTTTGAGCTTGTAGATCAGCTATCTTTGCTATATTTGAATTGAAATCCTGAATGTTTTTTTTTGCTATTTCTGAATTGGAATCCTGAAAAGTAACATTTTTATTTAATTTCAAATGCATTTAGTTATAGTTGTGTTAACTTTATGAACTAAATACAAAGACATTGGACATAAAAAAACAAGAATTGATTAAATCAATTCATTATTGTTGGGAATCTGGTTCCTCCGGGTCCCGGATCACAACTCTGAATTGT
>NC_136805.1:5180602-5183102 GCF_951216825.1 Electrona antarctica | reverse complement strand
AGCTCACAATGCGTCACACTTGAAAATAGCCGATCTACAAGCTCACAATGCGTCACACTTGAAAATAGCCGATCTACAAGCTCACAATGCGTCACACTTGAAAATAGCCGATCTACAAGCACACATTGCGTCACATTGTGACGCATTGTGAGCTTGTAGATCGGCTATTTTCAAATGGCCGAAATGTATAGGGTTGAAGTGGTCAATGTATGTTTTCTAATCAAAACTAAAACCTAGTAGTAACTAAAGTTTTCAAATAATTGAAGTGGAGTAAAAATCCAAAGTTTGGCTCTGAGATGTAGTGGAGTAGAATTGGAAATACTCAAGTAAAGTACAAATACCTCAAAATTGTACTTAAGCACGGTACTTGAGTAAATGTTCTTGGTTACTTCACACCACTGCTGGTTGTACACAAGAACGTTAATAGGTTAAGATTAAGAACTGTGGTATTTCCAGGGGCTGCAGGGGGTTGTTTATTACATTCCAACTAATCCATAGCCGGCGGGGGATCAGGACGTACTGTGCACGCAAAGTAAACTTTAGATGTTGTGTTGTGTAAGCAAACTTTAAAGTTGGATTTTATGCTTCGTTCAACTTTTGAAGAGGAGGCTGCTCACTTGCTCTTGATTGTGTGTGTGTAACAACAACCCTGTGGTAATATCCCATAGCCTGCAGGGATTGTATTTGTGACCATGACAACTACTCCACAGACTGTGCAGTAACTCAGAAACTCAGCTGCTTGCAGACAGTGTGACAGAGTTGACAAAAACGCCAATAAACAGCTTAAATTTGGTTTCCTGGTTTTATGTTAGGATAGCAGGATATTAGATTCTGTCTCTGGATGATTTGATTTGGAGCGTCCAAGGCTGGTACTGATACAGGCCCACCCTATTTCTCTATTATGCTGTGGCATCGAGCTTCAGTGACCGAGCTAACTGGACAAAGGCTTCCGTCTGCAAAGTCAACACATTGAGCACAGTGGAGAAACAGGCATACCCGGTATTAATAATCTGGAAATCTTCCTTCCATCACTACACACACACACACACGCACGCACGCGCGCACACACGCACGCACGCACGCACGCACGCACGCACGCACGCACACGCACACACCTGCGAGTCAAGGTAAACACACACACACCTCTGCGAGTCAAGGTGTGTTGCCTAGTAAGTGGTCACTTCAAGAGAAAATCCTCATAGTTAACTTATCAAACTCAGATAGTGTACACATGGAAACCAAATCCAGGGGTCAATTCAGAGTTAAATTGACACAGAGTGTTTTAGGGAGTGTGTGTACTGTGTAGCTACCTATGATAGCACAGCCTCAGACTGCATTCCAACACACAGAGATGGTATTATACTGGGGAGAATGGGATGGGGCACTGGGAGGAGACACGCACGCACGCACGCACGCACGCACGCACGCACGCACAGACACGCACAGACACGCACAGACACGCACGCACAGACACGCACGCACGCACGCACGCACGCAATTCCCGTAATTCCACATTACGGGAATTGGACGTTGTAGACACTAGACATACCCCCCTCCACACACACACACACACACACACAAATTACAGATGCACTGAGATGGAATGTGTAATTGCCTGGTGTGTGTGAGCTCTCCCCTCTCCCCTGCATAACTTGACTTCCTAAACGGTCTATGACGTAATTTTGGAAAGCCATGCTTTGGAGGGGCTAGAGCCCCTCAAGAAAATAGAAAATTAAAATGCAATTAAAACTAAACAAAAATCACTTTCAACATATTAAATGTGCATTGTGCCTCAGGGGATTATTGCAGGCTTGTTTTGCATATTGGTGTTTTTTTTACTCGATCTTAAAAGGTGAATTTTGTATTGGTTATGCCATTCGGCATTGGCAATGAGTTCCATCCTATTACAGCTCTATAGATAAGATTTGAGAAGATTTGTTCTTGGTTTAGGGTAAGTGTTACCAGACCACCTGAACTGGCTTCTCTAGTCATATAGTCATGTTCATCTCTTGTGTATTCTACCTGGTCAAATAAATATATATATGTTTTTGTCTCAATTAAAACATTTCGGAAGAAGATGAGAATACGTGAATGCAATCTATATTCTCAACAAAGCCATGATAGATTTCTGTGCATTTCTGTAATGTCTCCGGTTGGAGCACTGGATAGCTAATCTAGCAGCTTTGTTTTGAGCTATTTGTAATCTTCCGTCTTTGTAGCGGATGACCAAATGACTGGGCAGTACTCAAGGTGTGACAAAACTAAAGCTTGAATTATACTACTTTCAGAGTATTTAATGTTGTATACTTATTTACATAATAGCAATTATAGCAATGCTCCTTCCCATTCTAGTTACTGTAATGTCAATTTGCTTAGTCCAATTTAGCTTAAGATCTAATACAATTCCAGGTAGTTTAGTCTCTTTCGCCTGTTCCACTGTCTTCCCAACAAGTGATGGGTCGAGGATCACTGTCCAACATTTTGTCTAGATCCAAACACC
>NC_136805.1:4855602-5175602 GCF_951216825.1 Electrona antarctica | reverse complement strand
AGTCTGAGGCCCGTGGAAGCCGTTCCTCAGGCCGTTGCTCGTCGTTTCGTGACAGGGTCTCTTCTGCTCCGGAGAGCGGCCGGAGCGCTCCTCGTCGTCCATTGCTGCTGGCGGAGAGTCTGAGAGAGAGAGAGAGAGAGGAGGAGAAAGAAGAGAGAGAGAGAGAGAGAGAGAGAGAGAGAGAGAGAGAGAGAGAGAGAGAGAGAGAGAGAGAGAGAGAGCGAGAGAGAGACAGAGAGAGAGAGCTCCGTACAGCAGCAGCAGCCAGGCAGGGTTTTCAAAACAGGGAAATAAAAAAAACAATAAACCGGAATATATCACCCCCTTCAATCTACGCACTGTCCCATAGCCCGGGCGGACGGCTGTGATTGATTGGATAGGCAGTTGTCAATGAAACGTGTTTTTTTTTAAACACAATAGTTTGTTTGCGCATTATTATAAATAATAACAATCTTTCACGCACGTTTCAGAGCATTTCATAAATGCAGCTCATAGTGCTTTACCTTAAAATTAGAACATGAAAAGGGTGAAAATACAACACCAGAAATAAAGGATAATTAATTAACAAAACAAACTTCTGCACAAAATAGTTTTGTATAGAAAAGCAATGCTTGTCATTAATAACCACATCTTCGATGATCTCATTGATCTGTCAAATGTTTTATATTGTCTAATCTCAGACATCTTCAAAAGACTGTTTTATTATTGTTTTGAATTTGTTTAACTGAGTGGGAGATCTAATCTTGTTAAACTGGTTAACCTCTGATCTTGCCCAGACAATACTGTCTCCATTGACAACCAACTAACCAATGGTGAGACCGACCGATCGTCCTTCCAGGCTATGGGATTTAACTCTTGACAGATCGATTCCTGGCGGAAGTTGTAACCCCTCCCTTATAACGGTAAGTAATTACCTAAGGTAATTACCATAGTACGTCCAATTAATTTCTACCCAATCAATCGTCATAACCAACGCACTCCCGTGTTGCCAACGTCATTTAATAGATTGGTCTCAGATAATAGATTACTGCAAAGGCCTACAGGCCATATAAATATCAGCATTTTGATATGCCTTGTTGTGGTATCAGGTTATTAATGAAATCATACTTATTATTTTGTTTCTTTTGAGAAATACACCTGACCTGGGGAGCCTTTTATCCCCCTCTATGGTATCCATTCCAGCATCATGCCAGGTATGCTACAATGCAATACATCATATGCTAAAAGAAAATGTAGGCCATGGCCTAAGGGTTAGAGGAGCGCCCTTGTTGCCGGTTCGATTCCCCGGACGAGCAGGAAAAATCTGGGTCGGGAAGTGATTGTCATCACTCACCCAACACCGCTGAAGTGCCCCAATCACTCACCCAGGGCCTTGCTGCAAGGCACTGAACCCCCAACTGCTCAAGTGGAGCTGCTTAGTGGCCAACAGTATAAGACTGTTATGTGGTTGTACTGGTCAGCTCCAAGGTTTTAATGTCTGTCTGTCTGTGTGTGTGTGTTTCTATGTGCAGGGCGTGGCTGAAAATGAGCACTTGTGCTCAGCTACTACCCTGGGTAAATAAAGGATAAAATATAAAAAAATCGTAGGTCTAATTGTAATTCAGTACCTTCATATATCATATTATATCATATGTTCTGGGAATATCGGCTATCCTGTGATGTTTTTGAATGCCAATTACTTCTGTAGGCTTCTTTGTAATCTATACTTCCACACTTCGCTGACTCCGGTGTCTCCCAAAGGATCAGTATATACTTTAATTGGCCCCTTCCTTTTCCCCTCTAGGCTGTTATGTAGCCTACGGTGGAATTGAAACACTTGAAGCTGATAAATGGGTTCTTCTCTCCAGAGCAGACTGCCGAGTTCATGAGCCCCCCCTGGGCCTGGGACAGCCTCAAGGGCACCCCTCCCCTTCCAGAACCAGCCGACACCTGCATTGAATGTACATTCCACACACAAAAATCACATGTACTCACTATACTCAGTCAGGTGCAGACCATTTTAAGCACACACAAAAATCACATGTACTCACTATACTCAGTCAGGTGCAGACCATTTTAAGCACAGTATCCGATGGATTAATTTCTAACTTTCAGTATACATTAAATAAAGCAAGCAAGGCCATTCTGCAAGCACTTCACTTGCACATGCAGTCTGTTATGACTGGCTATCAGCCATGGTGGATAACAAGAAATTAGTGGGAGCAGTCATGTTGGATATTTCAGCACGCAATCCATCCATCCATCTTCAACCGCTTATCCGTAGTCGGGTTGCGGGGGCAACAGCTCCACCAGAGCGCCCACAAGGCAGCTGTCTACACCGGGCCATTTATTCCATCTTCAATGATCTATTAATGCTGTCAGTGCCACGACATCAGAACAAGTGGCAACAGACACTCTAAAGCCTTATGGATACTTTGCCGTAGGACAAACACACTATCAAGCACTGTAACATTGAAGGCTGATTAATGATCTTTGTGCATTTGCTTCTGATTTGATCAAATTCGTATCCGACCCGACATGCATTTTCTGTTTACTAAAGAGCCGGAGAAACCCCTGATACCGAACACTAGCAGTGATTAGAAATTTACAATCATAATACAGAGCTTTAACATTTTTACAACCGCTTTAAAGGAGCATTCAGTGATTTGGGTGATTTGGAAAACCACCCAGTCCGCCCCGGTAACAAAATGTGCACATGCACACACTCTACAGTGGGGGGAAGTGCAACAGGCCAACAGCATGTGCCCCCACTCGATCATGATTGGAGGAAAGTCCCTCTCATCCTGATTGGATGAAGGCTTTGCCACCCGCCACCAAAACTGAAACTAGGGTTTTTTGACCCCAGGGGCTCACTGGGGACAGGGAGGAACTCCTTATATGGTCAGCACACTCTATGGTAGGGAGGATTATCCAAAAAAAAAGAAAAAATAAGTGATATTTGAATGAAGTGAAATCACTGAATATACCTTTAAATCATCTGATATAATGCTTGGTTGGAGTGAAAACCTGTCTGCAGTAGAGTAGACCAGTGGTTCCCAAACCTTTTCATGTCAAGGACCCCCAAATCGACACTAATTAGCCCGCGGACCCCCATTTGAAGAGATATGCCAGAGATTCTCAACCCGTTTCATTGCAAGGACCCCCCAGTTTGACATGCATTAGTCTACGGAACCCCCATTTAACGGTACTCCTATCTGAGGCCCCAATGTTAATTTAACTCTGAGTGTACAAATGGAAGCAAACAGACCCGTTAGGGTCCGTTTGACCCATTACAGACCCATAAGGGTCCATTTGGTTGCTAACTATCATTTAGCTGGGGACCCCCTGGAACTCCCTCAAGGACCCCACTTTGGGAACCACTCTCTGGACACCACACTGTCACAGCACAGAATGACATTTTCACCAGCAGTGTTAACTATGACCACACAGGGGCGCCATTTCACAACAAACCATTAGAGATGGGCATTGGGAGCCTGTCCCACTGTCTTGTGCTGTGCCTCAATTTCAATCCACCACCATTGCATCCTTGTGCCCTAGTTACTAGTACAACGGTTCCCAAACATTCCCATGCCATGACCCCTAAAAAGCCATAGCCTCTAGCTGTGGGCCCCTGGCCATTGCAAAATGGCAAAAATACAGAAAAGAAAAAAACAGAAAAATATCCCATCTACAACTTGTGAGCATCTGCTAGTTTCAAAACTTGTCCAACATTTGACAATTTAATGACATGCCCAAAATAGGGACTGATTGATTTCTAAAGAGTTAAAAAAATAATAGGCAAGGTATACATCTGTGTGATTTTATTCAGATTTTGAAACAAATTGACCAGTCATCTTTGTTACACAGATGACAATGTAGCGACTCAGCAAGGTAATACAAATCATCAGTCATATTGTTTCGTCTAAGAGTGTAATGCAGGTCATAAACAAAAATGAGAAAATACACTATAAAAAAAAAATCACAATTTCCTGACATATTGGGTACACGTCAAAATGTTGACATATTTACATAGCTATGTAACAACACCGAATCCAAGCATGGCTTGTATGTCACACACAGAAATAGTTGCTTTGTGGTTAAAAGATTGTTTTTAGAATTAGGCTCACGGAACGATTGCAGCGCTACACGCGTAGACCAGTATTTTGGCCAAACGAGGGTCTAAGTGGTTAAAAAGGGGCGTCAGAAATAAAACGTTTGCCCCGCCTGTTAGGGTCCAAATGGTTAAAAACAATAAAAGATATTCATAAAAATATTTATATACAACTGTGTGTGTGTGCGCGCGTGCGTTTCGGGGTGGGGGGCATTTCCCTAGTGTTCCAGAGACTTGTACAATCGATCTCGGATCGGAGCCGTCTACCAACGATCATTTCCTGGTGGTCCTGGAGCGGAGCTTTCTGGTGATGATGTGGTGGTCGCTCTCCTTCTCGTCCTGCTCTCCTACACTCGCCTGTATGGAGAAACCAAACACAAGTCAGGATTTCCTGCGTCTCATCGTCCCAAGAACTACATGCGGAAGCGATTAAATGTTACTCATCCTCTGCCCATTTAGACCCGTTGTAAGTTGTAACCTATATGTTGTTATCTCTTTCAACCCGGGAGCTACCTCTATGTGTCTCATTAGTTGTTGAGTGGTGTAAACCACTCCTACAACTGGCTTTGTTAGTCTGTCTGTGCAGAAAAAATGAGCATGGTTGCTACGGTCACCCAGTTCATCCGGGTGTGATTTCATTACGTCAGACCACAGCTGATCAGTCTATATAAGACCTTACACCACTCAGTTCACACGGGTGTGATTTTTGCTATACATGTGTAGCAACATAATTGTTATTTTTTTAGTGGTGCAAACCACTCCAACAACTGGCTTTGTTAGTACCCGTGTGTGTTTGTGCCTGTACGGGTGAGCATGGTTGCTATGGTTAGTATGTGACATCACCGACATCACGTCAGAGTGATCCAACCCAACAATAAATGTGTAGTTGCACCACTCAGTTCACACGGTTTTTTAATTTTTGAATCGCGTGTGAAAGTAGCAGATCTACAAGCATGCTGAGATGCAACATGCCTCTACTCTAGGGCAGGGGTTCTCAACGTTTTTGGCCGGGGACCCCCGGAAATGCTTTGGCAATGTCTCGGGACCCCCGCCCCGCCCCCTCCCGACCCCCAATATAAATTGACTGCTACAATAACCTTAAACCATTTTGGGCGGGAACCCCTTTTGATGTTTTAAGCATTGTTATAATTTAGCTATTGAAAAATAGCAGATCTACAAGCTCATAGCGCGCCACCGAGTGGCGCGCTATGAACTTGTAGGTCTGCTATTTTTGAAAAATCGTGAAAATAAAAATTTAAAAAAAATCCGTTTTTTTTTTGGAAAATATTTTGGGGACCCCCCAAAATAATTTGGCGACCCCCCGAGGGGTCGCGACCCACGGGTTGAGAACCCCTGCTCTAGGGCAGGGGTTCTCAACGCTTTGGCCATGTCTCGCGTTACAAAATTGAGGGATAAAAAGTATATACACCGGTAGAAAACAAAACATGGATTTAGTCTGTCGTGTGGATATAGTCTGTCATATGTCCAAGAAACAAAACGGTTACTAAATTGTTAGCGGTGTCAAGCTGCGCTTAATGTGACACCGTAGCTATGACTTCCCCCAAGGCAGCCCTCCGGATTTCTCTATACATACATCGCACACTCAAAATGCACCAACTGAACTAACTGACCATCATGGGCGACATGTCCATGAGCGGGGATGAGATGTCCTTCTTGTACAACTTCCTCCTGGCTCGTTTGGGCTTGGCCTCTGCGGCGACTGGCTGCTCCATGTCCGTGGATCGCCCACTCATCATACTCATGATGGTCTTGGCTGGAGAGAATAGACGCGAAGAAGAGACCCATTTGAGGCGAACTGATATTCCAAAAAAACTCCTTCAACTTGTAATCTAATACTTTATAACAGAGGGACATTCTTTTCGGTTTGCGTTTACAAAAGGTGGAGAATCACTGTTAGTATGTTGTACATTCACTGAAAATGGAAGTAGAGGAAAACATAAAGACACTCACCTTTGCTGCCCAGTATGTTGGGAGAGTTATGGATGATGTCCCCTATCATTTGCAGAGCTCCATCTCTTCTTGTTGACAAAGGAGACTGGAGAGGTGAGAGAGTCAGTTGCATCTCAAGTTTAACCACACTGACGAAAGAGTGATACTAGTCTACCAAACTGCAACTACCATTAGATTATACATTATATATAGTCTAGTGCAGCGGTCCCCAAACTTTTTTGGCCGTGCACCACGGTTACCTAGCTGACGCACCCAACGCTCAGGCTCGTTGTATTTGGCCGAAAACGATAATTGTGTTTATATGATTAAGGCAAATAATCACAGAATGTCACTGTACTGAGAGACATGCAGCTGCTGTATATACCTGTACTCCAGCAGCTGCTCTATACATAATAATGAATTGCATTTTTATAGCGCTTTTCCAAGTGCTCAGGTATAATAATGTGTAGTCACCTGTAAGACGACAGCTCTGCCGTATCCTCTCTGACGGGGTCGCTTATTTTCAATCTGTTCCATGTCCTGACACACACACACACACACTGTAAGAGGCACATTTTTGAATGGTTGAAAATTAATACGGTCTCTCATTCCTTCCATCCTATACCTGCATATTTGTACTCCTCTTTCTGCTCGTTTTCTTGGTGGAGCTGTACTCTCCTCTTGTACCTCTCCTCAGTGTGTTGGGCTGGAGAGGAGAAAGCCACACACACACACACACACACACACACACACACACACACACACACACACACACACACACACACACACACACACACACACACACACACACACACACACACACACACACACACACACACACACACACACACACACACACACACACACACACACACACACACACACACACACACACACACACACACACACACACACACACACACACACACACACACACACACACACACACACACACACACACACACACACACACACACACACACACACAGTTTCAACATGTTATATTTTGCTCAAGACGTTTCAAGAGGTAAAATAGCGTGTTCGTCTTAAAACTTAAAGCACATTCAAATAAAAAATCCTAAGAGAGCTGAACCAACCTTCTATTAAAGCAAGTCCGTTTACTGATGCTCTAGTGCCCCCTGGTGGTGCACAGGCCAACTAACTTCCACTAATGGTGCAGGGGCCAACACCGATATGAATGGTTGAAAATGAAAACGGTCTCTCATGCCTCTATTGACCATTTGCAGACCGCGGCCATCTTGCCATCAGAGTTTGGAAGCGCTCGTTTTCAGTAAAGCAACGGCCTGCTGCCTCCTGCATTATGTACCAATTCAAAACAAGTGGTACGCAGGGCAGTTGAGTGATATCCAACGAGCACTTCCAAACTGTAACACTTAGACATGTTATGAGTTACTTTCTGTCCTTGCAGGTGATTCTTTTTCTAAGAGAATAATTCAAGCTTTTCGCACAGCTGCAATGTTGGTGAGTTTGATGTTGTTTAATACAATCAGATAGGACTTTTCTGTTTGGATGAATGGGCTGCCATTAGAAGTTGCACCTAGGTAGCACCTTGCCATTAAATGGGTTTTAAAGCATAATGAAATTTAGAAAATATGGCCTTATATAGGTTGTTAATGGTATGGTCAGTGGTCACAGATAACTGGCAATATATATAACTGTGGTCTGACCAGTGTGCGTTGTTGTTGTGGTGACAGAATGTCCTCTCTGTTCAGCTGCTGCAGTCTCTCCATCTCCTTCTTCATCTTCACCTCCAACTCCCGGTTCCTCCTCTGATCCAGCCTCCTCAGCTCCTCCTTCAGCTCCTCCACCACCGGCACGCCTTTCTCCTCCTCCTTCAGCTCCTCCACCACCGGCACTCCTTTCTCCTCCTCCAGCTCCTCCACCACCAGGACGCCTTTCTCCTCCTCCTTCAGCTCCTCCACCACCGGCACACCTTTCTCCTCCTCCTCCTCCTTCAGCTCCTCCACCACCGACACGCCTTTCTCCTCCTCCTGCTGGGACTGGGAGGAGGCCTTTATACAGGCCACTTCTGTGTGTGTGTGTGTGTGTGTGTGTGTGTGAGAGAGAGAGAGAGAGCGAGAGAGGCTGTTTTTTATCAACATTTCCATCAATATTAAAGTATTGACAATGGACAAATAATTCTGTGACTGTCTTGATTTTTGGCTGATTTGTCAAATGTCAAATGTTAATAATAACGCATCATCATCTATTCTAGTCCACACACGTCAAAGTATAGCACCCTAGGGTGGACAAATTGTACATTGCTCAGACAGACGGTTGGATTAAATTATTTTAACCACAAACTTTATCAACCCCATTCAGGCGTAAAACTGTAAAAACAAATACCAGATCTACAAGCTCACATCGGACACATTTTTATGTTGTAGATGAGGGGCAGAACCGCTGTTAACAATGCATTACCTTCTGATGCCCTCTCATACGCCGTCTTCATCTCTTCCTCTGCCCTCGCCATCTCCTCTAGCCTCTCTCGCAGAGCTGCACACTGGGCCTCACTCTCAGACAGCCGCTGTTCCAGCACGGTCGCCCTGGCGCAGCTCTCCTCCGAGGCCTTCACCTGCGTCAGGAGGCTTTCCGCTTGCTGCGCCAGGAGGCTCTTCTCCGACTGCAAGGCCTCGAGCTGAGTGGACGAATCTGCTTTATGACCGGAGAGCTCCTCTCTCAACTGGAGAGATACAGACTCACTGGAGAGGAAAGACAAGAGGAATCTGCTTTATGACCAGAGAGCTCCTCTCTCAACTGGAGAGACACAGACTCACTGGAGAGGAAAGACAAGAGAATCTGCTTTATGACCAGAGAGCTCCTCTCTCAACTGGAGAGACACAGACTCACTGGAGAGGAAAGACAAGAGAATCTGCTTTATGACCAGAGAGCTCCTCTCTCAACTGGAGAGACACAGACTCACTGGAGAGGAAAGACAAGAGAATCTGCTTTATGACCAGAGAGCTCCTCTCTCAACTGGAGAGACACAGACTCACTGGAGAGGAAAGACAAGAGAATCTGCTTTATGACCAGAGAGCTCCTCTCTCAACTGGAGAGACACAGACTCACTGGAGAGGGAAGACAAGAGAATCTGCTTTATGACCAGAGAGCTCCTCTCTCAACTGGAGAGACACAGACTCACTGGAGAGGAAAGACAAGAGAATCTGCTTTATGACCAGAGAGCTCCTCTCTCAACTGGAGAGACACAGACTCACTGGAGAGGGAAGACAAGAGAATCTGCTTTATGACCAGAGAGCTCCTCTCTCAACTGGAGAGACACAGACTCACTGGAGAGGAAAGACAAGAATCTGCTTTATGACCGGAGAGCTTCTCTCTCAACTGGAGAGACACAGACTCACTGGAGAGGAAAGACAAGAATCTGCTTTATGACCGGAGAGCTCCTCTCTCAACTGGAGAGACACAGACTCACTGGAGAGGAAAGACAAGAGGAGTGATGAGGAAAGGGCGAAAGAGTTTTAACCTATTTAGGCCTAACGTCGAAATTTCAAAGTTTTTTGAAATACCTATGTTTCTATGTCAGTGGTGCTCAATATTTCACGTCAAGGACCCCAAAGATTATATGTAATTGGCTGCCGGCCCCCCATCTGAAAATATTAGTTCCAGGGACCTCCCAGAAGCAAAGATTTGACTTAAAAACGCTCGCTCTGAATAGGAATATACATATATATATATATATATATATATGACCGCTGTGAGCTTGTCGATCTGCCATTTTCAGCATGCAACAAAAGTGTAAAACCTGCCATTACAACGATATAAAGGCCTGTCAAAACACATTTTAGTCGACTAAATGAACTGTAGATTTAGTAGACTAAAATCTTATATTTAGTTGACTAAAACTGGACTAACACTAGAACATTCCAAGTGAACATGTGACTAAAACTAAATGAAAATTATTCAAAAGACTGACTAAAACTAAAAATTTGCTGTCAAAAACACTGCTTCCCGCCTAGTTCGATCCTGAGCTTCCGCTAGCTAGCATCTATTGGTTCCTACCGGTCGGTCAGCTGTGTGGAGAGCTGTGCGACGAGTTTCTGTAGCTCTTCGATTTGTTGGCTCTTCTGTGCAGATCTCTCTAGCGCCCCCTGGCATTCCGTCTGCAGTCGCTCTATGGCAGATCTGAACGCACTGCTCCTCTGCTCCGCATCCACAGAATCCTGAAACACAGCGAACACCACAACAGACAATCAATGAGTCAATCAATGAGATTTCATGTCAAGGATCTAATTGGGCACAGACACCATCTGAAACTATGTTGTACCAGGGACCCCCTATTCCAGGAAATAAAACGTCTGGGTTTCCGAGGCTAGGGACCCCCCCAGAAGCAAATATTTGAGTTAAAAACATTTTCACAATTATTCAAAAATAGCAGATCTACCAGCTTGTAGTACGACACTCTGTGCCGCGCTATGAGCTTGTAGATCTGCTATTCTTCAACATCTAAAGTTTAAAATAATGGTTAAAGTGCTTAAAAGCTATAAATGCATCCTCAGGTCTAAAAAAATGGGTTAATACTTCAAGGCCAGTCAATAGAATAGCCTACGAGAAATTACACTCAAATCAATCACAATAGAATCATACACCTGTGAAACGAACGACACTGTACCTTAGCTTCCCGTCTGAGGCCATTTGCATCCTGTGTCAGACGCGCCACTTCCTGCCTCAGACTGTCAATGGTCCTCGTCTTCTCGTCCGATTGGCTCTCCAGGTCCTGGAGGCGGGCCCTGGCGGCGTCTAGCTGTTCCAATAGGTCGGCGGCCCTGTCGGTCTGCTCTGCCAGTTGGCTCTGTAAACGGCTCACCTGGAACAGCAGTAAAAACAAACAACCTGGTCAGAAACCTCTCCTTACATAACGTACACTGAAGTATTATTACCTTACATTATGTGTTTGTTCAGTATTTACTACATGTAGTATTAATAGCAGTGGTGGAAGAAGTACTATTTTAAATAAAAGTAGCAATACCACACTATAGAGCGTCGCAGTCCCTCCCCCTCGAGAGACCCGGAAAAGAAATCCCCGTTCATTTTCCTCAAGACTTTTTATAAAGTATTTATTTAAAGACGTTTATGCCACGGACAAAGCCAACTCTTGTCGTGACAAATCATGACAATAAACACAATGTTTTGGGCCAAACAAAGAATTAGAAAAAAAAATTGCTTTTTTGTTGTTTTTCTGTAATTATTTGTTTGGTCCAAAATATTGTGTTTGTTGTCATGATTTGTCACGAGTCTCACGACTCGAGTTGGCTTCGTACGACGCTTTAAAGGTCTTTAAATAAATACTTTTTGAAATGTCTATGGGAAAAATGCATTGGGATTAATTTCCTGTGCCTGGCGTCGTCATGAAAGGGGGCGGGACTGCAACGCTCTATAGAGCGTCGCAGTCCCGCCTCCTACCCTGGACCAGGAAATTAAATCCAATGCATTATTCTCATAGACATGTCTTAAAGTATTTATTTAAAGACGGTTACGCCGCGGACAAAGCCAACTCGAGTCGTGACAACTCATGACAACCCAAACAATATTTTGGACCAAACAAATAATTACAAAGAAGAAAAACAACAAAAAAAGTGTTGTAACCTGCCGTTTTTTTTCTTCTTTCTAATTATTTGTTTGGTCCAAAATGTTGTTTGTGTTGTCATGAGTTGTCACGACTCGAGTTGGCTTTGTCCGCGGCGTAACCGTCTTTAAATAAATACTTTAAGAAATGTCTATGAGAATAATGCATTGGGTTTCATTTCCTGGTCCAGGGTAGGAGGCGGGACTGCGACGCTCTATAGAGAGTATGCGCATGAGTCACTTTTCCACCGGGGCATTCTTAGATTAACAATACATAATTCCTAGTGGATTGAAAAGTACAAATTTGTCTCCAAGATGTACTCCAAGAGTAGAAGTATCACTCAAGTAAAGTGTGCCTCAAAATAGTACTCGAGTAAATGTACTTAGTCACTTTGCTCCCCTGCTTCCTAGTGGCATTACCTGGTCTTTGTGTGCCTGTTCGGTAGACTGGAGTTGAAAGATGCCGTTGACCAGAGCCTTGTTCTCTTTGTTCAGTCGGGTGGTCTCTCTCTGCTCGCTCTCCAGCGCCAACATCAGATTCTCATAGTCTGAACTGTGCTCCGTTATGTCAGCTATAGGAGACACGTGGACGGATGGACAGACAGACATGTGGACAGACACGTGGACAGACAAATGGAGAGAGAAAAACAACAAAGTGAAGTTCTCTGCAAACCTTTGCTGGATGAGCAAACAGAAAGACAGAAGGGAAAAGACGATAGAAAGACACTAGGGGTATGACGGTTAACTAATTGGTTTAACCAATTATAGAAGAAAAGAAAAGTAATCGAATAATCAACCCCCATTTTGGGCCATGTCATCGTAGATATAAACTTCCTTTTAAATGTCAAAAACAATCTACCATCTCTTGAGAGCTTGTAGATAGTCTATTTTCACAATTTGACATAGTTTAGAGACAAACTGAAAACAGGGTGATTAAGTGATGAAAAAGTGATTCATTAATTTGTTGAAAGTTTTAAGAAATATATATAAAAAAGTGGGACTCGATTAAGAAAATTAATCTAATGTCTCGGAATGTCGAAAATAAATCGGATCTCGGTTGGGCGCATTTGAAAGAAATCTCGGAACAGGTCGGAATCGGAAGACAAAATAGTCACGGATCCATTCGGGTTTGGTTTTCCTATTTGAAAATGATTTCGGAACGGGTCGGAATGGGTACAATGTCACATATTAATTTCTGAAACATTTTTTTGGACCCGTAAAGAGCTCTAGGTGGAAAACCTCATGTCCAAAACAGACTTTTCAGGATTCAAATTCAAAAGTAGGAGATCTACAAGCTCAAAGTAGGAGATCTACAAGCTCAAAGTAGGAGATCTACAAGCTCAAAGTAGGAGATCTACAAGCTCAAAGAGATCTACAAGCTCAAAGTAGGAGATCTACAAGCTCAAAGTAGGAGATCTACAAGCTCAAAGTAGGAGATCTACAAGCTCAAAGCGAGCTTGTGGATCTGCTACTTTTGTGTGACACGTCACGTGACTGTGTAGTATGATCAATAAGTAGGGCATTCATTTACCCGCCCCAAAAAACCCCCCACAAAGTTAGAAGAGGTTCCTGCCCGACAGCAACGATAGTTGCAGCCCCCAAAAGACAAACAATGGAAAGAGAGACTCGGAGACGGACTAGAGGGAAAACATTGCGCCCTACCCGTCAGGTCCTCCACCCTCCGCTCCAGCGACGATCTCTCCTTCTTCAGCTCCACCACCTCCTCCTCCCTGGCTCTCCTCTCCTCCTCCCTGGCTCTCCTTTCCTCCTCCTCCCTGGCTCTCCTCTCCACCAGCTCCCTCTCGCCGTTCACCCTGGCCTCCTCCGTCAGCTGGGCGATAGTCTGCTCTTTGCCTTCGTTCTCCTCCTGAAGCCTCCAGATCTCGTCCTCCAGCAGGACTGGAACAAGAGGGGGGGGGGGGGGGGACAGGACAGGACGTGAGATAAGAGCGCAACAGCTTATCCATTATTGAATCTAAATAATCGATTAATAATGCAGCACTTTTGGGGGGGGGGCTGGGGGGGGGTGTCATAGGCAAAAAGCTTCAGTTTTCAAAATAATTCAAAACGAGAACTTGAATATAGCTGGTCTACAAGCTCACAACGTGGTGCAATGTGACGTGTGGTGCGCTTATATAGATCTGCTATTTACTACTTTCAAACGACACTGTTGTGCGACAAAGTATAAAATAATCGTCAAGTGGTTAACCGATTTGTTTCAAAAACATTCAAAAATGCTTCTCCATTATTCGACTAATTGAAAAAGTAATCAATAGAATTATGGCTAATCAAATAATCGATAGCTGCAGCCCCAACAAGAGGGGAGGACTGAGAGATTCCAACAGAACAAGGTCCAGAAATACCTGCAAGTTAATCTTAAATTGAAAAATCACACCCGTGTGAAGTGAGTGGTGCAACTCCGCGTGGGGGTTCCTGGACAGTTACTGTACTGTACTGTACTGGCACACCCGAAAGCATCATATATACAGTTAATACGTGCGTGTGTGTTAGGTTGTGTACAGGTGGTGAAAAACCACCATGCTGTTTTCGTGCTCATACCCACCCAGACACCCACCCACACACAGCTCAGTAAGGGAGTGGTTGCACCACTCAAAAACAAACGAGGAAAGAGTGACAACTTGTAACACCCCGGCACTCTCCCAAAAAAGAAAAGAAAACGGCATAACATATCAAACCTCTCTACCCACTTATAAACGAAATGCTCCAACATCAGCAGACACCTAGTAGAGGGACAACTTCGCCTGTGATTTCACTGCCTTTGTACGATTAAGATTTTGCCAATTTCTTTGTAGGGCAGTGAGGTGCAGGCTTTGCGCCATAAACTGTTGCACGGCACATGGGACAAACATCCTCAAGAGACCCTCACAAAATGCAACGCAAATAAAAAATATATATATGTTCCCGAATTCGCAATCAACACAGAAGTCTGCCCAAACATTCTGTGCACACTTGACCACCTGAAGTGAACCCTAGCATCCCTATTCTGGACATGTCATCATAATAGGTATTGGCAATAGAGATTTTTTGCAGAGGGAGAAATGGAGGACTGAGTACAGAGTCAGAGCTAAGGTACAGACACCTAGGGGACCCCGATTAATGACATAAGACAAGTTTAAGTGGTTAAAATTAAGCCCAAAAGAGACACCTGGTTGTTTTTAGGATCGATTTTAAAATTGTACTAGTTTATAAAGCTCTCAATGGTCTGGCACCTCGAGCGTCCCAGTCGCGTCCCCTTTCATGACGACAGTCCCGGAAGAGAATTCCCCATTCATTTTCTCCCATAGTAGTTTCAAAAAGTATTTTATTTAAAGATGGAGTGCCACAATTTTTGTATTTTCAGTTTATGTGTCTATGAGGTGACAGTACTTCATTAGACACCCTGGAGTCGTTTTTATGTGCAATGATGTATTACCTTTGTATTTAGGGTTTCTTCTTGGAGACTGAACCCTTGACAGTCAAACGTGCCAGTGAAAAGAAAAACAGTGATATAGTAACATCACATTACCAGCTCAGTGGCCTTGTGGTTAGAGTGTCCACCCTGAGACTGGGAGGTTGTGGTTCAATCCCCGGCCGGGTCATACCAAAGACTCTAAAAATGGGACCCAGTGCCTCCCTGCTTGACACCCAGCATCAAGGGTTGGATTCGGGGTAAGTCCCTGCGACATACTAGCGTCATGTCCAGGGGGTGTACTTGTACATCAAGCTGCCTCACGCTACAGAAACAGGAGATAGGCTCCTGCCCCTATGGGCCTCATGGCTCGGCAAGGCTACATTATCAGCCCCTCCCCCTTTATCATACAGCTACAGCTTACGTTCAGGTGGATCACCACACATCAGGCAAACCACCCCCACCAGGAACTGGTGGGCGTGCCCACATAAAAACGACATTTTAACAAATACTGTACACTTTTTTTTTTGAAAAAAATATTCCTCCTTATATAACAATAAGACCTGATGATCATGTTTTAGTTTGGAAAAAAACCATGGCACATCTTTAAAGACATTTAACCCTCTGACAAAGTCAACTCTTGTAGTGACAAATCATAACACAAGGTTTTGGGCCGAAAACACCAAAAACAAAATCTCTTTAAGAAAACTTAAGTCCATAGACTTGGCTGTCATTCAATAGAGGGTATGCGCGTGACTCCGTGGCTTGACCGAACGCTATTTTGAATGACTGAGACCTTTTGTAAAGTAATCTGTAATCACTTCTGAAAAATAAAAGACGACATGATAACATTGTCGTCTGGTGTTGCTTTTCGATGTGTACACTGGAATTCTACAGAGGTATCTAAAGAGCAAAAAGGGTGCAATTGTTTCTGAACTTGCCAAGTATCGCAAGACTGTTTCCTGTCTGGCAGCCAAATATCGCGATACCTCAGACAGAAACGATACCTGCTGCTGTTTAGCTCCTCAAATCAAATTATATACTGTGCACATCGAAAAGCAAGTGATTATATTCCTGAACAGATTATATGACAAAGGTCTCAATTGTTCAGAAATAAATTATGTTTCACTGCCATGAACTTGCGGTGCGAGATTTGGCTCCTATGAAAGAGTCCATGAAAGTGGCATGGCGCACCTTTCCTTCTCCGAGCTTCCTTGCATCATAAGTTATGCGGTTACACCTAGCGAATAACCCCCAAAAAAATGCCACTTTCTGGCATTGACAACCCATACATCCAAACAGAAACGTCCTATCCGAGTGCATTAAACAACGTTAAACTCACTTTTCCACACACACACACACACACACACACACACTTCTATGCACCCTTCATTTACATCAGTAAGTGCTCTAAGTCCATAGACTTGGCCTCTGCTTCTAGGGCCGACGGCTTGGAATAAACTCCCATTACACCTTTAGACAGGCAGCCTCTGTAGACCGCTTTAAAGCACAGCCCACGTTTAATACGCAAAATGGTGTCAGACCCTGGTCGTTCAAAAGGAACCGGGCAGCTATTTGAGGCGTAGCTACACTACTGGTATGTATAAGTGGTACTTCACTTCAAAGCTATGCAGACCCAAGAAATGTCTGCTCAGGCCTCACTCACACCTGACCCACAAGCAAGACACATTGTGTCTTGGATGTTGTGAGTGTCATGTCATGGCCACCCGCCTCAATGCATTTCCAATGGGAATCACATGGTTTGAAGACACAACCTTATTGCAAGACACAGGACAAGTGTTTGTGTGAGTGAGGCCTCAGACAGCTGATGTTGAAGTTAAATAACCAAGCAGAAAGCACCCATCCATCAGCAGTGCTTCTGAACACCATAAAACCAATTATCAATACATCAATGGATCTGTATAGCAAATAGTATCACTTTATTTCTCTTAAAAAGTGCATAGTAGTCAATAAAATAAAGCAAAAAATCAAGTATGTAGCACAAAAAAGGTTACTCACATAACTCACTTGCATGTACACATAACTCACTCGCATGTACACTCACACATAACGCACTCACATGTACACCCACACACAAAACGCAAGCAGTACCACAACCCCTATGCTCACGCCACAAACATAACCGTGCACGCACTCAACCCCACACTGGTTTGTTCATTATATCAGTTTGGAAGATTTTATAAAAACCCTCTGTCTAGAAAAAACAATTTTATAAAACCCCCGTCTAGAAAAACAAATTAAAAATGTATCATTTGGTCGAGGGACGCCCTGGGTTCCTTGAGAGAGGGGGGGCATAAGGGTCCATTTATACACTTAGAGTGTGCGACTAGAGTATGAGAAGTACAGAAGAAGTAATGAATGATTTCCATTCAGTTTTAAGTCTTCTTCCAAGTGACTCATCGCCATCACTTTCTCCACTTTCTCCTCCCTCCGTCTCTACCTCTCTTCCGGGCCGGTCCTCCTCCTACGGGTTCCTCTGCGTGCCGTTTTCTCCCTCCCTCCTCCGGCTGCGCCTCCTTCTCTCCTCCCGTTGGTGGTCCTTGCTCCTTGCTGCTGCTGCTCCTCCGCTCCTCCCCTCCGTCACCGATCAGTGAAGCTCCCCTCTCGGCCTCAGTCAGGTGCAGGCAGCTGTTCAACTCCAGCAACTGCTGTTGCATAGAGTGAATCTGAAAGAGACAGAAAGAGAGATGAACGTGTGAAAGGGACAATGGCGGCTCAGGGGTACAGTGGCCGGATGGTAACCGCAAGGTTGCCAGTTCAAACCCGGCTCCCCCAGAGTCAGGGTCAAAGTGTCGTTGAGCAAGACACTGAACCCCTAATTGCTCCTGATGTGCAGGTTGGTGCCTTGCATCTATGTAAAGCGCCTAATGTAAAGGCGCTATATAAATGCACAGTTTACCGTTTGCCCTGACCAAGATGTGCAAACCCTGTCTGCATCAACATCTGTTTGTTCCCGAGATATGACCAGTTATGTAAGCTTGAAAGTTAATCATCTCAGGGCAGTATTGCTTCCAAGTTTCACAAAAATCTAATTTCCTCCACCAGTCAGAGTAAATAAGGGCCGAGTATTCGATGTGATTACATTACATGCACAAACCTCGTTTGTGGCGTTATCCAAGGCTTCCTGGAGGGTGTCTATTCTCCGGTCTTTGTCCAGACACATGGTCATCAACTCAGACACCTTCAGTCTCTCCTGTTCCGTCTAATATACCACACACGAAAACACACGTTAGATTCTGGTACAGAAAACATTGACTTAAATTGGATCAGATTATTAAACCCATTGATTGGCCCGACAGTGTGACTTTTTAAATCTGAACACGTAGAACCAAAACTGTCAAACTAAAAATAAGTTTTCAATAAATGCATAAATAAATGCATTACATAAACATGTCAATACATATTTTATATATATTTTTTTAATCCATCTATATATATATATATATATATTTTTTTTCCTGTATTATAAAAGACAAATTATTGCTAGTGATAAGTAGAGACAAGTCAAAATACCTGCAAAATATCCTGTTTCTGCTGCAGCCGCATGACCTCCAGCTCTGGAAAAGATAATTATAAACACAGTATAAGACACATAACATGTTCCATGTGGTTCTCACACTATTAATTTCAAAGTGTAAAAGTGGAAGCAAATAGACCAGTAGAATAAACCAAAGTAGGGAAGGGTATGTGATTATTTAGATTGTAAAAAAAAAAAAAAAAATACTATATTCTGATAATTTGTTTGTTCAATTACTAGGCGTCTCCCCAGCTCCTGAACAGAAAATACTTTCAGGTGGGTTGCCACATCTCAGCTAATAAGGAGAGAGTACCTATTTATTGGACAATGAATGAGACTCGTTACTGAACAAACACTATATAGCAATGAGTACTACTCAGCGTAGAGCTATTTAACACTTATTTTAACAAAGGAAAATCACTTACCCTACCTTAACCCATTTTGGGCAGGGACCCCTTTGTGTTTTAAGCATTTTTACACTTTAGCTATTGAAAAATAGCAGAACGACAAGCTCATGGCGCGGCACCGAGTGCCGCGCCATGAGCTTGTAGTTCGAGAACATAGTTTTCCAGACAACTTCAGAAGGCATTTGTAGAATCGTCCTCAGGTCTAAGTGAGTGAGTCAGTCAGTCAGTCAGTCAGTCAGTCAGTCAGTCAGTCAGTCAGTCAGTGAGTCAGTCAGTGAGTGAGTCAGTGAGTCCTACCTGCGTTTTGTGCGTCAACCTGTTCAGACAGACTCTTCATCCGTGTCCTGAGCTCATCCACCTCTATGGACCAAACCATAAAAACACAATGTAACACACATATATTTAACAAATATATGACAAAGATTAAACACAGTAAAGGGCCATTCACACAGAATGATTTTAAAACTTTTATAGTTTTAGTACTAAGTCAAGTGAATGGCAGAGTTCACACCAACTATATAATAAAATAAAAAAATACAATACTGAACAATATAGTCATCGTTATTAGTTGTAGTGCTCAGTGTGAATGACACGAGAGGGATAGAGAGTGAGGCACTTGAAAACGCTGCTCATTTGTCCAACAGCAGACTCAGTAGGGGTGTGTGTAACTGTGTACTGTACATACCTGTGGAGTGACTTATGGAAAGGCGGCTACTCTCCAGATTCGCATACTCCTGGAAACAAACGGTTAAGTTATGTTAACCAATTATATATAGCTATAGCATAGACCAGGGGTTCAGCAACAGTGTTGATTTTGACAGCAAGATTTTTAGTTTTTAAGTCTCTTGAATAGTGTATTTAGTCACATCTCAGTCACCTGGAATGTTTTAGTGTTAGTCTAGTTTTAGTCGACTATGATTTTATGACTAAATCTACAGTTTATTTAGTGGACTAAAATGTATTTTGGTGGGCCATGATGCCGTCGTAATGTCATAGCCGATCTACAAGCTCACAACGCGTTGCAACCAAGTGTAAAATGACTTATACTGGATCTCTCGTCTAGTTTTTTTTTATTTGTTGACAAAATTGTCAATATATTTAGTCTTAGTCATCATAGCCTAGTTTTCATTTAGTCTGTCAATGAAAAAGAAAAGCTAGAACATTGTGTCATAGTATTAGTCGACAACACCATTCAGCAATGCCTGACATCACAGACCCAGGTGGTCGTTACCTTGGTGTCACGGACGAGGTTTTTAAAGATCTCCAGCCTCTTCTCCGACCTGTCCTCAGCGATCTGGAGCTCCAGCTGCAGGCGTTCCCTGCAACACAAACACACACATTTGTTCCTTAGTTTATGAATGTACAAAACAAGTGGACCTGTAAAGGCAAAGGTTGGGGAACCACTGCCTTACAGGTTGTACAAGTCAAAGTGGACGACAGTGAAGTACTTTTAAGACCTTTTAAATAAATACCTAAAAAGTAGACAAAATGTCAAATATTAATAGAAAGGGGCAAAAATGGTTGAGAGGCATTGTAAGCCTGTGGATCAGCCATTTTCACAATATTTATGTGGAACAGAGTAGTCAAACTAAAATGAAAAGCCTCGACTCCTACCAAATGCTTGTCAGGGTGGGTTAAAATAAGTGTTTATTAAATTAACCCATTCTGGGCAGGAACCCATTTGTGTTTTAAAGCATTAGGTTATACTTTAGCTATTGAAAAATAGCAGATCTACAAGCTCAAAGCGCAGCTATGAACTTGTAGGTCTAATATTTTTGAAAAAATGTGCCTCAAATCTTTCAATATATATTACAGAGTGAACATTAATTAAAATCTTTGCTTCTGGGGGAGTCCCTGGAACAACATATTTTCAAATGGGGGTTGGCGGCCAATTACATATAATTTCTGGGGTCCTTGACATGAAATAGTTTGAGCACCACTGATAAAGAAAGGCAGGTTTTTCTGCAAACAGTCATGATTTAGAAGACGTTTTGTAGAATCTAACGTAGGTCTAAATGGGTTAATTAAATTAACACTTAAAGACTTTTACTGTGCATGTATCCCATCTTTCTAGTCCCATCCCATGTCTCATTGGGGGTACATTTGTGTGTGCACGTTTGTTTACTTGTAGTCGTTCTCCCTTTGGTTAATGAGCTCCTCGAACTCCGCAGCGACCTCCGCTCTGATCCTCATTTCCAGAGCCAAGGTGTCCGTCTGCTGGACCTGGATCTAGACACACACAGGTATTAAGTATTAGGGGCAGCAGTGGATCAGGGGTAGAGTGGCCAGTAGAGCAGCCCGAGGTGAAATTGCAAGGTTAATAATAATAAGGAAATACATCAAGTGCTTTACAGTTAGGTCATAGGTTAAGAAATCAAACACAATACAAGACAAGACAGTGAATGTGCATAAAGTCAGACATCAAGATAAAAATAGGCATGAGAAGGTCAAGCATTTAAGAGATTTGTTGAAAAATAATAATAAAATACATGCTGGGCCTAAATTTCTCTTTTGGGCCTCAAAACAATGTCTCCTTATCAATAGCCAAAAATGCCACACAACCACCATCTGTAGGAATGTCGGGTGTCCTCATATTTAAAATAGTCAACACCATATTTCAGGTACGAGTACAGTCATAATCACAGGACAAGGAACCGGCAAACAATTGGTGTCCCACTGGCTGGCATACTGGATTAGTAGTGTTTATAGAGTATTTGTATGTAATGCATTCAATTGAGACAAATGTTTGAAATAACGGTGATATTGATTTGAAGTGGTAGCAACCCGGACCTCCCTAACGCACACGTACTTGCTGGGGAAGCCTCAATAAAGTGCTACGGTAGGGTGGAGAAGGCCAATCTGAAGGTGCGTTTTTAGTTTGTTTGAAAATGTTGGTTTGAGGGCCCTAGAGGGCGTTCGCGCACCACAGTTTGGGAACTCCTGGCCTAGTTGGTTATAATGGATTCATTCTATTAAGTGTTGCAACCCCATTGTTAATAATTAAAAACAAAAAGTACCTCCATGGCCGTCGTCTCCTCTTCTTGTTCCAGAATAGTTCCATCCATAGTTCCATCCATAGTTCCATCCATAGTTCCCTCCATCACACTCTCCTCCTCCTCCTCCTCCTCCTCCTCCTCCTCTTCGTCCTCCTCCACGTCCTCCAGGCAGATGGAGTTCTCCCAGCCCATGCTGGCCACGCTGTCCCTAAGCCCCTTCGGTCGCAGAACGGCGTCTATGCGCATGGACACTTCCCTGGCCGCCCGCTGGGTGGCGACAGAGGGCTGGACGACGAGGACGGGTCTCAACAACACAACCTGGAGGGACGGACGGGACAGCAAGAAAGAAGAAAGGGAAAAGGGAGAGAAAAATAATTCAGTATTTTAGCCGTGATGTGAGCTCCCCCTCCTGAGATACATCCGGGTCCTACTTTGTGTCGCTTTTGTGTCCCCATAGAGTTATACTGTGACGCTCCGTCGGACTAAATCTGAGACGAAAACAACCACGAACGTCTAATTTTACTGCTTTCCTCGCAACAACAAAGCTGCGCTGCTCTCCCAAATCTGGCGGTGACAGGCCGTCTGCCCCACACGGAATACTATCGTCATTTTATTTCATTGTGTCAACTAAATCCTAATTAATGCAAACTAGATTCAACATACTCAAGCCTGCAAACATTCTAAATATGCACCCGAAATATTTTACTGAGCAAATGGACTGTTACCACCTTCAATAATAATGATAATAATAGTCTCCACATCATTTTTTTTTTGTCATAGACACTTGTGCAAAACATTAATAATTCTACTCGAGTTGGAAGCATTAAGACCCATTTTAACCCTCAATGGCTTCCTTTCTGAAAAATAACGTCATTGTAAAAAGATTCACGCGTTCTATTTACAATGAGATGCGGACGGGAGCTGGTGCCACTTGGACCTGGACGTTACGTAGCACTACAAAATGATGTCGGACTTAAATACTGAATTAGACCAGCGCATTATAAGTCATCATAACTGATCTAAGCGTATGGTTGTAAATGCGGATGTCGGAAGTAGCAGATCTACAAGCTCATAGAGCAGCACCGAGTGCCGCGCTACGAAATGGTGAAATAGTAGAGTACCACTGACACAGAAACATAGGGTTTTTCAGAAAACTGTCAGGATTTTAGAAGGCATTTGTAGAACCTGTTCAATTCAAGGATCCATGAGGGCCACTCCACTAGAGAAATGTACTGTGCATGGGGCTGCGGGGCACTGTGATAATGTGTGTGCGCTTATGACTGTACTTTACATGCGTGCACAATGCACATTACATGTGTATGTAATTCCACTAAGATAAAACAACCTTTGCCTCGCCTGATGTCAATAATAATAATAGCTTGAATTTATATAGCGCCTTTCATGAACCCAAGGACGCTTTACAAAATGTACCAACAACAATCAAAAACTATATGCCATAAGCCAAGACATACAGAACAGCATCACTGCTTTCATTGCACAAGTCTTGAGTTGAAGGATTTGTTTCTAACCAGCTCTCTCTCTCTGCAATCTCACAGAATAACCTCTTGGGACTACTACTGTCAGTAACATGTACAAACACGTGTGTGTGTGTGCGTGTGTGTACCTTCTGAGCAATGGCGGAGAACTTCAGCACGTTGATCGTCTCGTCGTGTGCAGAAGCACACGGGCTGACGTTGACGATCATGCATGCGTTTCCTCCGCCTGTGAAGTAGCTCTGAAGGAAGTGTGTGAGCTTGGACTCCCTGAAGGGGACGTGCTGCGGGCACCTAGAGAGACAGACAGACACAGAGAGAGAGACACAGAGACAGCGAGAGACAGAGAGAGAGGGTGACTGACACACGTGCATAAAGACTGGGCAATTCACCGAAACTGTGGCGTATAAAAATAGTTGAAACAGCCAATGTACAAGCTTGGCTCTACAAATTTCACCATTAAAAAAAGAAAAAGAAACGTAGGAAAAAAACTGGTCTAAATTTCTCTTTTGGGCCTCAAAACAATGTCTCCTTATCAATAGCCAAAAATGCCACACAACCACCATCTGTGGGAATGTCGGGTGTCCTCATTTTAAAATAGTCAACACCATATGATATTTCAGGTATGAGTACAGTTATAATCACAGGACAAGGAACCGGCAAACACTTGGTGTCCCACTGGCTGGCATACTGGATTAGTAGTGTTTATAGAGTATTTGTATGTAATGCATTCAATTGAGACAAATAACGGTGATATTGATTTGAAGTGGTAGCAACCCGGACCTCCCCAACGCACCCGGACCTCCCCAACGCACCCGGACCTCCCCAACGCACCCGGACCTCCCTAACACACACACGTACTTGTTCTTATTCTGCTGGTTGAGTCGCAGGGCGTTCATGCACTTTCCCAGCGTGAGCAGGGACGTATTGATGTTCCCCGCCTCCTTCAGCCGCTCTCCTCCCGTCCTGGCCCGAGCACACCGCTCAGAGCCCGCCAGGTCGCAGAGAGAGAGCCTGGCACAAACACACAAGTTTATGAACAACGAAATATGAACATGCATTGCTTAATATACATTTGTATGCCCTGTTACACCGATTTCAGTGTACAGTAGGTTTAACAAACGTTTAACGAGTTATTTTCAAAAGTTTGATGTCACAAATAGAGCCGTCAATATCGGTAGAGGGCGCAAATCCACGGGTTCATGTACTTTTTATTTGCATTGTAATCCCCATAGGTGGGTTTTAGAGCGCCCTATGGGGACTGCGTTTGAAAAATAACCAAATCATCCAGGCCGTTTCACTCATGTGGATATGAAGAATCAACTGACAGAGAACACTATTGTTACTGCTGCTGAATTAGTTACATTTTCGCTAGAAACAGACTTATCATATATGAGTGACTGACTGTTGCAAACGATACAGAGACACCTCCCTGACAACGCAGAGATGGCTTGTTTATTTTTGGACCACAATGCTTATAGTAGACGACATTAAGATCACCCCATGTTATTCTCCATAGAGAAATTACTTCCGTGAACCAGGGGAATCGAGAGAATGAGCGAGTGACGCCAGGAATTCGGCGCTCTATAGTAATACAAAGTAGCTGGGAAAAAAATAGCCTGATGATGTGAAAATAGCTCAAAGTAGATCCTGAACCATTTCTCTTGTGGCGACCAGGAAAATGGTCCCATTTCTGAAATTCCACTATACTTGTGGGACCATTTGGCCTTCACAAGTATAGTAATACAAGTTCACACGACACACACACACACACACACACTCTAGGGCTGTGAATCTTTGGGTGTCCCACAATTCAATTCCGATTCAACTCTATTCTCCATCCAAAAACTTTTTTTTAAATTCAAAAGCATTTTCTTCCCAGATTCAAAACAATTCTCTATTCAAAACAATGTCTCCTTATTAATAGCCAAAAATGCCACACAACCACCATCTGTAGGAATGTCGGGTGTCCTCATATTTAAAATAGTCAACACCATAATATTTCAGGTATGAGTACAGTCATAATCACAGGACAAGGAACCGGCAACCACTTGGTGTCCCACTGGCTGGCATACTGGATTAGTAGTGTTTATAGAGTATTTGTATGTAATGCATTTAATTGAGACAAATGTTTGAAATAACGGTGATATTGATTTGAAGTCATAGCAACCCGGACCTCCCTAACGCACACGTACTTGTTCTTATTCTCTATTCAAAATGATTCTCGATTCAATACATAGGATTTCATCACAATCTACTCCAGTCTTGAACTGAAGTGACTACAGTAACTTGAAAATTACTGAAGACATGATGTTTACTGTGATTAGGGTAAGCTTACATTTCATATCACAGACACCATGTAGTGAAAACTCATGCAACTGTAACCAGAAAAAAAAATGATCGTTCATAACGGAATCTAATTTGAATCGGGTTTTTTTGACACCCCTAACACACACACACACACACTTACTCGCTGATGGTGTGCACTCTGGGAACATCTCCATCATCTATTCTGAGGATCCGAATAGAGAAGATACTGTGGCTGCAGAGAAAGAAAACCATATTAACAACGCCACAGTGCTAAAAGGTAGCACAATCAGTGAGTTAATAACGCTGCTTCCGATTGGCTGTGCCACTTCAAGCCAGCTGCTGATTAGCTGGCTGGCGTTGTTACCTCCTGCTGGACATATGGTTGAGTCTGGTGGCGGAGATGCTCTGGTTCCTCTTGCCGACCTTCATGACTCTGTAGGCCTCGTCCGCCGTGTTCACCTGGACCCAATGCAGGTCTGCAACACACATACATATATAAATCAGCGTTTCCCCAAAGAGTGGGTCACTCAGGACCCATTTTCAAAAGATTAGATCATGTTTGTCTACTCGAGATTTGATATTCATCGTATCACAGTGACTTGTGTTACCTTTGACGAAGGAGTTTCCCTTAACATCCTGTGTTAAGGGATTTTTTCAACAAAATAGTTGAAACAGCCAATGTACAAGCTTGGCTCTACAAATTTCACCATTAAAAAAAAGAAAAAACTGGTCTAAATTTCTCTTTTGGGCCTCAAAACAATGTCTCCTTATCAATAGCCAAAAATGCCACACAACCACCATTTGTGGGAATGTCGGGTGTCCTCATTTTAAAATAGTCAACACCATAATATTTCAGGTATGAGTACAGTTATAATCACAGGACAAGGAACCGGCAAACACTTGGTGTCCCACTGGCTGGCATACTGGATTAGTAGTGTTTATAGAGTATTTGTATGTAATGCATTCAATTGAGACAAATGTTTGAAATAATGGTGATATTGATTTGAAGTGGTAGCAACCCGGACTTCCCTAACGCACACGTACTTGTTCTGCTGGTTGAGTCGCAGGGCTTCATGCAGTTTTTAAGTTGCTTGATTCAGTATTTAGAGACTTGATATTCATCGTATCACAGTGACTTGCGTTACCTTTGACGAAGGAGTTTCCCTTGACATCCTGTGACAGCCGTAGAACCATTCGCCTGCTGATTCCGCTGGGAAGCTGGTAGGACGACACCAAACATTCAGAACACACAAATACTTTTATCATTGCCATCAGGCAGCCAGAAACCTTTGAACTTTCAGTTTTTCTGGGACATTGATGCCCTACTTACCACCATTTGTGGGAATGTCGGGTGTCCTCATTTAAAATAGTCAACACCATAATATTTCAGATATGAGTACAGTTATAATCACAGGACAAGGAACCGGCAAACACTTGGTGTCCCACTGGCTGGCATACTGGATTAGTAGCGTTTATATAATGAATTGCATTTTTATAGCGTTTTTCCAAGTGCTCAAAGCGCTTTACAATGGTTCATTCATTCATTGGGAGGTGACGCGGTGAACAGTCGACGCCAGCGTCCTCACTTCCCACATTCACACACGAATGGTGGCGAGCTCACACTGACCAACTCATTGGAGGCAATGTAGGGTTCAGTGTCTTGCCCAAGGACACTTCGACATGTGGACAGGAGGAGCCGGGATTCGAACCGCCGACCCTGGGATCATTGGACGACCTGCTCTACCTCCTGAGCCCGTCAATTTATAGTGTTTGTATGTAATGCATTCAATTGAGACAAATGTTTGAAATAACGGTGATATTGATTTGAAGTGGTAGCAACCTTTGAACTTTCAGTTTTTCTGGGACATTGATGCCCTACTAACTTGGTCATACTACAGCGTCACACAAAAGCATAAAAAAAAAAATCTACAAGCTCGAAGCGGCACTCGAAGCAACTAGCGACCAGAGTAATCTAGTAAGAGAGTGGCGACACTATAGCGTTGACTCCCATTGTAACAATGGAATGCGGAAGTGGCTCATTCCATCTCAAGGGGATAGTTCCAGCCATAGGAGCAGTGTTTGGAACTATAGCCCATAGGTACCCGCTTTGCGGCGAGATCAAAGCGTGTCGCTACTCTCCTACTCTACACTCTGCTAGCGACCAACAGTAGTAGTATAGAAATGGCACTACAGTATCTCACTAAATGTAGAAGCATTAGGATAGTTACTTGTTCCAGCAGGTCATGAATGTTCTCGTTGTAAATCTCACAGAAGGAAACCCAGACTGAGAACTTTGTGTTGGATTCAGCATCCAGACAGAAGCTATCTGCTGCTGAACCGCTGGCAACACTGCCGTCACCGCTCACAGAACTCCCTGCAACACACCACACACACCCAGCATGAGTAAACGCTTTGAACTACATATTTAACCCATTTAGGCCAGACCTCAAAATTCTTTTAAATCCTCCAGTTTTCTGAAATAAATATTTTCACGATTTTTCAAAAATAGCAGACCTGAGTGGCGAGCTACGAGCTTGTTCCCGCCCAAAATGGGTTAAATAACATACCATCTAAATTGACACACTTGGCATACAGGAAAAAGGTACACCATCAAAATGACATGCTTGGCATACAGGGAAAGGTACAGCTGGATAGCATAACTACCACACCCACCCCCACCCCCACCCCCACCCCCACCCACCCCCACCCCCACCCCCACCCCCACACACACACACACACACACACACACAAATAGTTGAAACACACCAACCTTCCAGAAAAGTGGATGACGAACTGGAGGAACTCAGTGAGGACATGCCACTACTCTCACTCTACAGAGGAGAGAGAATAGACAAGAGTATAGAATCCAAATGCATCCTCTAAAAGCATGACATTAGATCATATTAAACCATCTAACAAAAACACATGAAATATCCATCCGGGTGTCCTCATATTTAATAGTCAACACCAGATTTCAGATATGAGTACAGTTATAATCACAGGACAAGGAACCGGCAAACACTTGGTGTCCCATTGGTTGGCATACTGGATTAGTAGTGTTTATAGAGTATTTGTATGTAATGCATTCAATTGAGACAAATGTTTGAAATAACGGTGATATTGATTTGAAGTGGTAGCAACACACGCACACACACACGTCTGTGCATATCTATCCAATCATGTAAACGCACATGTCTGCTCATATCTATCCAATAGTCCATTACCATTAACCCAATGTTTATCATCCATCTACCCATCCATCCAGTCATTTGCAACCATCCGGTCCTCCTCACCTCCTTCACCAGACGCAGCAGCTGTCTCTTGGCAGCGTTTTCCTTCACCTGCTGCTCTCTGTTCAGCCTGACGAAGTCTCTAAAGCGGTGAGGTTTGACGCTGCACTCCGTGAACACGCGACCCTCAATGCTGTTAAAGATGACCGCTAGAGATCTGGGCAGCAGGCCCAAATCACTGTCTGGACCTGGAGAGAAAGAGCGAGTGAGAAGAAAGCTTTTTAAGTTTTTATTTGTTGACGAAATTGTCAGTATACTCTTAGTCACCATAGCTTAGTTTATTTAGTTTTCGTCAGTGAAAAAAGGTAGTCGACGAACATTTTTCGTCTTAGTTTTAGTCGACAAAAAAAAACACTGCTCAAAACGTGTCACCTCGGGGCACATTTCGAGCTTGTGGAGCTGCTACTTTTGACGTTAAATTATGGAAGAAAAACCCCCCACAAAAGGCTAGAATATGGAGGCCAAACGATATTCACATTTTGGGAGCGTTACTGACCTACAAACGTGAACGTCTTCCCTGCGTTGGTGACACCGTAGGTGAACACCAACGAGCTGCGTCCTTCCAGGAACTTTCTGACGAGGTGCCGCGCCGTCCCCTCAAACATCTGCTTCTGACCGCAGTCTGGTCTGAAGACCTGGACACACAACACACATTAAACACCTGCTTCTGACCGCACTCTGGTCTGAAGACCTGGACACACAACACACATTAAACATCTGCTTCTGACCGCACTCTGGTCTGAAGACCTGGACACACAACACACATTAACCCATTTAGGCCTGAGATCAGATTCTAAAAATGTCTTCTACATCCTGACAGTTTTCTGAAAAAGCTATGTTTATGTCAGTCGTTCTTTGATTTTTCAAAAATAGCAGACCTACAAGCTCGTAGCGCGCCACTCAGTGGCGCGCTATGAGCTTGTAGATCTGCTATTTTTCAATAGCTAAAGCATAACATAATTCTAACACCAAAAGGGGTTCCCGCCCAAAATGGGTTCCTGCTTCTGACTGCAGGAGGTGAGAATGACAGATATTCTACTGTTCCTACAAGGATTAGCAGCCTAGGTGCCCGGACCAATAGGCTGGCCCGGGACAGGCTAAAATCACATCTGTTGCGCGCACGTGTGGCTGTGTGCCCGCTAACACTTACCTGTGTAAAGGTGAACCGCTGTGCAGTTTGAGGGAGGATCTTCTCATTCTGTTTGTTGTTGAATGTAGGAGCCTTTAAAACCACAGTGCCCTGACCCTCCACTGCCACACAGCCCTGCAGCAGAAACACAACATCAGCACACGTGTGTGTGTGAGAGAGACAAGTGTCTTTGCACATGTGTTAGATTAGCCGCAAGGTTTCTCAACGTTTTTGTCTGGGGACCCCCGGAAAAGCTTTTGGCCGTGTCGCATGCTCTCAAGGGTTAAATTATTGTTAAACATCTGCATCAGTTAATTTACAAGAAATCTAGACAATAAGCCTATCTCACAGAATTTCCCCGCCCCCCCTAAATACGCCCCCTTTTGGGGTTAGTGGTGATAGCGTGACGTCACTCCATAGACACTACATGTTAACCGAGGTAATTTAAGAAGTCTACAACTTTTGTTTTCTCAAGGTAAGGTTTGTTCTATCTGTTCGAGCTGATTTACCATCTTGTTTGCTTCATAATAATATTGGTCTGTCACATTTTTACATTAGAAAATGTACTTAGATTCTCCAGAGAAAAAAAACGTGTAAATGCTCATGTTAAAGACACCACTATTTACCGGAAGTGGGCGTGGAAAGCGGGCTGTGAGATAGGCCTATTAGAGAATGTATGTTTTTTATCAACGTTTGCCTGTTGTCTCTCCTAATACAACAACGTCTTATCCAACGACAACAGAATATTCTTTAGTTGTTGGGTCCGAGTCAGGCTTTAACCCATTTAGGTCTGAACTAAATTTTAAAAAAAAAATATATATATATATATATATATATATATATATATATATATATATATATTTTTTTTTTTTTTTTTCACGATTTTTCAAAAATAGCAGACCTACAAGCTCATAGCGTGCCACTCGGTGGCGCACTATGAGCTTGTAGATCTGCTATTTTTAAATAGCAAAATTACAACATAATGTTTAAAACACCAAAAGGGGTTTTCGCCCAGAATGGTGGTCCGTGGCTCAGATGCTGAATAAATAATGGGCCTCGATATGAAAAGGGTAGAAAACCACTGCATTCAACAGTGTTACCTGTGACTCTGCTTTGTCACTCCTCTCAGAGGTGGTGAAGGGTCGGATTCGCAAGAACACCTGAAGGTGTTCCTTCTCCACGGAATTCTGATGAGGAAAAACATTGATAGTGATACCATTTCAACAGAGAAAAAAAAGATAGATATATATACACACACACACACACACACACACACACACACACACACACACACACACACATATACAGACACACAAGTCAGAATGGTGATGAAAACACAGCAAATCAAATGATTGCCAATTAACACAAACACACCCGTTTGTCTATGGCGTCCAGGTCATAGAAAAGATTTTTCCGGAGGTCTTCAACGCTGATATTCGCTGTCATATCTGGCTTTCCAGCAAGGCATGATGGCATCATCATCCTGGATAATAAAAAACATATATATATAAAAAATTATAATAAACCACCAACCACAATAAACTTGAGGGTCTCCACATTAAAAGACCACAAACCAATATATAAACCCCTCAAAAAAGGAGTGATATTATTTCTCCCCTTCAATACCACCAATTGGTATTACATTTTATATCGGTTATCGTTCAGAATCACACTAGCCCCATATGTGCCCTCTCCCTACGCTCAGCTACAGAATGAGCGTAGGGAGAGGGCACATATGGGGCTAGTTCTTGACATGAAAATGTTAGAGAACCATTGGTTTAAAAAACATTAGAACACAAGTACAAATAAGCAACTACATTTTACAAACTAGCCCAAAAATACGCAACCACCAATATTTACCAATTCACCAATATACGAATTGTTGTTAAATGTAATGAAGGGGCGTACGTAACGTGTGTTTGTTTGTTTAGAGTGTTGTTAGCCACAATGAGCTAAAGGCTAACGCTTCGTAGCATCGTGTGTATTATGGTGCGAAATGTTTGTAGCGAGACATAAGACATGCTATCGTCAAGTTACTACGGTAAAACAAGTGTTAAATGATTTAATTTGACTTACTTGACGGTTGAAAGTGAACTATATTTCAGTAAAACATTGAAGAAAACATTCGACGGATTGCTATTGTGGTGAGACTGACTGACTGGAGGAGATCAGAATCGATGTTTCGGCCGCGGAGTTTTTTAAACTGTGAGCCGACGACCAATCACCATAGAGTATAAAGAAGGAGCCAATCACAGGGCTTCTTATTCCACTTCTTCCTCTAGTCGGGTTTACTTGCGGTTGGCAAACATTATGTGCATTGCCGCCACCTACTGTTCGGTCCAATTAGTAAAGTATATGGACTGGAGTGGACCCTTTTAGTAAGGGCATTTTATCAGGTATTTGACAAATCTGGGAACTAAATCGTTACCAAGAAATTTCTTCACCAATGTGTTTCTAAAGGTGTCTAATAACGTGTACTAAAAGTTTGAAATTCAACTCCCGTGGGAAATTGAGTTATTAGCATAATATGCATAATATGCCCATAACATCCTATATAAGGCAAAAAAGTCCAAATTTCATCATTCTTTAAGTAGCATGTGACATATGAAACTAGGGTGATTGCATGATTCTGAATCCATTCCAAGCATTAGTTTTGCACAAAAAACACTCCTTGGGCTAAATTAGGCCATATCCACTTGACCAAATGTGCTGACCTCATCACGTTTGTGTGGCCGTTTTCCTCCCAAGGAGTGTTTTTTGTGCAAAACTAATGCTTGGAATGGATTCAGAATCATGCAAACACCCTAGTTTCATATGTCACATGTTACTTAAAGAATGATGAAATTTGGACTTTTTTGCCTTATATAGGATGTTATGGGCATATTATGCATATTATGCTAATAACTCAATTTCCCACGGGAGTTGAATTTCAAACTTTTAGTACATGTTATTAGACACATTTAGAAACACATTGGTGAAGAAATTTCTTGGTAACGATTTAGTTCCCAGATTTGCATAGATTTCTCTTACTATTTGAGATACATTGTATTTGTTTTATTGTATGTCCCCTTCTCCAAAATGCATAAGGAAGTAGCCAAACACAAACATTTTTTTAAGGATCGCCTACTATGATACTCTACCTGTCTACCTGTACCTCTCCACTCTGTTAAAAAAATGTTTTTGATCATGATTAGAAAGGTGTTAGCATTCACAGCCTACTTTTTTCTGGCCTGTAGCCTACATATATAATGTTTTATATATGTGTTGATGATATTGTATTTTTGGTGTAACTTTTACGCTATGTGTACAGGTACACGCGTTTTCCTTTCCCCTGATATACGCTCTGGTTCAGTTCATTAATGTATCTGATTGTTCGGGGAAAGAAGCTGTATTTCCAGTGGCTTTGAGACTGCGACACCGCTTCCCATGCGGCAGCATCTCAAACAGACTGCGGTTGGGGTGGCTTGGGTCCTTCATCATTCCTCGTGCTTTTCTGACACAGCGTTCATCGTACAGGGCTTGGATGGGGGGTGCGTTCGGCTGTCCGCACAACCCTCTGCAATGTTTTGCGGATAAGGTCAGTCAGTGCCATACCAGGCCGTGAAGCAACCAGTCAGGATGCTCTCTGTGGTGCCTCAGAACGCTCTTAGAACCTTTGGACCCATGTGAGCTTTCTTCAGTTTTCTGAGAAAGAAGAGGCGTTGTTGTGGTTTCTTCACCACCTGCTCTGTCTGCACTGCCCAGGTAAGGTCCTCAGTGATGTGCACTGCCCAGGTAAGGTCCTCAGTGATGTGCACTGCCCAGGTAAGGTCCTCAGTGATGTGCACTGGTAAGGTCCTCAGTGATGTGCACTGCCCAGGTAAGGTCCTCAGTGATGTGCACTGCCAGGAATTTGAACTGTATACTCTGACCCTTTCCACTGCAGCACCTCCGATCTGGATCTGTTGTTGGTGAATTGATGATAGTATTAAGACCACAAAAGTCCCCATAGGACTTTCTTTTGTGATATCCTACCCATTTTGGGCGGGAACCCCTTTTGGTGTTAGCATTATGTTATGCTTTAGCTATTGAAAAATTAAAAGCTATTTTTGAAAAATCAAAGAACGACTGACATAGAAACAGCTTTTTCAGAAAACTGTCAGGATGTAGAAGACATTTTTAGAATCTGATCTCAGGTCAAAATGGGTTAAGCTCATCTCCAATCTGAGAACCCATCATCAAAAAATAAAGGAAAAACAGCGCTCTCTTTTCCTTTGAATTTGACAGAGTCAACCGTCTGCCATCTATGCGAGAGACTTTTTTTGATTGATTGAAATATTTATTAACAGTTTGCAGAATTACAGTACATTTCAAGCACAAACTCAATACAAAGACTTAACTGTGAGTGGACGACCCAATTAAGCATTACACTTGTTTACAACAGGGTCCACCATGTTCAATTCATCAAAACATTTAGAGACGTACAAATAGACACTTCTATATAGACAAAGAACAGAACAGGAATTCATCATAAAGGAGGTAAAAAGGGAAAAGATTTTACGGGGGCCAGTTTCGAATTGCAGCCGTCCGTAGGTGCCCTTTGAGAGCGGTTTTGAAGGAGTCAAGGGATTCGCATGTCTTAATGACTGTTGGTAGGGCGTTCCACATTTTGGTGGCATAGGAGCGAAAATAATTTAGTCCCTTGTTTGTGCCGAATCTGGGTTGTACATGGTTCGTTGCACTCCCTCTGGTGTTGTGGGTGTGGACTTCGTTAACATTAAGGAAGTATCTAGACAGGTACATGGGTATCTTGGTGGAGTATCGAATCTTGTGGACCAGACCCATTGCAAGATGCTGTACTCTGTCGCCGACCCTAAGCCCGACCCTAAGACCCTAAGACTAGCTCTCTGACTGTAGGGCTGTGCCTGTTACATTTCTGTCTAATAAAATAATCAATCAATCAATCAAATCAATAAGCAGACAGGCCATCCAGTAACCGATGGTATATAACACAGAACTCGTTGTCATGGAATATACTGGCTTTAGTTTTCACCTTTCCTGTCAATGGACTCTCGGACCACGGAACCTTAAAATCACTCAGTACTCCATGGGTATAAGTAACAGCGTCTCTGCCATATATGATGGCTGCCAAATAGCAGAGATGGCACAATACTTTGCCAACCTTCTTTCCTTCTGTTTGGGCATCCCAAGTGGTTGAAACAACCAGCCTGTGGGAATATCATAGGCTGCCAAATATAAAAACAAATAATCTGCACCTATAACCTATAGCTAGCACATTCAGAACATATACAGGCAGACAGTAGATGAAAGCAAGCTATGATTTTGAGACAAGGCCTCACTGTGATCTTTGGCGCTCCCCCCAAGGGGGGCCCGCGGACCCGGGTTTGGGAACCACTAAGCCACACAGCTGACAGTAAAGCACTTCATGATAATGAGAACCAGACTTCCTGTCCTCGGCTGTCAGTGCCTTTCTCAGTTGTCATTTCAAAATGAGCATTCCAAACTTGAGCAGTGACATTGCAGAAGCAAGTTTGTGAACTAACATGTTAACAAACTTAACGTGTTGTTTTGCGATGGGTTCAATATTCATCACACAAACAAAGTATACTGTATTTGCCCCTCCCTTTTATGCAGGGAAAAAAAAGGAAGGAAATCTCAAATTTCCTTTCCCTCTCCCACCCACACAAGTCCCCTGCTCTCCAAGACTCCCTCCCACACAAGTCCCCTGCTCTCCCACTCACACAATTCCTCTTTTCTCTACGCAGTCCTCCTCCTGACCACTACATGGAAAGCTTGGACAGGGTGGGTCTCTTCATGTTTTCTCTAACAGCTTTACACATTTAAACTATTTTCTCCTGCACGAAATGTTACGCCACAAATGCTTGGTTTCCTTAAACTGCCAGAGATTCATATTTTTTATGCTGTCCGCAGAGAAAATGCTATTTGGTTGATGCATTCTTTCTTGTCTACTCTCAGGACTAAAACCAGTGGCCTTTTTTTGGTTTGTTTGTTTCTTTTACAATGGAGAATACCGAGACCCCAACAAGAGTGAGCAGAGAGAATCATAAGACAGACCCGAACATGCTCATTGGTAGCAATAAGCCTTTACATCGATTCATCAGAGGAGAGCCTCGGTCTCTCGGGGTAAGACTTTGACTTGTCAGAGAGATCAAAGACCAATCTAACCTTCTGTGATGTATGTATGCATGTACATTATTGTTGTGGTGAAAATATATGATATTCTATCTCCCAAATAAGAGTTTTCTTCATAGAGAAATGATGTACTGTACAGCACTTTATCCTGTTCACTTCAGTCCCAGTCGGACGGTACCGCCCTCAACTCTTCATGTCTCCTCCCCAGATTGTTGTCATGATCTGTGGCTTTGCAGAGGTCTTGATGGGGTTTCAGTTGGCGAGAGACCCTTCGGAAAACTCTACCAGCATCTACGTTCCCTTCTGGCAGGGGGCTCTGGTAATGAAAGTTTAATAGAATAAAACTCTACCAGCATCTACGTTCCCTTCTGGCAGGGGGCTCTGGTGAATGTTTAATAGCTTTGCCTATTTATTGTTTATCGTACCTATATACGTATTTTTAAAGTGATGTATTCTCACATTCATTTCTGAAGATAATTGATTGATTGAATACTTTATCACTTTATCAGTCAGAAATGTAAACATCAAGTAAAAGTTAAAATCAGTCAAAGTCAAGTTGATTGGGTTGACTTGGAGGACAATGTTTTGTGATTGTATGAAACAAAAAAAACCAACTTGTGGCACGTGAATCCTGCAACAAAGCATAAAATAACGCTTAAGTAGTTTATCAAATAACATAGTCTATACACGTTTTCTTATATTAACCCATTTTGGGCGGGAACCCCTTTTGGTGTTTTAAACATTGTTATAATTTAGCTATTGAAAAATAGCAGATCTACAAGCTCACAAGCTACGAGCTTGTAGGTCTGCTATTTTTGAAAAGTTGTGAAAATGTGGTGCAAATCTTTGAATATATATTTCAGAGCGAACATTTTTAACTAAATATTTGCTTCTGGGGGGTCCCTGGAACATCATATTTTGACATGGGGGTCCGTGGCCCAATAGAGATAATTATGGGGGTCCTTGACATGAAAAAGGTTGAGCACAACTGACATAGAAACTTGGGTTATTCAGAAAACTATTAGGATTTAGAAGCCTTTTTTTTAATTGACATCAGTCCAAAATGGGTTAAAACGAGGTGTTAAAATCGTGTTAAAATCCAGTAGTAAAAAGGTTTCCACCGACAACAACTCTATGCTGTATTTGTTCAGTGTCAGTGAGTGATGTCAAATAAACTGGTGTGTCTTCTTTCAAGTTTCTAGTCTGTGGAAACCTCTCTCTCTACACGGGAGCTCATCCCTCCAAGAAAATGGTGGGTCAAATACTTCTGTTTTTATATCAAATAATAATTATGTGGCCCCTGTGCTTTATCACTTTATGATTCAACACTGAACACCACATTTATTTCTTTATTAGAAATGTTATATATATTTCTTTCTATTTTTGCCAGGTCACGGTGTGCTTCGCCATGTATCTGGTTTCACTCTTGGGAATCATTGTCTCTCTGAGCAACAGAATTGTCTACATGCAAGAGTTTGACAACTTATTCCATTATCCGTTTCGAGATCAAGAGTGGACCGTCTTCAGGATTGTGAGATATTTGATTTATTTGATTTGTACAACAGTTATAATGCATGGTAGGTAGTTCTTTCCAAGGGGAAGCATTTGTGTGTGTTTTAAATTATAATAGTAGTCATATGAGCATATATACCGTAATACAGTGGTTCTCAAAGTGAGGAGGGGTCCTTGAGGAGGCCAATTAGTCCTCAGCTAAATTAGTTAATATAGCATCCCAATCAGTTTGACCATTTTAACCCTATTTTAATAGAAGAAAAATTCTGAATCGTTTTCAGACAAGGGTTCAGAGGCCAAATCCATATGAATTGGGGGTCCTTGACATGCAAACATTCGAGAATCACAGATAATATATCTCTGCTGTCGGGAAGAAACCGCTTAACTCCAAAATGTTACATTTTTCAGGAAATGGAAAATGTAAATCTTTCAGGAAAAGAAAAGCTATTTTGAAAACAAAGCAATACTACCTCATCAAAGTTGATGTTGTGACTTTATATATTGTCAATTACTTCCGTGAGAGGGGGAGAGGTGGTGGAGTTGGCTGTTTTAGCAGACAGTTTAAGGGTCCAATGGAGTTAAGAGGTTTTGTCCCAAGCGCCTTTTACTACTTTTCATTGGTTCAATATTTTCGAAACAACACACAGACGTAAAGTGTGTTCAATAGCACTGATTTATGCAAAAGAAAAAGTCAAAAACCTCGGCCTGGGTCGCAGCGGAGTGGTCCAGGCACCTAGGCCGGTAATCCAGCCTGACGGCGTGTCGCGGGTTCTAGTCCTTAGCCCGTCGGCCTTTGCCGCATGACTTCCCCCCATCACCAAAAAAATATCTTAAAAAAATAAAAAGAATGAAAAATGGATTTAGGTGGTTTCCTCCCGACAGCAACGATAATGATAAGCGTGTTCAAGTAATTAGAGAACAATAACAATGAAGGTCTGTTGTCTCTCCAGTAATTAGAGAACATTAACAATGAAGGTCTGTTGTCTCTCCAGTAATTAGAGAACAATAACAATGAAGGTCTGTTGTCTCTCCAGTAATTAGAGAACAATAACAATGAAGGTCTGTTGTCCCTCCAGTAATTAGAGAACAATAACAATGAAGGTCTGTTGTCTCTCCAGTAATTAGAGAACAATAACAATGAAGGTCTGTTGTCTCTCCAGTAATTAGAGAACAATAACAATGAAGGTCTGTTGTCTCTCCAGTAATTAGAGAACAATAACAATGAAGGTCTGTTGTCTCTCCAGTAATTAGAGAACAATAACAATGAAGGTCTGTTGTCTCTCCAGTAATTAGAGAACAATAAGAATGAAGGTCTGTTGTCTCTCCATCTCTTTTTCAGGCACAGCTCCTGAGCGTTGAGCTCATATTGACCATCTCTTCTCTGTTCGTGTCAGCGCTTCTTATCTTCCTGTCTGTGATGGCACGTTTAGCGCTGAAATCCACAAACACTCACACACAGGTAAAGGACACCACCAAACACTCACACACAGGTAAAGGACATCACCAAACACTCACACACAGGTAAAGGACACCACCAAACACTCACACACAGGTAAAGGACATCACCAAACACTCACACACAGGTAAAGGACACCACCAAACACTCACACACAGGTAAAGTACACCACCAAACACTCACACACAGGTAAAGGACACCACCAAACACTCACACACAGGTAAAGAACACCACCAAACACTCACACACAGGTAAAGGACACCACCAAACACTCACACACAGGTAAAGGACACCACCAAACACTCACACACAGGTAAAGTACACCACCAAACACTCACACACAGGTAAAGGACACCACCAAACACTCACACACAGGTAAAGTACACCACCAAACACTCACACACAGGTAAAGAACACCACCAAACACTCACACACAGGTAAAGTACACCACCAAACCAGTGAACCAAACACTCACACACAGGTAAAGGACACCACCAAACACTCACACACAGGTAAAGGACACCACCAAACACTCACACACAGGTAAAGGACACCACCAAACACTCACACACAGGTAAAGAACACCACCAAACACTCACACACAGGTAAAGTACACCACCAAACCAGTGAACCAAACACTCACACACAGGTAAAGGACACCACCAAACACTCACACACAGGTAAAGGACACCACCAAACACTCACACACAGGTAAAGAACATCACCAAACACTCACACACAGGTAAAGTACACCACCAAACACTCACACACAGGTAAAGAACACCACCAAACACTCACACACAGGTAAAGTACACCACCAAACCAGTGAACCAAACACTCACACACAGGTAAAGGACACCACCAAACACTCACACACAGGTAAAGGACACCACCAAACACTCACACACAGGTAAAGGACACCACCAAACACTCACACACAGGTAAAGGACACCACCAAACACTCACACACAGGTAAAGGACACCACCAAACCAGTGGCGGAAAGCAGCCTAAAGGCTCATTCATAGTCTGGATCGTCGGTGGTGAGGTGACCACCGCTCCGGTGGTGAGGTGACCACCGCTCCGGTGGCGAGGTGACCACCGCTCCGGTGGCGAGGTGACCACCGCTCCGGTGGTGAGGTGACCACCGCTCCGGTGGTGAGGTGACCACCGCTCCGGTGGTGAGGTGACCACCGCTCCACCGGAGCTGTAATAACGTGGGGCGGTGGTGAGTAAAAACAGAGAAGGGCTGGGGCGGTGGCGGTGGTTTGCTCTTCACCGCGGCTCAGTGACGTCATGTTGTAGTTCGGTGGTCCACCGAAAATCCATACTATGAATAACGCTTTAGCCTGTAGCACTTGCCCTAGCCTATCAGCGACGACCTTGCAGGTGTACGCAAAGGCTCAACCTATGTAACTTTTACATTTTATGTTGACATAGCACTATAGTGTATACATATCGTTTCATTATATAGATATTCCACTGTTAGGTTCTTAGCTTACGTATGATTCATGATGACTATTTTGATGTATTTGATGTATTGCCATGTTTTTGTTCTTGCTTACTGTAAACCGCTCTGGATTAAGAGCGTCTGCCAAATGCCTACAATGTAAATTGTAAGTAACTAAGTACATTTACTTAAGTACTTAATGCTAGAACTGGAGGTCTAGAACTTGGGGTCAAAAACTGTCAGGATTTAGAAGACTTTTGTAGAATGGACCTCAGTCCTAATGGTTTCATGTCCTCCATGGTCTCCATGGTCTCCAACAGGTGGTCATCCAGCAGGTCCTGTCATCACTGAGTGGACCCACGTCAACCTGATGAGCTGCAACTCTCTATCGTCTCCATGGCCATTCTTCTGTTTCCATTAGCCCAATAATGGAGATGCATGTTTTTTATTTCATCATTTGTGTTTTTTTTTTTATATATCACAACAAATCAATGCGAAAAATATAATTCTAATAGATCTTTTTTTATAATCGACTATGAATGAGTATGATTAATAATAATAACCACTTAAGCACTATTATACTTTGATGCACAAAAATAGCTGACAACGCATTGCGACATGTCGTGAGCTTGTCACGACAGCTTGTCGACAAACTGAAATTTAAATTTGTCAAAGCAAATCATTGTAATTAAAATGGATTATTGATGACTTTTTAACCGTCTAAATCGATTAGTTTGATTAACTGAATCAATGAAGCATTCATGCAGTACGTGGCAGGCTGCAGAGAGCAGACCAGAACTCCTGGATGGCCTGCACCCTCCACTCCCTCTTATATGCAGCATCACGATCCAGAACTCCTGGATGGCCTGCACCCTCCACTCCCTCTTATATGACCAGAACTCCTGGATGGCCTGCACCCTCCACTCCCTCTTATATGCAGCATCACGATCCAGAACTCCTGGATGGCCTGCACCCTCCACTCCCTCTTATATGACCAGAACTCCTGGATGGCCTGCACCCTCCACTCCCTCTTATATGCAGCATCACGATCCAGAACTCCTGGATGGCCTGCACCCTCCACTCCCTCTTATATGCAGCATCACGATCCAGAGCTCCGATTGATCGAGTGATCGATTGATTCAATATATACTCCATCAACAGTTTATGATAAAGAGTATTTAGGGGTCCTTGGCATGAAAGAGTTTGAGAACTACTGATTTAGAAGGCATTATTTTGTAGAATCAAGCCTCGGGGTTTAATCAAATTGTCAAAACATCCACTTGGTAAATAGTCTTGACAGTTGAATTTTAAAGAAACCCCAAATAATATGTTTCGAAAATGTAGTTCGACTTTGATGCTTTAAGTTGAAAAATGTATTGTATTGGAGTATTGCAACACTACTGGATTGTATGTTCTATGATTATATTTTTGCTAGCCCCTCCTATATTCAGCACAAACATTAAAAGCCATTGACAATGAATGGAGCATTTACATCATATTGTAACGGTTTGTATAGAAAAAGGAAAACCTATTAAAATGTAAATGTACTGTAGGCCTACACCATTTTTAATATTTTCATCTTAGACTTAGACATTTGGAAAATGTCCAGTATAAAGATTCCTCAAAATTGTACTTAAGTACTTAGTTACTTTAAATGTGAGTTAGACACCTCATATAAATGTATGGTGAAAAAGAATCACACCCGTGTGAAGTGAGGGGCGCTCTTATCATCATATACATCATCTCATTCTAGCCAATCACAGATTGAGTCCTCACTTTTTTACACAAACACTCAAAGCTGGCCATTCATTGTCAATGGCATTCACTGTTTGTGTTTTTTTTTGGGCGGGAACCCCTTTTGGTGTTAGCATTATGTTATGCTTTAGCTATTGAAAAATAGCAGATCTACAAGCTCATAGCGCGCCACCGAGTGGCGCGCTACGAGCTTGTAGGTCTGCTATTTAAAAAAAATCAAAGAACGACTGACATAGAAACATAGCTTTTTCAGAAAACTGTCAGGATGTAGAAGACATTTTTAGAATCTGATCTCAGGTCAGAATGGGTTAAGACAATGTTTGTGTGGGGGCTCGGACATCACTTTTGAATGCTCCAAAAAGCATAGTATAGTACAACGTTTCAACCCTTCTGTCTTTTCAAGTTTATACTTGAAAAAGTATACATTTGAAACCTGCCGAGCGTCACCTAGAGGTAACCACGGTGACAGAACTACTGAACCACTGTACATACAGTTAAAAAAAAAAATCACACTTTTAGATCACCGTCTTAAGTCATTTGCCATTGACTTGCCGCTGACTTGGCCTGAAAGTTTGTACGGAGGGAATTATTCCGTAAAAAGTCCATAGACTTGACAACACACATGACGTCACAGGCTGCCAACTGTGGCACCCACCTATAACGTAATTTACTATTGACTTGGCCTGAAGGTTTGCACGGAATACATTATTCCGTAAAACGTCCATAGACTTTGTGCATGGGGCAGCTTGATGTAAGTACACCCCCTGGACATGACGCTGGTATGTCACAGGGACTTATACCCCCAATCCAATCCTTGATGCCGAGTGCCAAGCAGGGAGGCATTGGGTCCCAGTTTTCAGAGTCTTTGGTATGACGCGGCCGGGGATCGAACCCCGACCTCCCAGTCTCAGGGGGACACTCAAACCACAAGGCCACTGAACTGGTTGGAGGGGCTATAGTGCACGGTGACACGTATACAACACTATGGTCATTTAGGCCTATACTGTCATATATCACCCCAGCCTTAGGCCTATACTGTCATATATCACCCCAGCCTTAGGCCTATACTGTCATATATCACCCCAGCCTTAGGCCTATACTGTCATATATCACCCCAGCCTTAGGCCTATACTGTCATATATCACCCCATATACTGTCATATATCACCCCAGCCAACATACCTAGTGCAACAAGAGCAAAACCTCCGACCCTGCTGTCTGCATGAGTGTGGTCAACAGAGGGGCAAATGAGGTCCATGTCCTATTTTAGGTCCACGCAGGGGCCATTATCCCCTACCTTACAGCATTAACTCATTCTCAAGGTACAGAGTACAGTACTGTACATGGTAGGGGAGGGGCCAGACACAATTCTCTGTAGCCTGTCCCAATGGTGGACTGTTCAGAAATGATTTGGGGGTTGGTGATGTGGACATACAGTACCCATAATCTTCCCTTTGTCCAATGTAAGGATCCCAGAACGGATTAACCGTCAGGTTTCCGAACAATCAGTGGAACTTTCAAACGTTATCCCTGGGCCTGGGCCCAGGCCCGGGAACATCCCCACGTTGTCTGAGCTGTGGCTTCGTGTACAACAAGCACAGGCTCATCCCGCAGCTCATCGCAAAGGCTATGGCGCCAAACATGATCGAGTAACCGAACATGTAATAAACCGGATGGCGGGCGAGGTCTTTGACGCGCTCGTGGCAGCTCACGACGCGCAGGCTTTCCGGCCGAGGGCAGACGTCACGGGTCCAATTGGCGGTCGGGGTTGTGCCACAGCAGTTCAGCGTCCCGTGGAAAACCCGGCGCATGCCAGAAGCGATCGAGCTCCAGCCCTCGGCCATGTCGAGGTCATGTCGTACATACAAAGAGTCGTAGAAGGCCTTCATCTCCTTGGTCAGAGTTGATCCGTTGTGACAGACCCAGCCGCTGGCAGACAACTCGCAGGTGAACAGGACGAGCAGGCAGGCGATGTAAGCCAGCAGTAAACCCTCCGACTCCCGGATGGAGCCAAAACACCCCAGACCCCCCACGAACACCATCACCACGCCGACGGTCATCAGAATGACGAGGACCGAGCTGGGACCGGTCACTATGCCGAAATGGCCCTCAAGAGCGAGTAAACCCATGATTGAAGCCAGAATAAGTCCCGACACACACAGGAGTAAGTTGAAGGTAAAAACTGTGTGCTTGAGGAATTTGGGGCCAACGCCGTTGGGGGCCATGGCTCAAATATTTGGCTGCACCTTCCTCTCTTTCTCTCACTTCTTAATCTTTCGTCCTTTTGCTCTCTGTCTCTCTGTCTGTCTCTCTCTCTCTCTCTCTCTCTGTCTGTCTTCCAATTCTTAGCTTCTCATCAATGTGTCAGAGCATGTACCGGTGAACTTATAGATTGTTTGTTGTGATGTAATGTGATGATGACATCAGCCACGGACCAATGGCGTGTCAACCCCTGGCTTAGGGTGGTGTCAATTAGACTTGGGATCACAAATTCTAGCATAGTGAACGGGCGTTAGGCGAGTTCTAGGTGTGAGGCCAAGGTGTCACATCGATACCACCTGTCTAACCGGTAGCTCATATCAAGTTATGGCTTATTCGAAAAATCTAATTACAGTAATAGCGGTTTATATTAATTTACTTTAAATAAACTGTATGTCACTTATAGTGAAAAAGAATATATATTGTTTTGGCATGCATTACATATGAACAGTTGAACACAAGTAGAGTAATACATGTTGACGAAATGTTGCCTACATAAAGATCAAAAGCAATACAATTATGAGAATATTATTTTTGTATTATTATTGAAATTAAAAAGGTTAACAGTATAAACTCAGTATAAACAGTACACTGTCTCAATGAGACTTTATACTCATGGAACCTAATGGAACCATAATGATCCATTTGGTTCAGTTAACAGAAAGAGTGACAACATACTAAAAGCCATCAATCCTAATTATTGTGGAAAAGCCATATAAAACGATGGCGAGTCCAATTTTCATTCATCCGAGATTTCAATTGACCTCCAAATACATTTTGAGCAAGGAATTCATAACCTTTTGATATGGCTTTTTGACGACAATAATCAGTGGATTGGACGGATGCCATTTAAACATATTTCCGCATTTTTTCATACTAACATTGGAAATAACCTGAATACTCACTTGCTCACAGCTAGAATGTCCTGGGTTCGATTCCCACTGGGGACACTTATGTGGGCGCTGGGGGCGTGTTCTCTCCTCCGTGTCATCAGTGCCCATAGGTGGTGTTGGCAAAGCAGCCTTTCTGTGTGGATTTTGCATGTTCTCCCCGTGTCCCCTAGGGTAGCTACCCTCACAAAAAACATGCCTGATGGAGGGGAAAGGAACTGGTTGGAATAACATGTTCCCTCCACAAGCTATGTCCAACCGGGGAATCTCCCCTCCCCCCTGTCAGGTAAAAAGGAGATGCAAGCAAACAGTTCCATTACAACATCAAACATTCTTCCTTGTCATGTCAGAGTTGAGTTCCGATGCATTCTAAAAGGATTGCACTCAAGCAGTGTGACACCAATCTTTGTGTCCTTTCATTAGTTTTCTCAAGTGGACACTTTATAAAAGGCTATGCTTAGTGTATAGTTTGGTCCCAGGTCTTTTTTATAGCATACTTTTCGGGAATAGGTATCAATTCATGCCCGTCAGCCCTACTTAATTTGGTGACACTGCAGGAAGTAATTATTTTGAGGCCTGAAAAAGGACTTCCTAGACAAAACCGCACAAGAAAGTTAATGAATATAAACACACATTTATAATTATGAACTAATTGACATGAGTTTAGTACAGTATTATAAATATATTTTATTTTCAGACTTTGTTAAACAGTGCAGGTGTTAAAAACATTTAATTTACACAACACAGGAGGAAAAAAAGAAGTCTGTTCAACAAAACAGTAGGTAGAGATTATTTTAAAACATTAATGTAAACAGCTTTAACCCATTTAGACCCGTTACAAACGTACGCTGTTATAACCTTTCAAGCTGGGAACACCTCTGTGTCATTTTAGTTTTTTACTAATAAATGGCTGTTGTCAGGCAGAATAGAAACCTCTTATCTCAATATTCTAACTTGTGTGTTTTTTTTCCCCAGAAATGAACGCCCTACTTGATCGTACTACAGTGTCTCACAAAAGTATGAAAAGTAGCAGAGGGCGCCCGCTGGCCTAGCGGTCCAGGCACATGCCACATAATAGGCTCTTGCCTGACAGCGTGTCGAGTGTTCGAGTCCCGTTCATGACGACCTTTGCTGTCTCTCTCTCTCTCCTGTCTGTCTTCACTGTAACTATCAATAAAAGGCACAAAAGCAAAACATAAATAAATAAAAAATTAAATACAAAATAAAAAAATAAAGATAGCAGATCCACAAGCTCAAAACGCGGTACTAAGCAATGTGTTGTGGTCTTGTGGATCTGCTGTTTTTGACCTATGAGGTTTCCACCCGACAGACGACAGCAAGTAGCAACATAATATTTTTCAGAAGGATTTAGAAGGCGTTTTTCTTTTTTTATTATTATTTTTGGCCTCAGGTCTAAATGGGTTAACCGCTCAACTGAACTCATGCTATAACACATTTTCATACACAGTCTCAGTCATACAGTATAAACATACTGTATATCAATTATGCAATAATATATTTGTATAGCATTGTTCTCGTCTTAGGCTGAATCCAAGGTTTAGCTATAGTTCCTTAGTTGGGGACACACCCCCATCTGGGTCAGTAAGCATCTAGTCCACTGGTTCTCAAAGTGGGGTCCGGGGGAACCCCACGGATTCCAAGGGGGGGGGGGGGGGGGTCTCCACACCAGCAAAATCACTTTTAACCACTTATATACAGTAAAAGAAAAAGAAAAATAGCTCACAACGTGTCATGATGGTACGCATTGTGAGTTTAAAGATCTGCTATTTTTTACATTGTGAAAACCTTTTAGACATATTCTCTAATGGTGGTCCCTCCCTGGCACCAACTCTTCAGGTTGGGGTCCATAGCCAAGTACAGTAATCAATCAATTGGGGGGCATGAAAAGTCTCTCCAACTAACGTTTTTTTACAGTGTAGATAGGGGGTCCGAGAGATAAAACATGGTATAAAATGGGGGGATCCGTGGCTAACAGGGATTCCTTGAAATAAAAAGGGTTCAGAGCAGTAGCAGGGTCTGATGAGTGGATCTGCTCCACTGGTGTCTTAGTTCCATATCACTTTAGACTAGTGATGGGGTGGGGGGGGGGGGGGGGGGGGGGGGGGGCACTGGTTTACAGTAATCTACTGCCCCTCCAGGAGCAGTGGGTCACTCTTATCATCATACTGATCATCACATTCCGGCCCAATTCATCACTATGGGGCACACACAAGACACACAAAGCTGGGCATAGGAGGAGGGGATAGAAACTGTATCAAATGGGGGTCTGTGGTCTATAACTATGAAACTGGAGGTCCTTGAAATTAAAATGGTTGAGAATCACTGCTATTGGGGTTTTTTGGGGGGCCCATAAAATTAAAAGGTTTGAGAACCAAATGGCATACAGTAAGTACCTCAACCAATCAGGGGTGGCTGTGGTTACTATGGAAAAAAGTTCCACGTTATGGAAGGTTCTGGGTTACCCTGCGTGTCGGCGTGAACAGCCAAAAGACGCTCACACCTCCTCCTCCTCCTTCCGGGCTGATGATCCATCGTCCCGTGGTCACCTACTCTCCTCACTTGTAAACTGTTTTAAGGATTATGTTCTACTTTAGCTATTGAAAAATAGCAGATCTACAAGCTCATAGCGCGGCACCGAGTGCCGCGCTACGAGCGTGTAGGTCTGCTATTTTTGAAAAATCGTGAAAATGTGGCGCAAATCGTTGAATATATATTCTTTCAGAGCAAACGTTTTTAACTCAAAAATGTGTTTCTGGGAGGTCTCTGACTGGAACTACATATTTTCAGATGGGGGGTCCGGGACCAATTACATATAATTCTGGGGCTCCTTGACCTGAAATAAACCACTGACATAGAAACATCAGGATTTAGAAGACATTTTGTAGAATCGAGCTTAGGTCTAAATGGGTTAAGGTGTCTGTGGTCAGTCATCAGGAGATGTTAAGGCGTGATTTTTTTACTTGGTTGCCAGTGTTGTCGTGCAACCAAAAAACAGTCGATGTACAAGCTCGTCGCCCGTCACATGTAGCGCTTGTAGGTAGGACACCCGCCCGCAACACGGGGTGTAGCCCATAGACATAGAAAGATAGATGCCTCTTCCGGCTCTGGGGCGCGGCGTGTCAAAATTGAAAGCACAATTTTCCCCGAGATTCCTTTGCGAAGCTTGAGCGGAAGCTTGTCAAGCTCCTGCGTACGTCACAGAAGTCCCGGGAAAAGTCGCGCTGTGATTGGCCAGTAGTCACTTCTTTGAGTGGCAGCGAGAGACATGGGAGGAGTCGCATACAGTGACGTCACTTGGGCAGCGACGCAGCGTGCCTTCAGCAAATGCCTTCAGCACTTAATTCCGCTTGACTTCCTGCCTTCAATGGAGACACGTCGGTCCAATGAACTGCAGCGGCCAATGAGGCATCTATATATTCTTTTTATATATCTATGGTGTAGCCCATGGCTTTTTTTTTTAAGCGTGGGAGGTGGGGTTGTTCTTCTGCGGGCTGGTGTTGATGCCCCCCCCTGCTGGGGGGTTGAGGGATAGCAGCGGCAGGGCTGCCTGCAGAGCCCGGTCCAGTTTCTCCTCCAGGGCGTCCAGGCGTCGGTCCATGTGCTCCTTCAGCCTCTGCTCCATCTCCTCCAGACGACGCTCCATGATGTCACCCAGGTCTCTGCAGGGAGGGAGAGGAGGAGAGAAGAGACAGGGATAAAACAATACGGAGGAATCAAACAGAATTCATTATTCTAGAGCAGAATCCCCAAACTGGATCCCAAACGGTCTCCAAACATTATTGGCCGTGCACCCCCTGTTACCTCCTGACCTAGCCGACTCACCCCCCAGTGCTAAGTCTTGTTGTATTTGGCCGAAAATGATACATTTGTAAAAAAGTTGGCTATGAAAGAATATATGTATTCAAAGATTTGCACCACATTTTCAGGATTTTTCAAAAAATAGCAGATCTACAAGTCTAGTTGTATTTGGCCGAAAATGATACATTTTTTAATATGATCATCACAGAATGTCACATGCACTGAGAGACATGCAGCTGTGGTATACTCCCACAGCTGCTCTATACATCTCCTATACAACAGTGGTTTACCGGATTTTGCCGTTTGTGCTAAATAGCACCATAAAACCACCATTACCCTTTTCATGTCACGCACCCCCTAGAAGGCATTCGCGCACCACAAGGGGTGAACGCACCACAAGGGGTGCACGCATGCACCACAGTTTGGGAACCCCTGTTCTAGAGAGCAGTGATTCTCAACCTGTGGGCTGTGCCCATATTGCGGGTACAGGCTTTAGTTTAGACAAACTATCGGTCTGACTGTCATTAGACCGACAACCTACCTCAGTCAAACCCTAACCTAACCCTAACCGCAAGCACGGGAGCAGCGCATGTTCGACCGCATGTCTGACCGTTGTTTCCGCGCGTCGGTCCGTTGGTGTGTCTAATCTGCGTGTGCATCCCGATACTTTTAATGACATTAGACTTAAAAATAAATGCACAAAGTGCACAAAGACCCGCACACTGTCTGCACTTGCAGGTGTGCGGGTCTTTGTGCACGTTCTTTGAATACTGTGAGCCCTGCCTACACACCCGTCTATGAGCCTAACAAATGTATTAACATTCATTTTTCATCAGATAAATGCATACAGATTAATGGAAAGGATTACGCACAACATCTCAAGTAATTGGCTTCAGTTGATTATGGAATAAATTGTGACAACTGACAAGCATAGTAATAGCACCACTTTCGTAGCGCCAATTCATTTCTCATATCCCTCGAATTCTTTTAACCCATTTAGACCAGACACTAGATTCTACAAAATGTCTTCCGACAGTTTTCTGAAAAACCTAGAATTGTATATAATTGGCCACAGACCCCCATCTGAAAATATGTTGTCCCAGGTGACGCCCAGGAGCAAATATTTGAGTTAAAAAACGTTTGCTGTGAAAGAATAATATATGTATTCAAAGATTTGCACCACATTTTCAGGATTTTTCAAAAAATAGCACATCTACAAGCTCGTAGCGCTACGAGCTTGTAGATCTGCTATATTTCAACAGCTAAAGTTTAAAATAATAGTTAATCCATTGAGACCTGGAACGCATCCATGTCACGTTAGCGTTTAACCACATTAACCATTAACCCATTTTGGGGCGGGAACCCCTTTTGGTGTTTTAAACATTGTTATAATTTAGCTATTGAAAAATAGCAGATCTACAAGCTCATAGCGCGCCACCGAGTGGCGCGCTATGAACTTGTAGGTCTGCTATTTTTGAAAAATCGTTAAAATGTGCCTCAAATCTTTCCGAAAATTGTCATGATTTAGAAAACTTTTTTTTTTAAATTTCGACGTCAGGCCTGAATGGGTTAAAGTGGTTAAAAGCTATGAGGTGACACAGATGCGTCCTCAGGCATAAATGGGTTAAAAAGCGATAACTTTAACAGCTTTCTCTCGGTGACGAGAGACCTACCAGTTTGTTGCCGTCTTAACCCATTCACACCTGACGCCAATTTTAAAAATGACTTCTAAATCTTGACAGTTTTCTGAAAAACCCTATGTTTCTGTCAGTCGTTCTCAAACATTTTCATGTCAAGGACCCCCAAAAATATATGTAATTGGCCGCTGACCCCCATCTGAAAATATGTTGTTCCAGGGACCCCCCAGAAGCAAAGCTTTGAGTTAGAAACGTTCGCTCTGAAAGAATATACATTCAAAGATTTGTGCCACATTTTCAAGATTTTTCAAAAATAGCAGATCTACAAGCTCGTAGCGCGGCACTCGGTGCCGCGCTACGAGCTTGTAGATCTGCTATTTTTCAATAGCTAAAGTATAACATAATGCTTTAAATCACCAAAAGCGGTTCCCGCCCAGAATGGATTAAACGTCCCGTCTCTCTCTCTCTCTCTCTGGATGCGAACAGAGACACGACTGTACCGTCTACTCTGCGCCTACATGTGACCGTCAGCTTCTTGACAATAGGCCTCATTGAAACCAACACAGCAGAGCATCAGGCACAATCCTCCCATCCACGTGGGCAGAATATCTCAGTTGTAAGAATCGCCACACACACACACACACACACAGGAAAGGCATCAAGGCTTCAAAATAATTTCAGATGCCGTGTTCAAGTTACTGGATGGGTTTACTGTACGCTGTGTGTGTGTTGATAGCGTTTTAACCGTCTTCCACCATGACACACGGGCGGCAGTGGCTCAGGGGTAGAGTGACTGGATGCAGTTCGAACCCTGTGGGCTCCCCCAGAGTTAGTGTCGAAGTGTCCTTGAGCAAGACTCTGAACCCCAAATTGCTCCTGATGTGCAGGTTGGTGCCTTGCATGGTTTCCTCTGGCATCGGTGTATGAATGTGTGTGTGAATGGGTGAATGTAATGTAATGCACAATCTCTGTAAAGCGCCTTGGATAAAAGGCGCTACTGTATATAAATGCACCATTTACCATTTACACGCATGCGAGTGAACGATCTCAGTACAAACTTGGACCCCAATGTTAACAAGCCAGAGTGCTTTCTTGGGGGTTTAATCTCATTACTGTAGCAGACCTTGTATTGTTTGAACTCTATTAACAGTTTGCAAAGACAAGCACAAAAGTAAAGTAATCAATGGTTGCAAGTTGCAACACATTAACATATAAAGTACATACTGGGCTTAAGTGCAAACTTATACAGCCTGGTTGAACTGGATAACTCCCAGTGGTCAGTTGGTCACCAGGGGGCTCGAGCGTTTATTATTTAATAATAATAATTTTGGTGCTCACTCCTTGAGGTGTTTTTAGTCACTGTATATTTGCACATATGCGAAAGGTATCCTCTGCATATTACCCATCCTAGGAGCAGTGAGAAGCCGGGCTCAGCGACACTTTGACCACCTCGCGCTCACCTGGAATCAGACATGGGACATTTGTACTCACCTAGCCCTGGCTGCGGCGTTTGCGTCGAGCCTGCACTGGGTCACCTGACCGCACACGTCCTGGAGCATGGGCAGAAGGTCAGGGGTGGAGCTTAAGACCTGGCCACACCCCTGGCCCGACGCCTGGGCGTTCAGGAACTGGGACATCATCTCTGCCATTTGGGCCGAGGTTCTCCTGGGTGCTGGAAGGGAAATGGGTTTACTTTACAACATGCCCCTTTGAGACTAGGTTTTACACTCACGGTAGAACGGAGGAGGGCTCAGCGGGCGAGCAACTAAGACACACTCCTAAATCGAAGATGTATTCAAAGTGGGGATTCAATACTTGATACTACAACATCTCAGAGAAAAATATTTTCTCTGAGAATTTTTAATAGCTAATTTGTAGATAATATGGGTTATTATTACGAAAAACATAAATTAACCACTTAAGCACTATATTATATATTTGTAATAAATAAATAAATCACACCCGTGTGAAGTGAGGGGCGCTCTTATCATCGTACATCACATTCCGTGCTCAATCAAACAAATCATCACAAATGTCATTCCGGCCAGCAGGGGGCGTGCACACATAGACACCAGGTAGTGCTAGAGAAAAAGCCCTGGATGGAGTCTACACAAGAATGCAATGGCAGTAGGTGTCACATGGACGGAAAGCATCAGAAATGTGGACCTCTATGGGGACCTACCGCGGGTCATGGACAAAGTCAGAGAGAGAAGGATGAGGCTGGCAGGGCACTGCGTCAGGCACACAGAACTTTAAGTTTAAGTTAAGCAAGTAAATTGACCCTATGGGAGCCAAACAACCCAGGGCAAAGCCAGGAGGGGAAAGAAGCGTACCACCTATGTAGACAGCTTGGCTGCCAACACTGCAGAGCTCAAGAACCTGGATTAAAAGCGTCCAATATACTGTATATGCCCCAAAATCTATAAAGCTCACACACTATTATTAAGGCGGTTCCACGTGTCGCACAAGGTGCCCCTTTTTTTAACTTGAGCACCTGCCCCTCAAAACGGCCAATCACAATTTGCGTCCTCACTGTTATCTTCAATGTTTGTGTTTACACAAACACGGAAAGCTGGGCACAGGAGGCGGCTAGCACCTCAAAAATGGCAGATCTACAAGCTCAAGTCAAAAAAATATATATATTACTTCTTCCACCACTGTTCAGCGGCGGGGGCTCATCTCCGTTCTGCACTGCTGAAGCCGAGTCCACACAGTCTGGAGGATTCCTTAGTGTAGAGGGGGACCCGTGGTGGTGGGCGGCTCCTCCTGCCAGGGCAGACAGGGTCCCACCTCCCATCAGGAGCGGCAGCAGGCTGCCCAGACCACCCGTCTGGTTCTGCAGGGAAACCAAGACATGGCCAGTTACACACATGCCCGCAAGCACGCACGCAAATGTATGTCAGGAGAATTACTAAAGGTAGGGACAATTTCAGATCATTTTAGTTGCATACTAGTCCATACTGTGTCTAGAGCAGTGGTTCTCAAAGTGGGGTCTGGGAACTCACAGGGGGTCCTTGAGGGGGGTTATAGGGGGTCCTCAGCTAAATGAATTAACGAACGACAAGAGAGCACACCAGTGCATTCAGGGCGCACCCATAATGTAGCCCTACTTCTGCACACACGTGCACGGCACGCACGCACCAACACATTCAACTGCACAAGGTACTTGTCTTATGTCGTGTCTTATGTTTGATTACCATGTTTAACTTACTACTTGTATATTATTTTAGGTGAGAACCTTGTATAATAAGCTCTACATAGGTTTCCTTCTCACCTGCACTTTTAACATTATTAAAAGACACATGTGTCTTTTAATAATGTTAAAAAGAAGAATAGAGTTCAAATGGTAAATGGTAAATGGTGCATTTATATAGCGCCTTTATCCAAGGCGCTTTACAGAGATTGTGCATTACATTCACCCATTCACACACACATTCATACACCGATGGCAGCGGAAACCATGCAAGGCACCAACTAGCGCATCGGGAGCAATTAGGGGTTCAGTGTCTTGCTCAAGGACACTTCGACAGTAACTCTGGGGGAGCCCGGGTTCGAACTGGCAACCTTACGGTTACCATCCAGGCACTCTACCCCTGAGCCACCGCCGTTCACAGTGTTGATGCTGAAAAAGCTCCTCTGAACTTTTATTGCACGTCAACATTTCGATCTTATTCGATCTTCATCCGGACATATACGGTACGGAGATCAAATAAGATTGAAACGTTGACGAGCAACACTTCAGAGGAGCTTTTTCAGCGTCACCAGTGAGCCAGTTTCTGTTTGTCTTGCACCTGGGCCACGGATCTGCGTGCACTACCATCTTCATCTTTTAATAATGTTACCTTTGCTCCGTTTTTTATTGTGCAAAAAAATTCAACAAAATAAAACACAAATGATTTACAATTTAGGCATTTAACAGATGCTAAATGCCTTAATCTGCCTTAATCCAGAGTGATTTACAATAAGCAAGAACAAAAAAGCATGGCAATACATCACATACATAAAAAGTAGTTATCATGAAACATGCGTAAACTAAGAACGTAACAGTGGAATATCTATATAATGAAAACTATACATATAAACTATACATACTATACTATACTATACATATATACTATAAAGTGCTATGACTACATAAAAATGCAATTCTAGTGCTGTCTACATAACATGCTATAAGTCTGTATTATGCTATCTAAGTTTACATAAAGTTCTATCTAAGGGGATAAAAACCACGGTAGAACTCCTTACCCTCTGCTGGAAGTTGACCATCTCCATGAGGCTCTGGGCTCCGGGGGACAGGTTGGCCCCCATCTCCTCCACCAGACTCTGGACATGCTGCATGTCGAAGCTGGGACACGGCAGGCCGGGGGCCGGGGCGTCGGTGGGGCGGCGGGCCATGGGACTCAAGCCCACCACGATCCCACCCACTGCCACACTGCTGCGACCGCCCAGTGAGAGAAGCTGGTGTGTGTGGTGGGGGGGTGGGGGGGGGGGTGAGCTTTAGTCATAGTCTCTGGAATAGTTTACATTTAGTTTCAGTCACATTTTAATGTCAGTCTAGTTTTAGTCGACTAAATCTAGTTGATTTAGTCGACTAAAATGAATTTTGGCGGGCCTTGATGCCGTCGTAACGACCGATTTTACACTTGCTGAAAATAGCCGATCTACAAGCTCACAACACGTCGCAGCGTTGTGGAGCTCGTAGATCTGCTATTTTCAGCATGCAAACAAGTGTAAAATGACGTATACTGGATTTCTTGTCCACTAGTCCCTTCCTAACATTTTTGTTAATTTGAACAAATTGTCAATTTAGTCTTAGTCACCATAGCTTAGTTTTCATTTAGTTTCCATTTAGTTTTCGTCAGTGAAAAAAGGTAGTATTAGTCGACGAAATCAACACTGCAACTGACAAGAGAGAAGAGAGCGACCGAGGGAACATGAGGGACACCTTCCTTACCTTCACTTGACACGACGTGGATGGAGTGTCCAGGTTCAGTTGTGCTGCGTAGAAGGGTTCTGTGTCTGCAACGCTAAGCAGCAAACATAAGGAGGTGACATGTCACAGGGTGGTTGTAAAGGAACCCAAGATGGGTCGTGAGTGATGTGAGATCATTCCGTCTCTTTACGTAGCTAAAAATCCGAAATGAGACATGCTTTCCTGGTTTTAATGGGCGTTAATGACTAAATTGCTAAAACAGCCTACCTGTCTGTCTGGACACCGCGGCAGGTCCCCCAGTAGTCTCCGGTGGGGGAGTAGAGCTCAGTGGTTCTGGCCTGGCTGGTGATCAGCAGGCTGCTGATGACAGTCTGGGCCTCACAGCTCAGCGTCACCACGCAGGGCTCACCCACCGTCTGCTGTTCCAGCAACACTGGAACACAGCTGGGGGAGGAGGAGGAGGAGGAGGAGGAGGAGGAGGAAGAGGAGGAGGGAGCCATGGAGGTGGATAGAGGGGACAAGAGGAGGAGGAGGAGGGGGAGGAGGAAGAGGGAGCCATGGAGGTAGAGAGAGGGGACGAGAGGAGGATGCAACAGTGAACGATATGAATGAAAGAGGGAAGAAAATATGGAGAGAGAGAGGGAGATAGAGAGATAAATGAGGGAGGGGAATGCAAGAGACAGACAGACAGACAGACAGACAGACAGACAGACAGACAGACAGACAGACAGACAGGCAGACAGACAGGCAGGCAGGCAGGCAGGCAGGCAGGCAGGCAGGCAGGCAGGCAGACAGACAGACAGACTTCATCATCTGTTTAAAAGACAGTCAGGGATACCAGCAAGACCAACTGCAGACATATAATCACAGTGTGTGGGGGATATAAATAGGGCTGCAGCAGCAGTTAATAATTGAAGCCATTATAAAAGAATAATTGATTAACCCAGTTGATTCTAAAAAACATGTCTAAATCCTAAAAGTTTTCTGAAAAACCTATGTTTCTATATCAGTGGTGCTCAACCTTTTTCATGTCAAGGACCCCCAGAATTATCTGTATTTGGCTGCGGACCCCCATCAGAAGCAAAGATTTGAGTTGAAAACGTTCGCGTTGAAAGAATATATATTCAAAGATTTGTGCCACATTTTCACGATTTTTCAAAAAATAGCAGACCTACAAGCTCGTAGGTGAGCTTGTAGATCTGCTATTTTTCAATAGCTAAAGTGTAACATAATGCTTAAAACACCAAAAGGGGGTGCCCGCCCAGAATGGGTTAATCAAAGAGCAATCACTAGAATAATGGCTAAAAGAAAATGCTGCCTAGTTGCAGCCCTAGACCCAGAGGCATCCTCTCCGTACTCTTTACGTGCAGCCGTCTCCAGCTGCTCCGTTCCGTCCGGGAGGAGAACCGACAGCAGAACGTCACACAGCTGAGCCGTGGAGGTCCAGCTGGACTGGCAGCTCACAACAGGTCCGCTGGCACCCTCCATTAGTCCACTTCTGCTCCAGTACAGTTCAGGGCCAGAGGGGGAACAAACATACAAACGTTATAACTAGGGATGTCCCGATACACTTTTTTCGCTTCTGATCCGATCCCGATACCTCAATTTCTGTGTTAGCCGATACCGATACCGAATACAGATACCAGTGTCGTGATCTCGTGTTGTGTTTATAGCTATATCTCGTGTTGTGTTTATAGCAGATTCATCACTCAAATGTGCACTTGCAGTTGGGGCAACTCCAAAGCAAACTCCACATGTCCCAACATTTTATTTACCTGCCATAGTGTCAACCCCTTACCCCTGTCGGATCTGTGGTTAGACTGGCATATTCACTGATACCGATATGACCCGATATGACAAATAAGGGCCGATCCGATACTTTTCCCGATACCGATACAGTATCTGGACATCTCTAGTTATATCTGAAGTGATTGTGATAATGTCATGCTGGGCTGAGACAATGATTGGCAAAATCAAACATGAGTGACAATTAGAATTTATTGTTGACCAAAGACCTCAATGCGCTAGTGCGCTCCTTTATGGCTGTAGGCGAAGGGTTGAAACTGGCCCCCGTAAAATCTGAAATCTGAATCCCTGAATCCCACCACCCACCCCCTTTCCCTAGCCGCAATTTGCAACTCTAGATTTTTTTATAATGGGATGAATCTAGAGTTGCAATACCCTCCATTGACTCCCCACTCATCCATTTGCGTTTGCGATCTGCTTGTCTTAAACGACGTTAAACTCACCAACATTGCAGCTGTAGTCCAAGCTTGAATTATCCTCTTTCAATCTGCCGAGCTTGTTTTTCATAAAAATCCCCCGTAGACATGTTATGAGCTACTTTCTGTCAAGAAGAAGAAATGTTGGAGTTTGGAAGCGCTCGTTTTTATTAAGGGGTCACGCTGCTGCCTCCTGCATTATGTGCAAATGCGAAACAGATGCATGCAGGGCCGTTCAGTGATTTACGATGAGCGCTTCCAAACTCCAGCAAAAATAATCACTTGCACAGAATTTCTTGACAGAAAGTAGCTCATAACATGTCTGTTAGATAAATTCTGACATGTTGTTTACACGTCATGTCAAGTTGGCCATTCCATCATATTCTGTTGGTCAACACATATAGATGGTGAGTTTAACGTCGTTTAAGACAAGCAGATCGCAAACGCAAATGGATGAGTGGGGAGTCAATGGAGGGTATTGCAACTCTAGATTCATCCCATTATAAAAAAATCTAGAGTTGCAAATTGCGGCTACCCCTTTCCCCTCACTGTATATGTTTCTTTAATCTTTTCCCTATTTACCTCCTTTATGATGAATTCCTGTTGTGTTCTTTGGCTATATAGAAGTGTCTATTTGTACTTCTCTAAATGTTTTGATGAATTGAACATGGTGGACACGCTTGTAAACAAGTGTAATGCTTTATGGTGTTGTCCACTCACAGTTAACAGTCTTTGTATTGAGTTGTGCTTGAAATGTACTGTAATTCTGCAAACTGTTAATACATATTTCAATCAATCAAAAGTCATAGGTTAAGTGTCATTGATTAACTGTGTGTGTTTGTACAGTAATGTCAAGTGTAACATGAAACATAGTCAAAGGACTAAATATGACAGACCCACCGGTGTGGTACTACAACATTAAACATGTTAATACATTATATTCATGTTGCAGTGCGTGTGTTATCATCCCAAAACAACAGTGGTTATTATCAGTCCATCACACAGCTAGCCTTAGAATGGCTGTGATTACATACATTTCATGTATGTGGGACATGAAATGTGTGTAAACTAAAACTATAGCTACCATCATCACACAGCCATAGCATTGACAACATAAACTAAATCACTGCATACATAAACCACACACTTATCCTAAGATGTAGACTCTCGTAGATGCATTTATCGATTGATAAATACATATACGAGTCTAAATCTTAGTCCGACTCTATACATTGGATGATGTACAAAAAACCCACTACAAACTAACGTTTCACTGACATAGACGACCGTTCACCATTGACTGCATAAGCATTGACAATAAATAAATAAATCAATAGATGCTGATTGCTGACTTACTGTACACACACCAGTGATGTTCTGGACCAGACAGTGCTCAGTGCTGTATCTACACCGACTCAAGAATCCATGGTGGGTGCAGTGGGTTGTTGGGTTGTTGTTGACGACATGACGTCATATCGAAGGGACTCGAGGTGCGTCGGACGTCAGGACCCCCATATATAGGTGTCCTCTTTTATTCCTGCCCTACTGTTTTATTTTTACGTTATTTATTTTGTTCATTATACAGTATAGTATAAACATATATAACTATCTCGCGCGCGCGCACGCACGCACACGCACGCGCGCGCGCACACACACACACACACACACACACACACACACACACACACACACACACACACACACACACACACGTGTTGTGGTTACTGGTTACAGTAGATCGCCGTCTTGTGGAACAATGTGACACTGCACTATTAGTGACATTGAACCATTTGAGAGAACTGTAGCCTATTTGTAGTTTTTTTAATTCTCTCTCTTTCTCTCGTTGTCACACACTACCTAGGGCTGTGTTATTTATGCAAGCCTTACCAGCCAGGTTTTCTGATTCTCAAAATATGCAGGGGATGGAAACACAGATTTCTAAATAGATCATTTGGTAATAACAACTGGACCCACAGTTAACCAAACGGGGTCTAACAATGGCACTGTCTTCCCCGTGTGGGATGTCTGACATATCATGTTGATGTGATCACTGTGTGTGATGTCTGTCGTCTGTGATGTCGTCTCTGTGACGTATGTATCATGTATGACCCCATATTTGGGCATGGTTTGGGCCCTCTGTGGCTAATTGTCACCGTCCAATCAAAGAATATTTTAAAGGAGCGTCATCACATATTGACCTCGTCACATCATTTGTCCATAAGGATGCGTATGCTGCAGTGAGACACATGTAAGGACCAAACGTTGGACTTCCCTGTCGTTCACCCCAAACAGCTGACTTTACCTGTCTGACGTAGCACCCAACACCACGTCACCATAGAAACCATAGCAACCCATATCGAGCTAATCACGCATACCTGTCATGTCACCAACACCAGACTGACCAACACTATCCAAGCCTGACATCACAATCTCCATATTTGGACCAGGCTGATGTAGATCCTCATATATGGGCATCTAGCACTAGCACTGGGATCATTAATGCAGAACTCCATATGCATCGTCATCGTGACAAGCTTCCAGACAATTCACATGTCATTGTGACATCAGCATCCAGCCAAGCCCTATTACCCTTTAAATATGTTTGTTTAGCAGAGAGAGAAGGCACTGAAGACAAAGACATGCCTCGACACAGAAACGTAGGGGGTTTCAGCTGCGACGATTACTTTGACGACGAGGGCGACGACGACGACGATGATGATTACTACGATGATGATGACGGCTCCATCTCACCAACGACGGCAGCTCAATTCATCTACTCGAAGCATCACGGGGGGCAAGCGGAGGAGCTGGCACCCGGTGCGTCTGGTACGCCATACTTTTCCGAGGAGGACAGGTATGTCGCCAGCGTCGACCCAATCGATCAGGCCAAGCTGTTCTCGTGTCTGGACCAGATGCGGATCGTACTGGGCGATGCGGTACCGGACACGGTCCTGACCCGGGCGGCCTTCCAATGTGATTACGACCCGCAGAAGGCACTAGATGCAGTCCTGTCTGAGGACGCGGCTACCAGAACCACCGACCCAGAGATGATGGCACTGCCACGAAGATCTAACCAGGAAAAGAAAAAAACACTTCCGCAAAGAAGAGCGTCAGAGGTGCTACCCAGGGTGGCCCGCATGACTATCTCTGGCCGGGGCGGCAGCCCTGGGGACATAAACATGACCACCAAATGTCACAAGACTCCATCTACTAACCAGGCCGGAGGAGGAGGAGGGGCAGACGGGCTCGCCTCGGCTTCCGTCCCGGGACGTGTCCCCGGGAAGCCCAGGCAGCAGATCGACGTCAAGGCAGAGCTGGAGAAGAGACAGGGGGGCAAAGCTCTGTTGAACTTGGTCGTTGTAGGCCACGTGGATGCGGGTAAAAGCACTCTGATGGGGCACGTGCTGTACCTGTTGGGCGACGTCAACAAGCGCACCATGCACAAGTACGAGCAAGAGTCCAAGAAGGCGGGAAAGGCCTCGTTCGCCTTCGCCTGGGTCCTGGACGAGACGGGCGAGGAGAGGGACCGAGGCGTCACCATGGACGTGGGCTTGACCAAGTTCCAGACGGCCTCTAAGATGGTGACCTTGATGGACGCACCGGGACACAAAGACTTCATCCCCAACATGATCACGGGAGCAGCACAGGCCGACGTGGCGGTGCTGGTGGTGGACGCCGGCCAGGGGGAGTTTGAGGCGGGCTTCGAGGCCGGGGGTCAGACCAGAGAGCACTGCCTGCTGGTCCGATCCCTGGGCGTCACGCAGCTGGCTGTGGCCGTCAACAAGATGGACCAAGTGGACTGGCAGCAAGAGCGCTTCCAGGACATCCTCTCCAAACTGGGCCATTTCCTCAAGCAGGCAGGCTTCAAGGAGTCTGACGTGTTCTACATTCCCACCAGCGGCCTGTCGGGGGAGAACCTCACCACCAGGAGCTCCATTTCAGCGCTCACCTCCTGGTACTCTGGACCCTGCCTGCTGGAACAGATCGACGCCTTCGGACCTCCTCAGAGGTCTATAGACAAGCCTTTCAGACTGTGCATCTCAGACGTGTTCAAAGATCAGGGATCGGGTTTCTGCGTGGCGGGGAAGATCGAGGCTGGCTATGTTCATACCGGAGACAGGATCCTAGTGGTACCTCCTAACGAGACCTGCGCCGTCAAAGGCATCACTCTGCACGACGAGGCTCTGGACTGGGCGGCAGCGGGGGACCATGTCATCCTCACGGTCACCGGACTGGACATGCTCACGGTCAACGTGGGATGCGTGCTCTGCCACCCCACAGAGCCCGTCGGAGTATGCTCGCGTTTCAGGGCCCGGATCCTCCTCTTCAACCTCGAGATCCCCGTCACGCAAGGCTTCCCCGTCCTGCTGCACTACCAGACCGTCAGCGAGCCCGCCACTGTACGGAAGCTGATCAGCGTTCTGCACAAGAGCAGCGGCGAGGTGCTCAAGGCGAAGCCGAAGTGTCTGGGGAAAGGCATGACTGCCATGGTGGAGATCCAGACCCAGCGGCCCGTGCCGCTGGAGCTGTACAAGGACTGCAAGGAGCTGGGTCGGTTCATGCTGCGTTACGTGGGCTCCACCATCGCCGCTGGGGTGGTCACTGAGATCAAGGGATGATGACCGGTCGGAGACGGTCCAAGCTGCATCCGGATGAATGCATGTAGGTGCAAACTTAGTGTACTGTCGCTTCTAGGGACTTTTCTTTCATGGACCCTACAGGTTAAAGGAGAATTCCATGCTAGAAGGCTTTCTTACCTTTATTTGTAGTTGTTACGTCCCCACCAAAGAGGTCCAGGTGTTATTTTGTGCAAAAGCTCCTTATTGGCTATTTCCCCTACCATAAGCCCTAAATGAATTGCATTGAAGTTCATGGGGCTATGGGGTGTTGTGCTAATACACTTATTTCCATCGCTCAAAATTATTATTTTTTTGTATATATCCTCTCTTCATAATGTAAATAATATCCCAAGCGGCACACTTTACTACTTATTTCGATGGAAATAAGCGAATTAGCACAACACCCCATAGCCCCATTCAATTCCCATTCAATTCAATGCAATTCATTGAGGGGTTATGGTAGGGGAAATAGCCAATAAGGAGTTTTTGCACAAAAAAACACCTGGACCTCTTTGGTGGGGACGTAACAACTACAAAGAAAGGTAAGAAAGCCTTCTAGCATGGAATTCTCCTTTAATACACATGATCCATCTGTTTCCCCATCCACATGTGCAGGGGAAAGACCATGGGTGAAAAACTGAACGTGGTGTTTTCACAACCAAATGCATTCTATCCTGGATTGCTATTTTTCGTCACTACCTCACCGTGCCGGGAGTGGGAAATTTGAGCATAATTTGAGCGCCGTCACGCCTTGTGTGAGTTTGTTATAGGTTAAGGAAGAACTGATTGACTTAATAAGCCAAATAGGCCAAAATCACAAAAAAACTTCTAAACAAATTCACACAGCACCACAAAAGAACTTGACCAAAATTGGTCACGGGACAATAATGGTGGTGGGCACGGCACTGCAACATTTTGTGAACAGGCTGCATTCTTTATGGATGTCTCATGTCTCTGTGCTTCTGAGGTTGTAAGTCATTATAATAACTCAATATCTTTTTTTAAGGCCTTTCTGCCTTTATTGATAGATACAAGTGAAGATTGACAGGAAAGAGGGAGAGAGAGACAGGGGGAGACATGCAGCAAAGGTCGTCATGAACGGGACTCGAACACGTGACACACTGTCAGGCCAGAGCCTATGTGGCATGCGCCTGGACCACTAGGCCAACTCAATAACTTATCTAACATTATTAGATAAAATAATGATTTGACGATCGCAGTTATCTGAAATTGACGGAACACAAAGCTTGTTTATGCATAGAAAGGCAACTTTAGAGGAGAGTATAGTTACAACCATGCCTTGCAGCCTTATAGATTATTAGATTACTCACAAACCTATTAGTTAACAACTTTAGTTGCTATAGTTGCAACTTTAGAATAACGCCCCAATAACATATATAACAAAAGCTTAACTAGCCATTAGTGATTTACTAATGGCTTGTTCATGATCCATTAAATATTTATAAGCTATATTTACTATTTCATTAGTAACTCATTAACTAATGGTTTATAAATGATCTATTAAATATCGTTATATAACACATAATGCTTCATATAATGCACATATAACATACATGTATAACTTATAATAAGCACATATAATGCTTCATAGCACTCGTTATAAATGTTTAATTATGCCTAACAACTTATAACAAAGACACTATAAAAACTAAGTTAAGGTACCTATAATGTGCTGTTCCACTGGGACCTTATGTAATGCATTATGACCGGCACTTATAATGCGTTATAAACCTTGTTTTAAGTTGCCATACATGATTATATATGTGTTATAATGCCTTACAAGCAAATTATAATGTATTATAAATGTTGTAACAGGTGACCCCAACAGCACATTATCTAAGGGCCATATGTGATACTGAGGGAACATAGGGATGAGGGAACATAGGGTATAATTTGGGTTGAGGGAACATAGGGCTGAGGGAACATAGGGTATAATTTGGGTTGAGGGAACATAGGGCTGAGGGAACATAGGGTATAATTTGGGTTGAGGGAACATAGGGCTGAGGGAACATAGGGTATAATTTGGGTTGAGGGAACATAGGGCTGAGGGAACATAGGGTATAATTTGGGTTGAGGGAACATAGGGCTGAGGGAACATAGGGTATAATTTGGGTTGAGGGAACATAGGGTATAATTTGGGTTGAGGGAACATAGGGCTGAGGGAACATAGGGTATAATTTGGGTTGAGGGAACATAGGGCTGAGGGAACATAGGGTATAATTTGGGTTGAGGGAACATAGGGCTGAGGGAACATAGGGTATAATTTGGGTTGAGGGAACATAGGGCTGAGGGAACATAGGGTATAATTTGGGTTGAGGGAACATAGGGCTGAGGGAACATAGGGTATAATTTGGGTTGAGGGAACATAGGGCTGAGGGAACATAGGGTATAATTTGGGTTGAGGGAACATAGGGCTGAGGGAACATACTGTAGGGCTGAGGGAACATAGGGTTGAGGGAACATACTGTAGGGCTGAGGGAACATACTGTAGGGCTGAGGGAACATAGGGCTGAGGGAACATACTGTAGGGCTGAGGGAACATAGGGCTGAGGGAACATACTGTAGGGCTGAGGGAACATAGGGCTGAGGGAACATACTGTAGGGCTGAGGGAACATAGGGTTGAGGGAACATACTGTAGGGCTGAGGGAACATAGGGCTGAGGGAACATACTGTAGGGCTGAGGGAACATAGGGCTGAGGGAACATACTGTAGGGCTGAGGGAACATAGGGTTGAGGGAACATACTGTAGGGCTGAGGGAACATAGGGCTGAGGGAACATACTGTAGGGCTGAGGGAACATAGGGCTGAGGGAACATACTGTAGGGCTGAGGGAACATAGGGCTGAGGGAACATACTGTAGGGCTGAGGGAACATAGGGCTGAGGGAACATACTGTAGGGCTGAGGGAACATACTGTAGGGCTGAGGGAACATAGGGCTGAGGGAACATACTGTAGGGCTGAGGGAACATAGGGCTGAGGGAACATACTGTAGGGCTGAGGGAACATAGGGCTGAGGGAACATACTGTAAGGCTGAGGGAACATACTGTAGGGCTGAGGGAAAATAGGGCTGAGGGAACATACTGTAGGGCTGAGGGAACATAGGGCTGAGGGAACATAGGGCTGAGGGAAAATAGGGCTGAGGGAACATACTGTAGGGCTGAGGGAACATAGGGCTGAGGGAACATACTGTAGGGCTGAGGGAACATAGGGCTGAGGGAACATAGGGCTGAGGGAACATACTGTAGGGCTGAGGGAACATAGGGCTGAGGGAACATAGGGCTGAGGGAACATACTGTAGGTCTGAGGGAACATATTGGCATGACCCCGTTTGGTATTGTGCTAACTCTAGGTGTTGTGCATGTTTCCAAGGAATCAGACTTGTGTGCCACTAATAACAGGGATTTATTAATACAAAATATTGTGCCACGGGCTGCAAATAAAACATCATATTCAATAATAAAATCCCCAACTGAAAACAAGACTCAAACTAGAAATGCACTCTGTCGAGCTGCCAACTTGCGCTTTGCACACAAGTTGGCCATGAATGGCCTACTTGTGCGCGAGCAGAGCACGCCCACCGACATATGCAGCACGCTGCCAACTTGCGCTCTGATTGGGCCAAGCGACACCACCAGGAATACACAATCCCCGATTGGATTGGCCGAGCGACGCCACCAAGAACACACAATCCCTGATTGGCCAAGGGGACCACAGACATACGCAGTATGCGCTCTGCTCGCGCAAGTAATAATTACAGGGCTTACAAAATCGACTACAAATGACCATAAAACAGCTACAAACGGTTGCCACAGCAGGTGTTGGGACTAAAAACCGGTTATAAAAATGTCGCTCTCAATCATCAAATATAATTTAGTCAAAAAGTTTAATCAAAACACCGGAATTAGAATGTCAGCGTTGAACCACATTATTTAGCCTAAAAACGATGAGAATTTAATACGAGAGCATAACCTGTTAAAAGTTAAAACCTAGAAAAAGTTACAACCAGATCCCGTTCCCCGATGCCGTGCCAACCCTCAGCAGTGCTGTCTTCCATTGTCCTTCAAAGCCTTCCATTGTCTTCTCGACCACACTTGGCGTGCACACATGCAAGGAGAGCGCAATCAGTATGCAATTGGAAACACTCAACAATTTCAGCCTCAATCACACATCAAAATGATAAAATATACAAAATCACAGCAAAAACAAAATATTATATAAAAATATAACAATGCAAAAAGGCTGGAAATTAAATGAGTTTCCTGGGACCATTACATATGTACAAGCTGTATGATGACCTTTCTAGGTCACATGGCCAAAAACACGCTGCCTTTACCAGAGTGGTAAATGGTGCATTTATATAGCGCCTTGATCCAAGGCGCTTTACATAGATTGTGCATTATGTTCACCCATTCCCACACACATTCATACACCGATGGCGGCGGAAATCATGCAAGGTACCAACCAGCACATCGGGAGCAATTAGGGGTTCAGTGTTTTGCTCAAGGACACTTCGACACTGCCCGGGTTCGAACTGGCAACCTTGCGGTTACCATCCAGCCACTCTACCCCTGAGCCACCGCCGCCCCGAGTGTGTGCAGGGTATGCAGTATACAGCATAGGCCCGTTCGACACATCTATGGTATATTCTGTCCAAATGTACCCCACCCCAAAAAAGACTGTAAAAAAGAAAGAAAATAAAAACTGTATCTGCCTACATCCTTAAAATAATCCACTGGGTTTCACTTCTACACTTGCTATCAACAACATGAGTTCAGGTACTATAATATAGTATAACATATTATGACACTTTTACAGATTCTCTATAATATAGAGTAAAATATTACATTTTATATTTGATTATCCTTTGTTAAAATGTAACTGAAATTCCAGGTGAATTTCACCCACTCGTTTATATACCTGCCGTAAACTTGTGATGTGATCATAAACTGAAGTTGAACTTTGATATAGAAAGACTTTCATTTACATTTACAAGGTAGCTTCCACAGGTGTCGTATAATTTGGGTTTATACCTATACCGATTAAAATAACTAGCTGATAGCCGATACGTTTATTTAGTTTTTGTTGTTTTTATTTCTCCCTTTTGAGCCAAGGAAACAAATGCATCTTCAATAAAATAAATTAATCTACAGCTTGGTAGGCTGCAGATAACCAACACAGCAACATAGCCAATGTAAAATGTATTTGTATTGTATTATGTATTATGTATTTATAAACAACAGATAAATATCGGCTACTGCCATCGGTTAATGTCAGTTTTATTTTCTGATACCGATATTGACCGATAACGGCAAATATCGGCCGATACCGATATGTGTGGCCGATACATCGGTGCATCCCTAATATTAACCAATGGCCACAGTATATACGTCGTCTTTCAGAGGTTTGGTCGAGGAGGAGGAGTCTGATGGCATCAGAGGATGAGGACATTACATCCTCTACAAAAGCTGAAAGATGTTGTAAACACTAAAGCCAATTTCAAAACCATAATACCTCTGTTCAGGACATGTTTTGTATTGTATTACCATTTAAACCTCCAAATTCGTTTTCAAAATTGACTTTAATAAACTAATTTTATAGCTACTATGTCACTCACTGGCAAACCCTTTTTCCATTAAAAAAAAACATACATAGTCTTATATATTCAGCACAATAGGGTAATATAATACATTTATTCTCTCCTGCCCCGTATAGATTCTTCCCTGGTGCTGGTCTCTCCTGTCCCCCTATAGATTTTCTCCTGTCCCCCTATAGATTTTCTCCCGTGCCCATGTACTGGTATATGGTATCTCCATAGAGAAGACGGGCCGGCCCTCCCATCAGGCAGAACAGGCAGTTGCCTGGGGCATCATGAGGGGGGGGGGCATCCACCAAGCAAAAAAAACCACACACAGTGCTTTAGAACACAAGGGGGCCATGGTCATTATTGAAGGGGGCATCACGAAAAATCCTGCCTAGGGCACCAAATTGCTCAGGGCCGGCACTGATCATTCCTCTTTCTGCTGACTATCTCTCTGTAGATGCCCTGGCCCCCCCACGGCCCCTGGGAGTCCTTCAGCTCAAACGTAGAGCTGTGAAGGGGAATAGGAGACGACGACGGAGACAGGAGGTGAACCACCGACGTCACAGAGCTCCTGAAGGACGCGGTTCTGGCCGTGAACAGGACGAATATCTGAAAGCCCTAGAGAGAGAGAGACAGAGAGAGAGAGAGAGACAGAGAGAGAGAGAGACAGTGAGACAGAGAGAGACAGAGCGAGACAGAGAGAGAGAGAGAGAGAGACAGAGAGAGAGAGAGACAGAGAGAGAAACAGATCGAATCAGAGAGAGAGAGAGAGAGAGAGAGAGAGAGGTTGAATACTTCATAGTAAGACTGAAAACAGTATGGAAGTACAGTTAACAAAGCTATGCTAAAAGGATAACACACTGTACTCAATTCATCATCAAGACTTCAAGCGTAGCGTTAGTTCATTGAGGCACGGAAGGCAGATGGTTTTGTGTACATGGTTCCTCCTCATTCATTCCCCCTAGTGATCTATACTGCTTCTTTAAATCCGCTGCCTCTCCAGGCCACGCCCTCATTCCCACAGTGCAATTCAGGCGGCCTACTTAAGCAGCCTCAGCTCACTACTCATTCTCCATGCTGAGCTGTCAAGCAGCTCGTGCGGCGTCTGCGTGAAATTTTCTCCCACCTCCCCGGCCTCCTCCCTGTAGTTCTTAGTCCAGGGGTTATGTGATATTATGGTATTGTTTGCGATTGTGTAGATTCATTGTGTTGAATCATGTGTTGATATGTTATTACTGTGTATTGTTGTTGTAAGCGCCATTTGAGTCATGATCACACGTCTGAACTTCCTCGGCAGCCAGTATCACCCAAGTATAGGGACTTGGGCGTTACAGTTGTTCATGATTTTGTATCTTTGGCTCTGCTCTGGGGGGGTTGTTGATATCAGAGCTGTGTCTTGGTGCACAGATAATTGGAGATATCAATGTGATATCAGACCCGTGTCTCGGTACGCAGATCATCTGATATCACATGAGCAGAGCCACGCCGCCATACTAACATGCAATAGCTTTGCAATAAATGGTTTATGGGCCCAGGCGGTGGCGTAACCGTCTGGGCACCCGACTGGTAATCCAGTCGCAGTGTGCCGCGGGTTCGACTCCCGAGCCCGACACGGCCTTTACTGCATGTCTTCCCCCATCTCTCTCCCGTTTCCTGTCAGCCTACTGTCTGTCCCTTCAAAAAACCAATAAAAGGCGTAAGCCGCAAAAAAAATATCTTAAAAAAAAAAAAATGGTTTATGGTCAATCTGAGCTTAAGTGTCTCAATGAAGTACAATACATTACTGTACATAATGCAACAACACTGAAACGCACTGCTAGATATATTCACAGAAAAAAGTGGGGTGCGGGCGGAGGGCACTCCCACAGGGCTCCTTAGATTTTTTATTTAGCACAGTATAAAAACAATACTGTGTAGTACCTGTGTTGTTGTAAAGACACAGAAGAGGATGTTGAAGATAAGGTGAGTGGTTCCCGTGGTAACCAGCATCAGGTATCCCAGGATCCAGGATATTCCCAGTAAGATAGCCAGAGACAAGCTACTCAGCAGCTTCTTCTTCACGGAGTTACTCCTTGTACTGCAACACACGCAGACGGACATAACATTACCACTGGTGGAAAAAGTACTCAATTGTTTTACTTAAATAAAAGTACCAATACTACAATTTAGAACTACTCCGTTACAAGTAAAAGTACGGAATTGAAAATGTACTTTTTCCCCCCACGATTGACTGAACTCGTGCTACCTCCTATGCATGAGGAGTCCAAGCTGCTTCTTTTCACCTGACAGGGGGGAGTTTCCCCGGCCGGACGTAGCGCGTGGAAGGACCACGTTATTCCGACCAGTTCCTTTCCCCTCCATCAGGCGCCCCGGCTGGCCAGGGGGAGGTAGTTTAGAGACGGATTACTGCATGTTTTTGTGAGGGGACACGGGGAGAACATGCAAACTCCACACAGAAAGGCCCTTTCGCCAACCCCGCCTCGGGTATGGGCACTGATGACGCGGAGGAGGGAACACACCCCCAGCGCCCACAGCACCCCCAGCGGGAATCGAACCCAGGACCTTCTAGCTGTGAGGCGACAGCACTACCAACTGTGCCACCGTGCCTTTTGATTTGTCTTAGTTTTAGTCGACGAAATCAACACTGACCTGGTGAGGTCGGGCTGTTTCCTACAGTTGATGTACATGAAGTACAGAAAGACCGCTGTGTTGTACACCAACACCACGCCCACAGGGAGGAGAAAGCCCCAGAACATGGGCTTCCCAAAGTCAAAGCTCCCTGTGGTGGCATCCGTTGCAGCGAGCCAACAACTGGGGAGGGAGGAGGAGGGGGAGGAGGAAGAGGAAGAAGGAGAAGAAGAAGGGATGAAAGGAGGGAGGAAGGAGGTAGAGGACTGTCAGAAACAGTATTGTCTTTGTATTTGATTGTAAACATGATCTCATTAGAATGAATTAAAGAGAATTGACCTACAAGTCCTCTCGCCTGAATCCTAGGGGGTTGCTGGGTCTGTAGCACACAGCTAGAGAGATAGACACCATGACAGCAGGGATACCTGCACATGCACACACACACACACACGCACGCACGCACACACACACACACACACACACACACACACACACACACGCACGCACACGCACAGACACAGACACAGACACAGACACAGACAGGCGCTCAAACTGTGGGTCGGGTCCCAAACAACAGATATCTATTGTGTACACACTAGCCACATTACAATCACAAGAGCCAAGTAATAGAAAAGGTACACTAACATATACAGTATGTGCGTGTGTGTGTGTGCGTGCGTGCATGCGCATTGTACCCCAGCCAGTGACGACGGACAGTGCAGTGGAGTGCGGCGGCAGGCTGGTCTGATGCATGGTGATGAGGACGAGGAGTTGCGTGGCGTAAACAGAGTTCCAGACGAAGGTGGCCAGCAGGAAGTACTGCAGCAGCGCCGCCACGGCCGTGCACGAGCCGTGGTCGCGCTCCACGTGCACGTCTGACCCCATGACCACGTTCTGCTCGGTGTCGTTCACCTTCACCTGGAGAGATGGAGTTCAAAAATATATATATATTTCCAGCTTTACATTTACCCATTTAGACCTGGGAACGATTCTACAAAATGTCTTCTGAATCCTGACAGTTTTCTGAAAAACCCATGTTTCTATGTCATATACTTTATTAATCCCAGAGGGGAAATTGAAGTGTTACAACAGCAACAGGCAGCCAGCATTACGCAGCGCCAAAACTTAATCTCTGTACATCTCAGAAAGTGCGACCGCCTTCCACAGAAACAAGAAGTATAGAAGTATAATATTTTAGTTTGATTTGACCGCGAAGGCCATAGGTTTCTAAATAGTTAAACAGTATTGCAACTGCAAGTATAAGGCTGAACAATACATATTACATATTGAAAATCTATCATCATCGCTCTTTCTTCTTTCTATCATTCTTCTTTTTTCAGAGTGTGCATACTTTAGGCTTTTCATTGTCATGGGTTCTTCTACTGTATGTTAGCAGGGAACCTAAAGGCAGAATTATAATCCAACTGTAGCCTACACTTCAATATTTGTTTAATATTGACTCGTCATTGAAATATTCAACCAAGTCATTGCATATATTGCTGAAATAATTTCCTCTAATACATTTCATCGGTTTCAAATCTCAATTGTTTCTACATTACGTTTTGTGTGTGTGTGTGTGTGTGTGCGTGCGTGCGTGCGTGCGCGTTGTACCGGCAGGTTGTTTTGTCTGCTGTTGTTGTTGACTCCAGCGAGGAAGACGATGATGAAGATGAGCATGCTGACACAAATGCTCACCATGACGACAGGATAATTACTGCTCCTTTTACTTTTCCTGACACAGTTAATGACACATTATTTTACAGGAAAAAAATACAAAATAAATCGAATCGAGTCTGATTGCATAACATACAAATTATCATTCCATTTGGGCTGTGGTGGGTGCTTAATGTCTGATTCAACATTAACATTGGCTTCTCCCAATAAATCATGATATATATGCTTTTCTTTGGTGAATTAATATTAGGCCAATCTCTAAATCGAATCATAAAAGAAAGAGAAAAAAACATCGACTAAAGAGATTGGTACTAGTCAAAGCAAAGCAAAGCAAAGTTACTATATTTACCCAGGGTAACTGGACTAAGCATCAGATACTTGTTTACAGCCAGGCCCTGCTCATAGAACATTTCATGGTAGTGGTTCAATGCCTTGCTCAAGGGCACTTCAGCGGTGGTAATTTTAACGTGCCGGTCCGGGGATACGAACTGGCGACCTTCCGGTATCAAGACCGCTCCGCAAACCGTTCGGCCACCGCTGCCACAAAGTCGACTAAGACTCCCTCGATCGATTAGTCGACCAATCGGTCAGGCCTAATAATTATTTAACAATATTTTCCCCTTTTCAAAACTAAAATTAAAACATAATCACAGAATGTTTTGAGTGAAATATGCAGGATTTAAGTACATGTTAAAACCTGCAGCTGCTTGGTTTTGAACCCATTTAGGCCTGACGTCGGAATTTAAAAAATGTCTTCTAAATCCTGACATATTTCTATATCACTGGTGCTCAATATTTCATGTCAAGGACCCCAAAAATGATCATCTGAAAATATGTTATTCCAGGAACCCCTCAGAAGCAAAGAGTCGAGTTAAAACGTTCGCTGTGAAAGAATATACATTCAAATATTTGCGCCACATTTTTGCGATTTTTCAAAAAAAGCAGAACTACAAGCTTGTAGATCTGCTATTTTTCAATAGCTAAAGTATAACATAATGCTTAAAACACCAAAAGGGGTTCCCGCCCAAAATGAATCAAGCAGTTGTTTCGTATGGATGTGCAGCTGAGGTTTTACCTGTTGTGAATCTGATGAAGGACTGTTATAGTCAAGCCAGCGATGGAGCAAGCCAGACCCAGGTAGGTGAGGTAGGTCAGAGCGTCTGCATATTCATACTTCATCCTGTAGGACTGTTGAGAAGATCACAAACATATAGGATTTATTCAATCACCAACATAAAGAACTCATTTACATACAGTTCCAGACCACGCCTGAGGGACACCATGCGGAGAAGATGCGGATCCATCCGCATCTTCAACCGCTTATCCGTAGTCGGGTCACGGGGGCAACAGCTCCACCAGAGAGCTCCAGAGTTCCCTCTCCAGAGCAACATTAGTAAACTTCCTCATTTCACAATCTTTGATAGTAATGAAGATAGATTAGTTTGTGGATTGTAATTTCATGAAACATCATCTCTAGCTTTAGCTTAGAGCTTTCTCCCAGCGTTCTATACTGTATCTATGCAATAAACAGCCATACACATGTTCGCATAGTATATAATAGTTTTAGTGCATAGTATATGTTTTTATTTTGTGGCTTTCGCCTTTATTTTATATTTTTTATGGAGGGACAGACAGTAGGCTGACAAGAAATGGGGAGAGAGATGGGGGGGTGACATGCAGTAAAGGCCGTCGGGATCGGGAGTCGAACCCGCGGCACACTGCCAGCCAAGGTGCCTGGACCGCTGAGCCAAGGCCCAGGCCTTGACTTCACTTTTATGTTTTATGGTAAACAATAGACAAATGGAGATAAAACAATAGATGAACAAATCATAAGGAGTGTGATGCCAGCGTTACCATGAGAATAGCGAAGTTGGTGGTGTGATTGCAGACACACCTGAGCAGACCGTCCTCCGTTTGGTTCTTAGAACAACCAGCAGTGCTCCAGTCGTTGGTGGAGTAATCCCAGAACACACACGCATAGTCATAGAGAGAATACAGAGAGGGGTCTGGATGGACCTAGGAAACAGAACATGCACGCCACACACAGAGCACGCACGCACGCACACACGCCACACACACACACACACACACACACACACACACACACACACACACACACACACACACACACACACACACACACACACACACACACACACACACACAGTGTTAATTTTGTCGACTAAAACTGTGACTGAAGAACATACCCTGAAGGCATTTTGTGCCGAAACATTGGTCATCTTAAAATAAAAGGTTTTTTTGCATCGTGACTACGTGATTCCTTCCTTTTTCCAAGACTAAAACTATGACGAAAAATGTTCGTCGACTACCTTTTTTCACCGACGAAAACTAAATAAAAACTAAGCTATAATGACTAAAAATATGATTAAACATACTGCCAATTTCGTCAACAAATAAAAACTATTATAGACGAAAATGTTAGGGAGGGACTAGTGGAGAAGACAGGTTATTTTATGCTCGGCTGTGCTCGGGTATCGCGCTCCGATCTACAAGCTCACAGCTTGTTGCAGACCATTTTTTTCAAATGAGAACCTTCTTTAATAGAGTGGTCCACATTTGTATTATTAATTTGCTATTAGTAGTTTACTTGCAAATCACCTTCCCATTCAGTCGACTGGTGTTTCTGATGAGCACCTGGACCTGTTCAAGGACGGGCCGGTTCTGCTGGCCCAGCCCCAGACTGGCAGACATCACCCGGACTGGGCTGGACAGATTATTCAGGGTTCTGTACTGGGCAGACCTGAAGAAGCGGTCGTTCTGGTACAGGACGATGCCTACCGAGGAATTCTGCTGAGAACGGCCCTCTGGAGAGACAGAGTAGAATGATCATCGGGGCCCGGATTTAAAGGTATATTCAGTGATTTTACTTAATTCAAATATCACTTATTTTCTATTTTTTTCTGGATAATCCTCCCTACTATAGAGTGTGCTGACCATATAAGGAGTTCCTCCCTGTCCCCAGTGAGCCCCTGGGGTCAAAAAAACCCTAGTTTTGGTGGCGGGTGGCAAAGCCTTCATCCAATCAGGATGAGAGGGGCCTTCCTCCAATCATGATCGACTGGGGGCGGGCCTTGGTGCACATGCTGTTGGCCTGTTGCACTTCCCCCCACTGTAGAGCGTGCATGTGCACATTTTGTTACCGGGGCGGACTGGGTGGTTTTCCAAATCACCCAAATCACTGAATGCTCCTTTAAGACTCTCGACGTAGCAAATCTGATCAAGGCCTGATCCTGACCTAGGCTAGTTCAACATGACCTAGGCTAGTTCAACATGACCTAGGCTAGTTCAACATGACCTAGGCTAGTTCAACATGACCTAGGCTAGCTCAACATGACCTAGGCTAGGTCAACATGACCTAGGCTAGTTCAACATGACCTAGGCTAGTTCAACATGACCTAGGCTAGCTCAACATGACCTAGGCTAGGTCAACATGACCTAGGCTAGTTCAACATGACCTAGGCTAGGTCAACATGACCTAGGCTAGGTCAACATGACCTAGGCTAGGTCAACATGACCTAGCCTAGGTCATGTTGACCTAGCCTAGGTCATGTTGACCTAGCCTAGGTCATGTTGACCTAGCCTAGGTCAACATGACCTAGGCTAGGTCAACATGACCTAGGCTAGTTCAACATGACCTAGGCTAGTTCAACATGACCTAGGCTAGGTCAACATGACCTAGGCTAGGTCAACATGACCTAGGCTAGCTCAACATGACCTAGGCTAGATCAACATGTGTAACATTTTATAATGATCATACAATGTGCAAAAAAGAACAGAAACGGCCTGAACACTGATAGAAGAAAGGACAACATTTTTCAACCAAGGTTCATGTTTTAGGTTGTTATTAGAGAAAGCAAAAGAAACATGAACGTTGGTTGCTTCTCGCCCTCAGGTGTCTTACTGGTATAATTATCATATTAAGCAGAGTTAGTCCAGGAATGAACAGGGCAGTGACTTTTGTTGTCTGGAAACAAAAAGGGCACATTTTCTGAGTTCCTACCAGGACGAAACTTCAGGAACAGGATGAGGTCAGACGCCGCTCCGGTCCCCAGGGGGACGTCTGATGCGTTGGTGTTCAGCTGTACTCTGTCAGCCACAAAACTGTCTGTAGTGCCTACAGTACACACACGCACACGCGCACACGCACACACACACACACGCATGTTAAAATAAATGGTTACGGCCAGCATGTACTGTTGTCTGTACGTCCGTCTGTGTGTGGGTAACTGGGTATACATGTGACTCTGTGTGTGTGTGTGTTGCTAACCTGCCAGCGACGTGAACTGGACTGCATGTGAGTGTGTGGGAATCTGAGCAGACTGCAGGACCAGGTTTGGTTGAACAATGTTCAGCTTCAGACCTGAACTCAAAGAAAACTGCTCCAGAGTCTGTGTTAGACTGACGCACGCACGCACGCACGCACGCACGCACGCACGCACGCACACACACACACACGCACACACACAGTAAAGATGGTACCATTGCTTTCTAGTCATCAGAGACGTGCTGTGGACAGTTCTTTTTTTAAGATACCTTTTATTTTTATTATTAATATATATATATATATTTTTTTATTTTATTCTATTTTAGGAACTTCAACTTTCCTAAAACAGAAAGACTGCAGTTTGTAGCTTAGACGGTATTTAGACGGTATTTAGACTTAGACGGTTTTGTTTTACGTTTTGTTTAAACAAGAACAATAGCTTAATTTAAGCTTTTGTCTTTTTCTTCCTGGAAATATATCACACTGAATAGAAGCTAATAGCTTCTATTCAGTGTGGTATCTTTCCAGGAAGAAAGACACCGCAGTATATATTAGCTTAGCTTAGATTTTTTTTTATTTTTCTTAATGCCAAAATAATAGCTTATATATCAGCATGTTATCTTTCCAGGAAGATAATTAAAGGCTGTCATTTCTTTTATCTTGGAATCCCCACAGATTAACGTCAATGATTAATAATAATGGATTGCATTTTTATAGAGCTTTTCTATGCACTACGTGCCTACTCAAAGCGCTTACAATGGTCCATTCATTCATACATTGGGAGGTGAAGCGGCGAACAGTCAGACGCCAGCGTCCTCACTCCCCCAGCCGCCCCACTGGACAGTTCTGAACTGTCCATAATCAATCCCACTTCATAAATGTTTTGAACATTATTTATTTTATGATACAGTATCATCAGCTCTACTCTACTTTACACATACCTTTACAGCTGTAAGCCTTTAAGTCATGATTGATATGGGTGTGTGATCCAAACCATGTGTGAAATGAAGGAGTCATAAGTCTAATCACAGTCTATCACAGGTTTGAACCAAAACAAATTGCAATAGTAATCGTTCAAGGTTTTTTTTTTCATTTTTCCCTAGGATCATCCAAATAACATATATTAGAAATTGTCAATGAAATAATTAGCGGATCTGTAGTACAAGTAGGGCATTACATAACGTTTTAAGACGTTTTAAAATGTTGATGCAAGGTTTCTGCCTGACAGCAACGGCATTATACAATTTTACTAGTATTGCTGGGTGGGTACTATGTACTTTGTACTCTATTATGAGTATACTATAGATTGTACTACAGTATATTGTGTATTGTGTGCATACCTTTCTGTAGCATTCGTCTCCTTTGCATTGACTCCTCTGTCTGGAATACTAGAATTCAGCAGGTGGCTGATGGTTGCTGCTGCCGCTACGGCTATTGTCTGACAGACAGAGAAATGGAGTCATTTACTAAATGGTAAATGGTGCATTTATATAGTGCCTTTATCCAAGGCGCTTTACAGAGATTGTGCATTACATTCACCCATTCACTCACACACCAATGCCGGGGGAAACCATGCAGGGCACCAACCTGCACATCAGGAGCAATTAGGGGTTCAGTGTCTTGCTCAAGGGCACTTCGACACTAACTCTGGGGGAGCCCGGGTTCGAACTGGGAACCTTTCGGTTGCCATCCGGTCACTCTACCCCTGAGCCACTGCCGACCCAAGCAATATGGGGAACAAAGTGCAAGGCAGATCGCACAAAATGAATGAACCTGTTGAGCACACCCGTTTGTTGGCTGCTGTGCATTATACTGCGTATATACAGTAACCAGAGCCATCATCTGAGTGTGGTGAGGAGAGCTGAACCCAGAGCATTGGGAGCGTCTCAGACCCGGGTCTCAGTCAATTACGGTAAACTATATTCATGACAACTTCTTTTTTTTCTCTCTCTTTTCTAATTGACTCCATGGTGGCCCCCACTTTGAAAATATGAACACCCGTCCCTGAACTCCCTGCGAAGGATTTCAAACTCCTGTAATCTCCATGACAATGGCAGCTGGTGATGCTGGGACTTGTAGTCCCGTGGCGCGTGTAGATTGTAGTCCTCCTCCTCACCTCTGTGATGACAGGAGACTGCAGCAGTTTGTTGGCTATGTTGGCAGCGGTGGCAATGTTGTCAGAGCTCAGCTGTTCCGGTCGGGAGGTGAGGATCTGAACGTTGCTCGCCAGGCTCAGCAAGTCAGCCTGACTGGTCATGTAGTGGGAACCTTAACTCATAATCAAAGTGTAATGAAGTCGAAGTCCAGAACCAAATAAAGGGTTAAAAGTGTTGGTAACACAATCACGGGTTTAATCAAGAGCGCTCCTGGAGAATGCCATCCACACGAATGTATCATGACATCTCCCAATCACAGGTTGACACCCTCTCTTATACAGCTCGAGAGTTCTCAAAATAACAAACACATGGTTGGAAAAGAACAGGACACTCATTTAACACATGACTTTATATGGTCTTTTCCAGTCTGCTAGAATTCACACAAATAGGCTTTTGACTGCTGGTAACAGGTGGAAGATGGCCTCCTGTTCTACCTCTGTGAGCAAGAAAGGTTACATGGATTGAAATGTCATTTTCCCATTACAATCCCCCCTCTGGCCATTTCTCATGGCCATTTGACAGTATGACATTTTAAGCACTTCAAATTTATTTATCTGACAACAAGTCTAGGCGAAAACCTTATTAATTCTTCATTTTTCTATGTAAGGAAATTCCTAAACGGCCCCCATGAGAGGTTTGTTTTGTTTGTTTTGTTTTCTCTCTACTTTTTTGAGCGACCACCATTCCGGCCTGAAGTCAGATAATTACAATGTATTTTCTTTTTACACAATAACAGGGGAAACACTTTGAATCAGTTACCATGAGTCTGTTAACTTACATTTTCTCATTTTAACTTTAAATAAAATCACCTCACATCTATAGAGAAATATACCAATAAAGTTTTAGGCACATCTATAATTAATTTAAACAGATAAAATTAAACACATCTAGCATTGAATTAGACAGATAAACTTAAACACATCTAGAATTAATTTTAGAACAATGAAATTAAACACATCTAGAATTAAATTAGAAAGATAAACTTAAACACATCTAGAATTAATTTTTAGAACACTGAATTTAAACACATCTAGAATTAAATTTTTAGAACTATGAATTTAAACACATCTAGAATTAAATTAGAATTAAACTTAAACACATCTAGAATAAATTTTTAGAACAATGAATTTAAACACATCTAGAATTAAATTAGAATTAAACTTAAACACATCTAGAATAAATTTTTAGAACAATGAATTTAAACACATCTAGAATTAAATTAGAATTAACCCCAAACCATTATCCCCCATCAGAAACACCACCCACATCCCCACTTCTCCTATAGTTTAAACAATATTACTATTGTTGAAAGGTGGTACCCATTGTTGCCTTACCGGTTGGATTATTACCTCAGGTGCTGGTCCAACAATTTTTGACATTACTGCTCGAATGCAAGTTGAAATGCAAACAAACACTAAAAGTAATACCATCACCGTCATGACAATCAAAATCAGTGTACGTGTCCAAGTGTTTCCAATCCCTCCAAACCAATCCTCAAACAGCCCCCAGAATAGCCCCCCATGATTTTTGTGCAACTCCTGCACCCCCATCTGGGTATCATTGTGGAGTCTAGCGATTGCTTGTGAGGGATCGGAAACATAGCTACAACATTCTGTACCAATTACCTTGCATGCCCCACCTTTACTTGCAAGCATAACATCCAAAACCATCCTATTCTGTAAGGTAATAATCTTTATTTCATTCACTTCAAGTGCCAAAGCTGACACGGCTGTGTCGGAGTCATTCATGTGTTTCTCTAAGACAGTTGACAGGGCTTCAAGTTCGTTCTGTGTATTGTAGACTCCGTAATTAGGGATTATTACACCTAGGATTTTCTGCCACCAATTTAGTGTACGTTTTTTACGAGTCGTTTTCCTCATGTGCTCAGAGTATAAAGTTTGGATTTCTGTCATATTTACTTTTCTAATCATTGGGATAACGCGGGCCAAATAACACAGACCTTGGCTATTTGAAGGTAGATGCGTGTACGCCTTTCCCCCACACACAGCATAAACTTTTTCTGGTAAGTAGGATGGGCGACTAAGATTTGTTATCATTATAGTTTCACTTTCACAAGAACTTTCACCTACAGGTACATTAATTTTGTTGATCTGTCCCGTAAAACAGTACTTTACATTTGCTGCCTGCAGAATGGGCATAATTTTACATGCAGATGAAGACCGGAAGATAGCTTTAGTTTGTACGTGCTTCTGACAATCATAAGGCTGACATGTCATCTTTCCAGATATTTGAGGTGTCTTCCCTCTAGGGTCAAATAGTATTTCAGAATAGCAATTAAGGAAGGGTCTAGACTTCATTTGTGTACATGCAACTAAATCCGGATTTTGTATAGTACAATTTGTTTGACCATGGATTGTTTCAACCTTGAATAAAAACTCCCCAGTCTCGTTTCCCACAGTCCCAGATTTTCTCACAGTCCCAGATTGTAATGCCCCCACCCGTAATATCACAGTTTTATTGAATCCCAGGGGTAACTTCTCTCTATTCACCCCCGCTGCTATGAACTCAAGCACTTTTGCATATTGACTCCATGGGTTAACCGTTATAAACACTCCTATTTGTCTGTATCGGCTTCCAGGATTAAGCCCCAGATTCTTTCCCTTATGGCACTCGTGATCCCATAGTACGTGGTCATCACTCAACCCTTGCCAATCATACTGTAGCCATTCATCTCTTGTCAGTGGGATACTCATCCACAATGGTGCAGTCGTACTAGTTGGTAAATGTTGACAAATCCAACAATTTGTGTAATTCATCTGTACCGCGAAACTCAGCGTCATTGACATGGCCAAGTTAGGGTGATGGATGTCCCGCCGGACTCTGTCTTTCACTGACCCTGAAAATTGGGGTTTTGGTTTCGGTCCTGGATCCTCCCCCCTCGTCCACACCCACACTGCCAGGCACAGAGTGAGACCAGCTGCCATCATGATCCAGGAGACCTTGGAAGGGTTATTCTTGGATGTGTATATGGGTGTCATTGTTTTCTTTCCTCCAATATACTCACGACGCAGGCACATACTGGTCAGTGTGGGGTAGTGGATGGGTGTCGATCGAATCGTCTGCAGTGAGAGGCGTGAATCCAGGTATCCCTCTCAGCAACTTTCACTGCCGTTGGTGTGATGAGAAGAACTTGGTAGGGGCCTAGCCAGCGCGGTTGATACCAGTACTGCCGGCGTAAGTCCTTCACCACCACCCACTCGCCTGGCTCCAGGTTGTGCAACTGTCCTGCCTTGGGGTCCGGTAGCGCTGCCTTCACCTTTGGATAAATATCCCTTAGGACTTTGTTAAGTGCGAGACAATATTTAATCATCTCGTCGTCAATATTCATTAATGTCATTCTACTCTGTGGGAAAGGCATGTTAGTCATTCTCATTGGTCTGCCCATTAAAATTTCATAAGGGGACAGACCAAGTGTCGCATGTGTACGTCCTCTCATGTACATTAAGGCCAGAGGAAGCAGCTGTACCCATGTCAGATTTGTTTCAGCCATCAATTTAGTCAATTTATTCTTCAAAGTCTGGTTAGCCCGCTCCACTGGGGCGGCTGATTTTGGATGATAAGAACAATGCCTCTTTAAATCAAATTGAAGGTTTTCTGCAAGACTCTGGATCACTTTGTTTACAAAATGAGAACCATTATCCGAACCCAATTTACTACAAAGCCCCCATCTTGGAAAAATATGCCGTAATAGGATATCGGCCACTGTTTTGGCACTCTCATCGCGACATGGGTAACATTCCACCCATCTCGACCACATGTCCACAATAACTAGAGCATATTTGTAACGCTGACATGGGTTCAATGTGATGAAATCCATCATAAGATATTCAAAAGGCCCATCCGGTTTTGGTTGGGCCGACATTGGCACAACTAGGCCTCGTCCGATATTATATGTCATGCAAATTACACATTTTGAACAAAACCGGTCAGCGTAGGTTGTAAACCCTGGGGCAAACCAGTATTTGTTTACAAGGTCAGTCATCTTAGTTTTAGATGAGTGATCTTGTCCATGTGAGATTTTAGCCAAATAAGGGAACACGTTTCTTGGCATGGCTGGGAGACCTGAAGGGTCCACCCAGATGCCAGTGTCTGTGTCAAGTGTGCACTTTTTCTTCCATAGTGCTTTTTCTCGTGCGTCCGCTCCTGTCTGTAACAAAGAGACATCATTAATAGAAAAAGGGTCCACTTGAGCTGGGAGCACTGCCATTTGTAGCACGGTTGCAACTGGGGATACGGCGGTGGCCTTGGCAATCTTATCAGCAAATGCATTCCCCCGTGATACAGGGTCTAATGCTCGAGTGTGAGCTTGGCACTTACAAACAGCTATTGTTTTAGGTAACATAATAGCTGCTAACAAATTCTTTACCAACACGTGGTGTGCAATAGGCTTGCCTGAAGATGTAAGGAACCCTCTGTGCTCCCATATTGCATGGAAATCATGACAGACACTAAAACAATATTTACTGTCTGTGTAGATGGTCACCGTCTTACCTGCCGCGAGGACACATGCCCTAGTCAACGCAAATAATTCTGCAGCCTGACTTGATAAGTGTGTTGGTAGTTTAGCACTTTCAATGATTGAGGTGTCTGAACAAACAGCATAGGCCACTAGTGGCACTCCGGTGTCTTTACACCGCTGTGCTGAACCGTCCACATACCAGATTATGTCGGAATTTGGCAACTCACTGTCTGTCAGATCTATTCTTGGCTTTGACATGACATCCACTAATTGTATGCATGCATGCGGTTCTCCATCATCATCTGTAGGAAGGAGATTAGCAGGGTTAAGGACTGTACATCTTTTCAAAGTGACATGAGCCATGGTTAATAACACATTCTGGTAGTGTAAAAGGCGTGCCGGTGTCAAATGTGCAGTTCGTGCCTGCGAGATCAATGCATGTACTGCATGTGAGACATGGACAGTTAAAGGATGCATTGCCACTATGTCAGCTGTTGCTAAGACAGCTGTGGTGGCGGCTTCGACAGCCCTGAGGCATGGGACTAACCCTCTGGCCACACTATCTAAACGTTTGGAATAATAACCCACTGGCCGTTGCCTGTCACCATGAGTCTGTGTCAATACTGCAGACATGAAACCCTCTCTTTCTGCAACAAACAAATGGAAAGGTTTGTCATAATTAGGCAGACCAAGACATGGGGATTTAGTTAAAGCCTGCTTAAGGACTGTCAGGGCACCTATTGCCTCAGTTGTCCATTCTAGGTGGTCTGACATAGCTAATTTTTTCCCACCATAGATCAAAGCGGACAATGGTTCTGTTATTTCCGCGAAGTCCTGAATCCACGGCCTGCAGTAGCCAGCAACACCTAGGAGTGACATCAGCTGCTGCTTATTTGTTGCTTGAGGAATGGCTAAAATAGCACTCACCCTGTCTGGCCCTAAACTGCGTCCATCTGGTGTGATAATGTGACCTAGGTATTTGACCTCTTGTTTTACAATTTGAAGTTTATCTTTAGAAACTCGGTGTCCGTTCTCAGCAAGGAACTGTAACAGGGCGATGGTGTCCCCTTCACACGCTATTTTTGAATTACTGCATAAAAGCAGATCATCCACATATCCTATTAAAATGCTTCCATTCGGAGGCACAAAAGCCTCAAGATTAGTTGACATTGCCTCTGAAAATAGTGTTGGACTAGCCGAATAACCTTGTGGCATCACGGTCCACGTCCATTTTTTACCCTTGAAAGTAAACGCAAACCAAAATTGGCTATCTGGATGGACTTTCAAACTGAAATAAGCATTCGCCAAATCACACACCGTAAAATAACATGCAGTCGCTGGGACCTGTGACATTATAGTCACCACATTTGGAACCACTGGGGCTGGTGCGTACACCGCCTCATTAATTATGCGTAAATCTTGGACAAATCTCCATGCCCCAGACGCTTTCCTAATCGGAAGGATGGGACTATTGCAGGGAGAACTTGGACATTCTATGATCGCTCCCCTAGCAACCAAGGAGGCGTGTACTTCTGCTATCCCAATTTCTGCCTCTTTACTTAAAGGGTACTGGGCCTTATACGGCCTAAATGTTGATTTAGGAGAGACAATAACGGGCTTTGCGTTTTTTATACAACCTATGTCATACTTGTCTTTTGCCCACAAAATGTCTGGCACCTGTGCAAGTAATGAGGATGTCTGCTCTGGGGTGTTATCTAACACCAATAGTTTACACAACTGCTCCTGTGACTCCGTGCTGGTTGATGTCCTAATCATCATGCAATCTACATTTAAAAGGGTAGAATATGTCTTTTTGCTAGGTGAAAAGAATGTCTCTGTGTTGACCTGCTGCCAATCTTGAGCCTGGACCACTAATTGTAGCCATGGGCCTATCTCACCCCACTCCCCTTGTGTTTTCCCTAGGGGTATGTGTGCGATTTTCCCTGTATAATACAACATCTGTGTTTCCGTTAAATCTAGAGGTATAGCACTAAACTGCCTGTTTGTGTATATTCTTCCTAAGTGTATGTCATCTTGATTCTTGTTATTGAACCAGAAATTCTCATAAGTCAAATCTCTTGTGAATGGTGATAAATGAGCAATGCAGCTCCATAGTGCCGGCTTGGTGAAACCTTCAGGTATCATACTGTGCAACTTTCTAGACAAGTCTCCATCAGAAAGGTCCCAGCAATAATGCCAGTCTGTGGGCTTACCCTTTGTGACAGATAAATTGTAGAGTCCCAGTGCTGGACAGGATAACAGTATGCCGTCACTGGAACAATCCAATTTAACACCAAATCTGCAAAGTAAATCACGCCCCATCAAATTAACAGGGCATACAGTGGATGACAGAAATTTATGCTCTATTTTAATGTCGCCATGTACGACTGGTAATGGGTTCGTTACTGCTTCTATACACGGCTCACCAGAGGCACCAATCGTAGTCATTGATTTACAGGAAAGGGATGCATTAGGCATCTCCTCCCTTCTTATTACTGACACACTGGCACCAGTGTCAACAAGAAAAGAAATAGACTCACCATTCACAAGAAGATTCAGGACTGGGGCCTCATCTGGGGTTACTGAAACTTGCATGAACTGACTGACCTTAGTTTCTACCTCTCTAGTTACCCCTTCAGCCATTCCTCCCGTATCCTATAGGCGATTCGGATTGGTGACTGTCACATTGTCACCTGGACCATATTGCCACTGGCCCCGACCCTCATGGTCCCATTGGCGTCGGTCTCCGTTGTCTCTCTGTTGCCTGCCCCAGTTGTCTCCGTGTTGCCTGTCACCGTGGTCTCCGTTGTCTCTCTGCTGTCTGTTCCCATTTTCTCCTTGTTGCCTGTTCCCGTGGTTCCCCTGCTGTCCTTCTCCGTGGTCCCTCTGGCGTTTGTTGCTCCTCCTTGTGTCCCCATCGTCATTCGAGCTGTGCCACCCAATCTGTGGATATGGGGCCTGTGTGTCCCTGCTCGCATTTCCATCAGGCCCCCCCCTCTGTGAAGAGCCGGCACCTGGCTCGTCACACTGATCTGTGCGGCGCAACCATGCTCTCCTATTTATAGGGCAATCTCTTTCCATATGGCCATCTTCAGCACAGTAGAAGCAGAAGAAGTCTTGCCGGCCCCTCTGGCTCCTGCTACCCCCTCTCCCTTCGCTCCATTTCCGGGCCTTGCCAGTCTTCTGCTGAGTCTGTTGTCCCACCTGTTGTCCATAAAACATCAACTGAGCTAACTCCAACTTTTTCTTCCTCCCTTCGTCCTGTGATAATGCGTACCGCTCGGCATGCTGGGCGTGAGTCCACACCTCTGCTAGGGGTCTGGTCTCCCAGCCGATGCAGGAAATCATCACGCGATTATTAATTGAGGGGAGTAGGCCATTTATCAGTGCAGTCTTTAGCAAGTCATTGTAGGCTGCATTGTCTTGTGCAACCCCACAGTATTTCTGGAAGCAATCCTCCATTCGATTTCTGTAAGTGTCACAGGCCTCATCCAAAAGCTGCTTTGTACTGTGTATTTTTGGCCAATCTGTACGCACAGGGAAGGCCTGTCTCACTCTGTGAAAAAGGCCACCTTGATTTTGCAACTGTCCCGTGACGAGATCATTTCGGACCCCATTCACGTCAAAATCCCCCCGGAGACGCTGCCACTTCAAACCAAAGTTCTTGCGGAATATGGATTCCAATTCTCTCGCTGACGGCTCATACATGTCAATCAAGTCCAATATTGCTGTGCACCATTGTTCCACATCGACCCTGGGATTGGGTAATTCTCGGACTATGTCATTAAATTCATCTGGAGTCCAGTTCCGTTGGACTTGTACCATATCAGAATAGGCTGCTATGTCGGCCTGGTCTGCTCCCGGCCCTGGCCTAGGATGAGGGTTTGGGTACGGGATCAAAGGTAGCAACTGCTGTCGCTTCGTGTCACTGCGAAGTGTCATTTTTTCCTCCTGCCCAAGAGAAAGTCCTTCCACCTTTCTCTCAAGCTGCAATAAGTCCTGCTGTAGCTTGCCCATCTGTTCTCCCTTCTCGTGAATGCCGGCACCAGGAAGCTCCAATAAGTCTGCTGTTACCTTCTCCCCCACCCCAAGGTGACCCCCCACAGCTCCCCCGACCCCTTCATCGTCCAGTCCAAGCACAGGGTCAGGCCTGACAGCTGCATTGTCCGCTAGCAGGCCAGCTGCCGCATACAAGTCCCCTGCTGGGTTAGGGGGAGGTTGTGGTGCCAATGCTGGGGGTTCTTCTTGTTGTTGTAGTTGAAGTGGTGGCAGGCCTTGCATGGCTAGAAGATGCGGTGGGACAACTGCTTGCACGCCCTCCTGCTGTGCTGGTGGTTGGGCACAGGCATACGGTGGGGGCTGAAGGGTGTCTTGTCTAGTATTCTTTAATCTTTTACGTCTGCCCTGTTCCTCACACTCATCTTTATATAATAAAGCTTTTGTTTGCCTACTCTCTCTGCATTCAGCCTCCCTTTCCCATTTTCTGAACCCATCCCAGTCTATGTATTTTCTTTTCTTCCCTGTCGTTCTCTCATACTGCTCTAAGGACTCCCTACATTCTCTTAATTTAGAGGTACTTAAAGTCCCCATAAGTGGGAACTTTCCTTCAGTTAATCTGTGCCATAAAATGATCTGCTCCAGGATCCCCACTCCCCATTTGGCCACCATAAATTCTGCTGACCCTGACAGCGTCTGAGACACCCCACCTTGCTGGTTGCCCATTGCTCCGTAGACTCAGGGAAAAACACAAAAGAGAAAAGAAACAGAAATTAGAGCAGAGTCAACTACCTAATAAAGTCCTGGGCTCCCACTGAGTATATTTGTGTTTTCACACTTAATTCTTTCTTCTTTTCCACAATTGTCACACGTGGAATCACAGATATTTGCAGCCCTAGGGACTTGCAGTACTAATTACAGATTTGTTTGTTCAGCCGTGGCTTGCTACAGGATGACCTCGTTCATACCATGCATGTCTCAGGCATACGTCACCCTTTACAAATCCTATTGTTCAGTCTCACACACATAAACACACTTCCCCAAATCTATGTATACATACGTCCCCCCTTTTTTTTTTTTTTTTTTTTTTCAGCACATATATACACAATACAGGATACCCGTACGAAGCCTATACTCTTTCAACGTGAACGAGATGTTACATCGGCATGTCGATTATCGATATTAAATTATGTTCAACTTAAACTATACTTCTTAAACTATACACTTCTTAAACTATACATATTAAATTATGTTCAACTTAAACTATACTTCTTAAACTATACACTTCTTAAACTATACGACCAACACTTTTAAATATTGACGAGGGACTGTCACCACTCGGAGTATTTACCATACACTTTTAAATATTGACGAGGGACTGTTACCACTCGGAGTATTTACCACACACTTTTAAATATTGACGAGGGACTGTTACCACTCGGAGTATTTACCACACACTTTTAAGACGAGGGACTGTCACCACTCGAGTATTCACATTTACCAAAAACTAATCATCCTATTTTACGGATTGTATCACAACACTTTCTTACCTTAACAGACGTGGTCACCTGCCCATCCAACACCTCCAAGTCCACGGAACGGCACGTCACTGCGTTTGAGTAGCGCGTATTTGCCTTGCTGCAGCTGATTCAATGAAAAAAGAGTGTGCGGACGGACAGAATGACACGACCCTTGCTCACTTGCGTCATAAATGTAGTCGGAACCTTAACTCATAATCAAAGTGTAATGAAGTCGAAGTCCAGAACCAAATAAAGGGTTAAAAGTGTTGGTAACACAATCACGGGTTTAATCAAGAGCGCTCCTGGAGAATGCCATCCACACGAATGTATCATGACATCTCCCAATCACAGGTTGACACCCTCTCTTATACAGCTCGAGAGTTCTCAAAATAACAAACACATGGTTGGAAAAGAACAGGACACTCATTTAACACATGACTTTATATGGTCTTTTCCAGTCTGCTAGAATTCACACAAATAGGCTTTTGACTGCTGGTAACAGGTGGAAGATGGCCTCCTGTTCTACCTCTGTGAGCAAGAAAGGTTACATGGATTGAAATGTCATTTTCCCATTACAGTCACCTACCACCACGTAAACACAATAGATTACTAACTGATATTGTATAATAAAAAAGGCACCACACAACGTGTACACTTGCACAATATGGACAACTTTATTTGGGCAACGTTTCGGGCAATAGACCTTCTTCAGGCATCAGCCTGAATAACTGATATTATGAAATTACTAGAGATGTCCCGTATCGGTAAAGTATCGGATCGGCCCTTATTTGGTCATAACGGTTCATCGGTATCGGCAAATATGCCAGTCTAACCACAGATCCGACACAGGGGTAAGGGGTTGACACTATAGCAGGTAAATACAATGTTGGGGCATGTGGAGTTTGCTTTGGAGTTGCCCAAACTGCAAGTGCACATTTGAATGAGGAGTCTGCTATAAACATAACACGAGATATATAGCTAGATAGCTATAAACACCATTCCCGGCCGGTGGACTTCAAAATAAGATATTTTTCTTTTTTGTATTATTATAAATATTATTCTCTGGTATCGGTATTCGGTGTGTGTGTGTGTGTTACATTTTGATCGAGGTCGTCCAGAGTGATGTCACACTGCAGGATCTGTGGCGGTCGCTGAAACGTTGGAATTCCACCTTGATTGGAACAAAGGACTGATGCCTCGGGAATACCAGCTACACGCGCACACAGACACACAGACACACACACACACACACACACACACACACACACACACACACACACACACACACACACACACACACACACACACACACACACACACACACACACACACACACACACACACTTAATATGTACTGTATGTGAATACGTGATTATAGGACAGACAGTTACTAAATTAAATGATATTGTGTGGTTCAGTGTAAGTCATGTAGAGGAACATACCACTGTAAAAGTCATATAGAGGAACATACCACTGGCTGATGTCTCTGGGCAAGATTCGTCAGAATATGAGAACCAGCCTACTGTGGTGTTTGGGAATTTGAATGTACGTCCCATGAATTCCATCATTGTTTCTCGACAGAAGTTTGCTGTCAGCAACAGAGAAGAAAAATATGTTTTTTTTATTTTTTATTTATTCGTTTTTTTAAAAGGACCATTTCACCACTTTTCAACCTATCTTCATATAATTGGTCCACACTAATGATCATGATAAAATAGCACCATTCTTTTCTACTCAGTCTGTGTCTCATAGGAGGGCTGTGGGCAGTTCAGAAACCCATCCACCAGTGACATCATTGATGGGGAATCCAAGCTAATATAGAAAGCTTTCTATTCCTGAAAAGTTGCAATGCGAAAATGGAAGCCATCGTTCTCACGATAATACAAATCTAAATATATACTGTATCTATTATACAATTGAAAAGGTGTGCCCAAAAAGCTGTTCGCAACCCAGGAACAAAAGGCCCCAGCTACTACGTCACTGACACACTGCAACACACACTGCAACAACCCACTAAACACACTAACACGTCACAGACTTACCCTCCGCGTCGATCCATGGCTATCTCCTCATGTCGCGCAGCACGCCCACCCGCGTAAAAATTGTCATTGCACTGCCACTAAAGCCGCCTCCCGTCCAGACTCACAAACAATATCAATATCAATAATAAACACAAACACGCCACAAGCACCGACACCCCCGCCTAATTTGTTGCCAGGTCTATGAAAACAAGCCCAGAAAAAATGCCATTCAACACGCTACTTACAACTCGCTTACAATTCGCGGACCTGGCAACACTGCATCCTGTTTTCCCATTGGCTACGGTTGCTACAACACGCATTTGCACTGCATGTTGGGAGCAACACAGCTTAATGTAGGGGTCACCGATTGCTGTGCTACATCCCCCTCATGTTCTCACCACCCCGTTCGGCTACACCACACACACTAACCTACACAATTCTCCACATGCAACACAGGGCCCTTATTGGCTAGCCCCCTCACATGGCGATCCCCACGCAGCAAAACACAGGCCAGCCAGCCACACACACACACCCACACACACACAACGGCCACGTTCGGAAATATCGCACTGAGCGCACTGTGCAAATGCAATGCAAACTAATAGGCGAGTGTGCTTCGGTGCGGTATTTCCGAACGCGCCCATCTCATCGACACAACGCGCGCAGTCGGATGCCAAGCTCTTCCGCGCATTATTCCTTTCCCAGTCTCACCACACCACGGACTCATTGTAACCTCGCATCAGTGTCACTGCAGACACGTAATCACACTGTGGAGGATTTGTGACTGAGTGACTGTGTGTGTGTGTGTGTGTGTGTGTGTGTGTGTGTGTGTGGTTTGATTTCAGCATGTTTTACACTGCACAGTTGCGCAGTGCACACCATGGGACAAATCGGCTTTTCACCCCCTGCCACTGTGCCCACAAACGCATGTACAAGAGGAAAACAATCTAAACATTATATACTAACGTCAGCATCGGGCAGATTAACACACACAAGCGTTATTAGTTGAGTTTCCTTATTGAAGTGCCTCTGAATTGTAACTGTGCGTTTATGTCAGTCAGCGATGCGATCCGTTGTTATTCAGCCACCAGCAGCACCATACGCACGGACTGGAGAGAGGCGACGTGTTTCTCTCCCTTCGGCTCATGTAGCCCTCATTGTAACTACAAATATTGTTCCCGAAGAAACAATGTGGGGTCACTGCAATCCAAACGATTGTAGGCCTACTATAATGCAGTCAAGGTCCCCACAAAAATATACTACAGTATGTTCTGCTCCATTCTCAACATCTTTTGGTTTCCAAAAACAGTAACTTATTGTAAGTAAACAAAAACAGTAAAAAGCAGTTTCATGTGTGCTTATTTTAATTTAATTTAATTTGCTTTGATGTGAAAATAAAATACAACAAATAATAATAATACCCATCCGTTACTACATGTGAAGGGCACAATACTGGGTTTAAAAACACAGCTGAAACATGAAGTGGAGTCTGTCAAATCTCGCAATTTCCTTCTTCCCATTGCGCTGCAACGGAACTAGGATGAGCCGCCCGAAGGGCGGCGAAATTCTAGTATATATATATATATAAAGAATTTTGTTTAAGAAAAGAAATCACAGACTTGTGGTATTTTATCATGAACATTAGTAGGACGAGTTAAATGAAAAGTGGTCCTTTAATAATGGATTTGTCACACTGCTGGGCTCCATTTGAAATGTATTGATCCCTTACAGCAGTGGTGTCCAAACTTTGGGTGTCCAAAGTCCACGCATTTTATGCGGCCTGTGGCTAATATGGGGCATTTTTACCTTGACGTTTATTTATTAACTTGGGCATTTCCCATAGTATAATTTGTCAGGATTCCTTGTTGTCTCATTCTGAAGGGGTCAAAGATTATTGTTCCTTGTTGTCTCATTCTGAAGAGGTCAAAGATTATTGTTCCTTGTTGTCTCATTCTGAAGGGGTCAAAGATTATTGTTCCTTGTTGTCTCATTCTGAAGGCGTCAAAGATTATTTCATTTTTTTACCTTGCATGTCTACTGGAGTGAAATAAGGCTGAAATACGTTTCAGTGAGTTAAGGGACTAAATTCTTTTCGCTCCTATGCCACCAAAATGTGGAACGCCCTACCAACAGTCATTAAGACATGCGAATCCCTTGACTCCTTCAAAACCGCTCTCAAAGGGCACCTACGGATGGCTGCAATTCGAAACTGGCCCCCGTAAAATCTGAATCCCCCCCACCGCCCCCCCCTTTTCCCCTCACTGTATATGTTTCTTTTCCCTTTTTACCTCCATTATGATGAATTCCTGTTCTGTTCTTTTTCTATATAGAAGTGTCTATTTGTACGTCTCTAAATGTTTTGATGAATTGAACATGGTGGACCCTGTTGTAAACAAGTGTAATGCTTAATTGGGTCGTCCACTCAGTTAACAGCCTTTGTATTGAGTTTGTGCTTGAAATGTACTGTAATTCTGCAAACTGTTAATAAAATTTTCAATCAATCAATCAATTTGTGTTTCGTTCACAGCACACACCTGACAAAAGACCATTAATATTAGAATATTGATGATAATAGTTAAATCAAATCGTTTAAATGTGATGGACATGTATGTGACTTTGTTATCGCCGATCGGCACGCTCACAACAAGCTTGATCGTCTCTTTTCAACGAATGACACAATGACAGAAACCAGAAAATACACAGGCATAGAGCCCTGAGCAGTGTTGGAAAAGTTACTCATATGGTCATATATTACCTATTACAGTTACTTAAAAAAAAGTTATATTATTACTTTACATATTACTCCCTGACAAAAGTATAACTAGTTACTTATTACTTTACTTTTTTTTATCGCCCCCAGTAGGCTAATTGCATCTTTTGTCCCCAAAAGTTACTTTTGGAAAATAGTAACATATTAGTAATATTATTACTCAAAAGTAATTAGTTATAGTTACTGGGGGAAAAAAAGTAATAATATTACTTTAAGTAATAAGTTAAGTAACTTTAGCCAACACTGGCCCTGAGGGACTCGGCTCAACCGTGCAATGTTTAGGTGGTTCAGTGTGAGAGGATCCAGGGTTTGGATGTGATCTCTCTTCTTTTTCGTCTGTCAATTGAGTACACTCACCATCAGTCAACCAATGGACCAATCAGAGGCTGCTAGTAATAATAATTAATTGCATTTTTATAGCGCTTTTCCAAGTGCTCAAAGCACTTTACAATGGTTCATTCATTCATACATTGGGAGGTGAAGCGGCGAACAGTCTGCGCCAGCGTCCTCACTTCCCACATTCACACACCAATGGTGGCAAGCTTACACCGGCCGACTCATTGGAGGCAATGTAGGGTTCGGTGTCTTGCCCGAGGACACATCGACATGTGGACAGGAGGAGGAGCCGGGATTCGAACCACCGACCCAGGGATCATTGGGCGACCTGCTCTACCTCCTGAGCCACAGCCGCCCACAAAGTACTGCTAGTGGTGCATATCATATACTTACGCTCAGAGCAGGTGGGTCCGCTCCAGTGAGGATGACAGATACACACTGAAGAGAACAGCTCTCCTCCGTTCACACACACAGGAGGAGGGATGCTGCTCGTACTGGGAGTACTGGTAGTTGAGGTAGAGGTGGTAGTACTGGGAGTACTGGTAGTATTAGTGCTGGGAGTATTGGGAGTACTGGGAGTGGTCGTAGTATTAGCACTGGGAGTACTGGGAGTGGTGGGAGTATTAGTACTGGGAGTATTAGGAGTACTGGGAGTGATGGTAGTATTAGTACTGGGAGTACTGAGAGTGATGGTAGTATTAGTACTGGGAGTACTAGTAGTGATGGTAGTATTAGTACTGGGAGTACTAGTAGTGATGGTAGTATTAGTACTGGGAGTACTAGTAGTGATGGTAGTATTAGTACTGGGAGTGATGGTAGTATTAGTACTGGGAGTACTGGGAGTGATGGTAGTATTAGTACTGGGAGTACTAGTAGTGATGGTAGTATTAGTACTGGGAGTACTGGGAGTGATGATAGTATTAGTACTGGGAGTACTAGTAGTGATGGTAGTATTAGTACTGGGAGTAATGGGAGTGATGGTAGTATTAGTACTGGGAGTACTAGTAGTGATGGTAGTATTAGTACTGGGAGTAATGGGAGTGATGGTAGTATTAGTACTGGGAGTACTAGTAGTGATGGTAGTATTAGTACTGGGAGTAATGGGAGTGATGGTAGTATTAGTACTGGGAGTACTAGTAGTGATGGTAGTATTAGTACTGGGAGTAATGGGAGTGATGGTAGTATTAGTACTGGGAGTACTAGTAGTGATGGTAGTATTATTAGTACTGGGAGTAATGGGAGTGATGGTAGTATTAGTACTGGGAGTACTGGGAGTGATGGTAGTATTAGTACTGGGAGTACTAGTAGTGATGGTAGTATTAGTACTGGGAGTAATGGGAGTGATGGTAGTATTAGTACTGGGAGTACTAGTAGTGATGGTAGTATTAGTACTGGGAGTACTGGGAGTGATGGTAGTATTAGTACTGGGAGTACTAGTAGTGATGGTAGTATTAGTACTGGGAGTAATGGGAGTGATGGTAGTATTAGTACTGGGAGTACTAGTAGTGATGGTAGTATTAGTACTGGGAGTACTAGTAGTGATGGTAGTATTAGTACTGGGAGTACTGGGAGTGATGGTAGTATTAGTACTGGGAGTACTGAGAGTGATGGTAGTATTAGCACTGAGAGTGATGGTAGTATTAGCAGGGAGAACGAAGGAAGAAGGAGCACTGAGAGTGATGGTATTATTAGTACTGGGAGTAATGGGAGTGATGGTATTATTAGTAATGAGAGCAATGAAAGTGATGGTAGTATTAGCACTGAGAGTGATGGCAGTATTAGCACTGAGAGTGATGGTAGTATTAGTACTAGTAGTGATGGTAGTATTAGTACTGGGAGTGAGGGTAGTATTAGTACTAGTAGTGATGGTAGTATTAGTACTGGGAGTACTGAGAGTGATGGTAGTATTAGCACTGAGAGTGATGGTAGTATTAGCACTGAGAGTGATGATGGTAGTAGGATAACTGGGATTACTGAAAGTGATGGTAGTATTAGCACTGAGAGTGATGGTAGTATTAGCACTGAGAGTGATGGTAGTATTGGTATTGGTATCACTGTGAGTAGGAGTAGGATCCGTTATATTTATAGGAGTAGTACTTGTAGCAGTAACCAAATAGTAGTATGAGGTGTGCACAGTAGTACTTTTGTTTATATTAGTTGTAGTAATATATGTTGATCCTCGAGTCAAACTGGCTGAGGTGAGCATGTGCGTGTGTGTGTGTGTGCGCGTGTGTGTGAGAGGGAGAGAGAGAGAGAGAGAGAGAGGGGGGGGGGGCAGGGAGGGATATAATGAAGTGAAATAAACAAAATAATGAATTTAATTTGAAAATACGTCATGACAGTGAAAGTGAGTGAATTAGAAAACCCAGTGTTTACGGTGATTAAGATAATGGAGCAAAATGCGTTTAGCTGTCCTTTAATATATTTACATTTTAAATAGTTTAACCCAAATCAGTCACTGATTGACCCAAATCAGCCACTACTCACTGTACTTAAACAATAAAACGGACCAGGGGCGACCGTGCCTTCGCCTCAGCCACCTACGCGCTCTGGAACAATCTACCTTTCCCTATCCGATCTGCCCAGTCCATTGAGGTGTTCAGATCCATATTGAAAACTCACCTTTTTTCCTTGGCTTTTAATTGATTGATTCGATTGTCTTAAAATATGAGTTTTATGATGTCTTTACTTGTCTGTGCGCTGATGCTCCGTTTGTTTTTAACCTGTACAGCACTTTGGTCAGCTTCTGTTGTTTTAAATGTGCTATATAAATAAAGTTTGATTTGATTTGAAATCAATTCAAAAAAACAATCCTAAACTTCTAATCAGTGTCAGTATATGCATGTAGAATCAGCACAGTAGGACACATCTCATAATCTGTCACTCTTAACAACATAATAATTACTACAATTACTATATATTACTACAGATAAAGACTGAAATGATTAACGATCACAGTGACAGTCAGTTGCAGCAATAATGTTTTCATTCTTACCCACAGTGAAGACAATGGACATCCAAAGGATCTTCATGCTGATGTCTCGAGTGTTGCTTGTCCTCTAGTCGTGCAGTCGAGTGGGAGACTGCTCCTGTCCTCCGGTCAACAGAGTGGGAGACTGCTCCTGTCCTCCGGTCAACAGAGTGGGAGACTGCTCCTGTCCTCCGGTCAACAGAGTGGGAGACTGCTCCTGTCCTCCGGTCAACAGAGTGGGAGACTGCTCCTGTCCTCCGGTCATGTAGACAAGGAACAGAAGAGTGGTAGACTTCCCTGTGGACATCCACAGAGAACTATAGGCTGTCCAGTAACTCCAGTTGAACCCTGAGGAAGACCTATTAGGTTGCTCTGTCTGGGTGATGAAAATAAAACTGATGTGAAAGGGACATGTATCGAGTGCTGGCTGTCTTCTGTCCTCTCAAGACTGCCCTGTTGACATACATACACAGAGGGAGTGCTTGGCAGTGCCAGGCAGATCATATATTTATACTAGGCTATCTCTCTGGAGCAGGAAGTATAAAAACTCCTTACTGTTAAAACTTCTGAGTGTGTTTACTTAACAAACTTTAAGTTTGCCCATATCAACCACCAATAACACAAGGCGATCGGCCAGTCAGATTGCTCGAGAACAGACAAGCGTCGTAATAAACTGGCCCTTGTGGATTATTCTGTGGGAATAAAAGTGCCCAGTAGCATCATGGAGATCATAAATTGTATCTACATCCATAAAATAATATTACTTCTACACCTATGCTTTCAATAACACGAGTTCAGGTACTATAATATAGTATAAAACATTATGACACTTTTACAGAGGTTATGGACACATTTTACATTTTAATGCTTATGCTTTGTTCAAATGTAGCTGAAATTTGTGGGAATTTCAGCCTCTCATTCATACCTGGTGTAGCCTGTGATGTGACAATAAACTGAATTTAATTTACATAATAGAGGCGGATTCCACAGGCATTTTATACTGTCATCTATAGTTATTCCAATTTGGTTTGTTTTATTAATAAAACATAATAATTGTAAGAAAGAACTGTACTATTTGTTGTCGCATGTAGACTAGCTTTTAATGTCAATGTGATGTTCAAATCAGATCATTTGAATGTACAGTAAGGAATTACATAAACATGCATGTGACTTCTCTGATTGTTTAAAATAATTAAATACAAAATGCATTCTAATGCCAGTCATGAATTAATAAAGGCTGGGAGGGCGTTTGTCTTTATAAATATCAATAGGATTCTGTGGTTGAAGCAGCTGTTCTAACAAGATCAACCTGTAACCAGTAACAGCGTCTGGTAAGATTCAGTGTCTTGATAAACAGAAAATACAATTTCAGGTTGGGATACCAATTGCATCAAATCAGGAGAGAGAACTCATACAGGATAAACAAGTGAAATTGGAAGTGGCAAAACCGACAAAATTGGAATTTGAACTCTATAAAACTGAAGCTGATAAATGGGCACTCTCTCTCTCTTGATTAGATAAATGTTGTGAACTTGTGAGTTGTGACGCACCAGTAAATGTATTTTGTGTTTACTAAAGAGCTGGCTGTTACTGAACATATATTCTCTAATCTCGAGAGCAATGCTTAAGTAAGCCTTGATGTCGCAGACGCAGGGACTTACCCCAAATCTGTAATGATTGCAGAGTGCCAAGCAGAAAGGCATCAGGTCCACCCCGACCTCTAACCATAGGCTGGTGAGAACAGTGCTTACTGTCAGAATAGCTATTTAACACATATTCAAAAAATATAATTAAAAATAATTATAATTAAAATGATTTATTTCAACCAAACGAAACACCACTGTGTTGTGCAATTCTGGATTGGCCTGCCATTTCCGTGAAAAGAAATTTACACTTTGTACTTATGTCTTTTCTTGTAATGTTTCTTGTCTGATGCAAGTGTCAAGTCTTTTGATGACTTTGGTCCATCAATTGATTCAATTTACATTATGATAATGCACCTTCATCTTTTAGCCTTAGTAGCAGGCCTCAAAGATGGGATTTTGGGGGAGGAGACAGTGAAATTACAATTTAAAGGACTTTTTTTTATACCCAATATAAAAGAAGGGAAAAAGGGGAAGGAAGTAAAAAAAGGTCATCATGTGGTTGGTTGGCAGTGGTCTCCCTACTGTTTTCTTTGTCAGGTAGGACACCTACTGGCTGACTGGAGGTACTGCCCGAAGGTCATAATCTCTCACTAGGCCAAGTAGAGATTCTACCTGGAAAGGGAGGTAAACATTGAGGGCCCGATTAAGCAAGTCGAAAAACCCATGCGGTAATACAGATTTTGGCCTCGCTCTGCGCCTTTTCGTATTATGGAAGCCGTGGTGAACGCTCACTCATATGGAATACCACGTTCCTGAATATTTTAGCATTGGGGGAGTGTCCATATGTTAATTATTTTCGCTTTGCGCTATTTGCTATTAAGCCCCTTGACCTAAAAACACTGACCACGTCTGACCACGTCTTAAAAGCAAAAAGCACTGTTTGATTTTACACTTGAGCGGCTGAAAAAAAGTATAAATCTCGCCATGAACCCGAGGCTGACTTTTTTGTTTGTTTTCCGAGTCAGGCTAAAAACTACAGTAGGTCCTGGGCCGTGGTTCAGCGGTCCAGGCACCTTGGCTGGTAGTCCGAGTCTGGCAGTGTGCCGCGGGTTCGACTCCCGATCACGAAGGCCCTCACTGCATGTCACCCCCCCCCCCCATTTCTCTCTCCCATTTCCTGTCAGCCTACTGTCTGTCCCTCCATAAAAAATATAAAATAAAGGCGAAAGCCACAAAAAAAAAACATTTAAAAAATAGAGTAGACCAACAACAATAAGACAGGTGCCCAGACTAGAGCCATGGGTCTGCTGCCAATACCATAAACAGCATCTGTGTCATTTTATATTGAAACCACTTTAACCATTATTTTATACCTTGGCTATTAACAGATATACAAACTTGCACTTGTAGCTCTATATTTATATTAACTTTTTCTTTTACAAAGAATATTTATTGATTTTAGCTCTGCTATTTTTTAACCTCCAACCGTGGTCAAATACATCATAATTTGGGATGGGGGGGGGGGGGGGGGGGGTCCTACCTTGACATGAAAAGGTTTGAGCGCCACTGATTATAAATAAAATACATCATATATACTGATTATAAATAAAATACATCATATATACTGATTATAAATAAAATACATCATATATACTGATTATAAATAGCAACATATGTTTTTCAGAAAACTGTTTAGAAGGCATTTGTAGAATGGGCCTCAGGTCTTAAAACTGTCTCAGTGCCACAGGACGCCTTTGGACACCTCCCCCTGGTGGCCGCGAGTGGCATTGGTGCCTAAGCCAGGTTATGCGTCATGGCTTTGCCAAGTTTTAGATTTTTTATTGTATACTATTATTTGTATTTCTTCTAAATGAACCTCTGGGTTTACGAGTATACTGATGTAGTGGTTTGTGGTGGGTTTGTGAAATGAAATGAAGGATGGGGAAGAGCCTTTGTGTATGTCCTTATGTCTGTATGTCCCCATACTGCTGTATGGGGCCGAGACATGGACCCTCACAGTACAACAGGAAAAAGCCCTGGATGGAGTCTACACAAGAATGCTACGAATGGCACTAGGTGTCACATGGACGGACCGCAGGAATACACAATCCCTGATTGGATTGGCCGAGCGACGCCACCAATAACACACAATCCCTGATTGGATTGGCCGAGCGACGCCACCAATAACACACAATCCCTGATTGGCCAAGGGGACCACAGACATACGCAGCCGAATACAGTACTTGCGCTCTGCTCGCGCAAGTAATAATTACAGGGCTTACAAAATAGACTATAAATGACCATAAAACCGCTACAAACGGTTGCCACAGCAGGAGTTGGGACTAAAAACAGGTTATAAAAATGTCGCTCTCAATCATCAAATATAATTTAGTTCAAACTAATCAAAACACCGGAATTAGAATGTCAGCGTTGAACCACATTATATAGCCTAAACGATGAGACTTTAGTACGAGAGCATAACCTGTTAAAAGTTAAAACCTATAAAAAGTTACAACCAGATCCCGTTCCCCGATGCCGTGCCAACCCTCAGCAGTGCTGTCTTCCATTGTCCTTCAAAGCCTTCCATTGTCTTCTCGACCACACTTGGCGTGCACACATGCAAGGAGAGCGCAATCAGTATGCAATTGGAAACACTCAACAATTTCAGCCTCAATCACACATCAAAATGATAAAATATACAAAATCACAGCAAAAACAAAATATTATATAAAAATATAACAATGCAAAAAGGCTGGAAATTAAATTAGTTTCCTGGGACCATTACATATGTACAAGCTGTATGATGACCTTTCTAGGTCACATGGCCAAAAACACGCTGCCTTTACCAGAGTGGTAAATGGTGCATTTATATAGCGCCTTGATCCAAGGCGCTTTACATAGATTGTGCATTATGTTCACCCATTCCCACACACATTCATACACCGATGGCGGCGGAAATCATGCAAGGTACCAACCAGCACATCGGGAGCAATTAGGGGTTCAGTGTTTTGCTCAAGGACACTTCGACACTGCCCGGGTTCGAACTGGCAACCTTGCGGTTACCATCCAGCCACTCTACCCCTGAGCCACCGCCGCCCCGAGTGTGTGCAGGGTATGCAGTATACAGCATAGGCCCGTTCGACACATCTATGGTATATTCTGTCCAAATGTACCCCACCCCAAAAAAGACTGTAAAAAAGAAAGAAAATAAAAACTGTATCTGCCTACATCCTTAAAATAATCCACTGGGTTTCACTTCTACACTTGTGTTACGACCCCGGGTCTATATGTGTATGGGAGGTTGGAATATCAATATTCCTTACTCCAATCTAACCCTCTTTTCCCTGGTATGTGGTGGCTTGATGAGAGAGTGATGTGTGCCAGGTGTGTCTGTGGAGGTGGGCAGAGAGTGAGAGAGTTAAGTGACTGCTTTGGAAAGTAGGTGGCGACTTGGAGCCTGGAGGCGGTGATTGGTCTTCGGCGGGTGGTGGAGGAGGATAAGAGGCCACCTCTGTTCAGTGCCAGGGGTCCTCTCTTCACTCTCATGTGGACTACCAGCAAATGCACAACTCACCCTGTGCTCTCTAATGTATTCCTCTAGTGCCACTGTGTATCAGCTAATGATAAGATAACAATCACAATGATCTAACCAGTCGGGTATTGCTAAGGGTGGGGGGGGGGGTCTTTATTTTGGGGCCCCGTTTTCTGATGTTTTGTTGAGTAGGAGGTAGGGTAGTGTTTGTATTTTCCTTTGTTGCTTCCAGACAGTTTAGTTAGGGTTAGAATAGTTAGTGTTGGGTTTATGTTGTTTTGCTGCTCAGATTCCCCCCTGCCTAAAGATGAAATAAAAACCCATGGAAAGACTGTGCTCCTGTTTGCTGGTGGTTCATTCGAGAGGTCTTAAGAGGGGTCCATCGCATTCATGTTGCAGTCCAGTTCCCCTAGGCTGTGGCTGTAACAGGAATTGGGGGCTCGTCTACTGCCATCTTGTGGTTCGTGTCGGCGGTGCAGGTGATGTATAGGCCGTGCGTGTGTTTGTTTCTCATCGCTTGGTTACCAGCTTTTTTATTTTTCATGATGGAGGGTAGGGCAAGTGAATTTGTGAAAAGTCCCTCATGGCAAAAGGTAGAACAACTGCGAAAATGTGACCTGGTTGAGGTGGCAAAGCATTATGGCTGGAGTGTGTCTGTAAGTGAAAAGAGAGCAGACATAAAGCAGCATCTCATAACCAAGCTGGGGGAGAAGGGGGTGCTGCCCGTATCGGGTGGGGGTGCGGAGGATGTGGAGAATAAGGAGCAACAGCCTCCTACACCAATAAAAGATCCGGTATTGCCCGGTATTACCCCGTTAGGCATGTCGGCTGCGGAGCTTGAACTGGTGCTCCGTATTAAAGAGATGGAAGTGAAAAGCAAGGAGTTGGAGAAAGAGACGCTACTTCTGAAAGTGCGTGCGTTAGAGCTTGAGTCAGCATCAACATCCACCCTTGCCCAGGGAGCGACCTCCTCCCCTCAACATAGCTTGGATATTAGCAGACACGTTGCACTGGTCCAGGGGCGTAAGGTTCTTAAAACGTCAGGGGGTGCTCCCCAGCCCCGCCTCCCAGCCCCGCCTCTTCCCCCCCCCAGCCCCCCGACGCGGGGAAAAACGTTTTTTTTTTTTTTTTTTTCGTTTGGTACTTTATTTACAGTTTGCTATTGAACACAGTGCGCTTTCAGTTCACAACAAACACATTAAATTGTTTCAAGGTTCAAGGTTGTGCTTTATTGTTACATCTTGTGTACAGGTACACGTACATAAGAGTAAAACTTATTTTTGTTTGGCTTCCTTCAGACAATGCAGCAGCAATAATATAATACGACAATATAATACAATATAATACGACATCAAAACAGCAAAACACAGCAAACAAAAAAGAATATAGAGTGCAAAAAAGAGCAAAAATATAATACGACATCAAAACAGCAAAAAAAATAGAATATAGAGTGCAAAATAATAGCGTAATTGTGGCCGTCGCCCTCCGGTGTCGAATCGGCGGGGAATCATTCTTTGTTTCGGTACAGTTGGCCAACTCCCTTGCTGCTGCAGTTGTCTTTTCCCAAAGTGGCTGGAAACCTTCACGAAGAGACGTTATGTCTCCTCTGAGCATGTCCAACTTGTCTGCAGCTTGCTGGAGGTGCAACTCGTGGCTTTGGAGAGAAGCGTTGACTGTTTCCACTCGTGAAAAAAAAGTCAGCATCATTTGCAGGGAGAAAAAGGTGGTAAACTTCTTTAGCAGCGAAAACAGGCCACCGGCCTTCGTAGCTGAGTTGTCGTCTGATTGATGCATAGCATCGAGAAAGTCCAGGATTGCACTGTAGTTGGAAAGCACTGCTTGTAACGACGCCGCTCTCACGGTCCAGCGTGTTGGGCACAGAGGTTTCAACGCCGGCGCATCGTCGCAGCAGAACAAAAGCCACCTTATTAGCATTTGAATGAATACCTGTTCGCCCAGACAGTGGCCCAAGCACCTAAAGGTGTGTGGAATGTGCCTACGTGTCTTGTTTTTGTTTTGACTTCAGTGTTGCCACATTGTGTGAGAGAAATAAGCCAACCCACCTCCAAAAACCAGGGAAGGGGATCTTCAGCCCTTGATTACGTGACAAAAACAAAATGAGGGGATATATCTCAGTGGGTGCTATTTGGCTTATTAATTTTTCAGGGGGTGCCCAAGCCCTCAAGCACTCCCATAGTTGACGCCGTTGCACTGGTCCCACCGTTTCGAGAACCGGAGGTAGACGCGTATTTCAGTGCGTTTGAAAGAGTTGCAAGTGCTTTGCGCTGGTCACGAGAGGTATGGGCTATTTTGGTCCAAAGTAAATTTGTAGGAAAAGCACAGGAAGTGTGTAACAGCCTGTCGTTGGAGCAGGGCTTAGACTATGAAATAGTGAAGGAAACTGTGCTTCGCGCCTATCAGCTCATTCCTGAAGCATATAGGTTGAAGTTTAGGGAAAGTAGAAAAGCTGGTGCCCAGTCGCATGTGGAATTTGCACATGTAAAACGCACATTGTTTAATAAGTGGTGTAATGCCACGGAGACAAACACGTTTGAGCAATTGCGCGAGTTGATTTTGATTGAGGAATTTAAGAGATACATGCCCGAGAATATGGTGATTCATTTAAATGAGCAGAAAAAGCCTACTTTGGCAACAGCAGCAGTGGCGGCTGACGAGTTTGCTTTAACTCATAGAAATGCGTTTTCTCCCCCGGGGTCTCGGGGCGGGCAGAATTCACCACAAAATAGGCGGCGGCAGTCGCCTAACGCGCAAACTACCCCGCGGGCTTGTTTTCATTGTCGTGAGAGCACGCATTTGGTGGCGGAATGTCCAGCATTGGGGCGACAGCGGGGAGAGCCTCGGAATAATGCACACCCGTCCGCGATCGGGTTAATTCACACGGGTCCGAGCGACCTCGCCAGTATTGGTTCTGTGGAAAGGAGTGAAAAGATTGATGCAGACTGATAGATAAATTCTGACATGTTGTTTACACGTCATGTCAAGTTGGCCATTCCATCATATTCTGTTGGTCAACACATATAGAACTTTGGGCCCAGACCGTGTTCCATATAGGTCATATTTGGTCATCTTGCCCTTTTATCATCATTTTACTCTTAGCCTACTGCCTGTTTACTCCGGGTTGTTCTTCTTATCATCATAAATGTCATGTCATCCATGTTTATGGCCAAAATATGTTTTCATCTGTCCCATTTAATATCTTGTTGACTCCTTATTCGGTCTCCATAATGTCTGTCCCCAGTCAAGTAAATTCACCATACTGTAGTGTGCTGTTTTGATTTGAGTTTACATGCAGCTGCTTCGATATCAGTGTGGCCTTGATGCCTAGTGAGAAGGAGCATTTCTCGCTGTCGAAAGTTCACAGTGCAGGGAAAGTTATCAACAGGTTGCCTGGCAACGCCAGCGTCCACGCTCTCCCGGCTTGAGGAAGGTGTCACGATACCAGTCTCATCATCCATGTGCTGGTCCAATGAGTACTCGACAACCAGCACCACCGTGGATATTGCGGAAATGAACTATCTCAAGCCAATGAACGTTTATCAACAACTGACGTCAGATGCAGTATAAGCCAGGAAGATACTGTGAAGAGGTTCAGTTCGGATCCATATTGGAACAATTGAATACTCTAAATTATAGTGATGTATTGTACTATTATTATTATTATCTGAACCATGTAGCACATTCTCTGTGTAAATTGACTTTATTACCTACTAAAAATTACAGTTAAAACCTTAAACTTCCTCTCAGAACTTTATTTCGTCTGTCTCCAATTCGTTTTTAAGGTATCCTTCTATTTTTTATGGTAGAGTGACTGTCATTCAAGATTTAAAGGGCTACTCACTCATTTTTAAGGTAAATACAGCACGGTATTTGGTCTCCCTGCTGGGTTATTGAAGATATATATATTTACAGTCCTTTCTAATTAGCATTACAGAATAGATATAATTTATTTTTATCCATTAATACGATCCTTGGGGTCGCCGGAATTTTATTTCCATCACAGACTTTATACCATTTGTGACCGACGGGTTGGTGTCTATGGTGGGAGGGGGGTCCGTGCCCGTGCCCATAAAGATTTTGCGTGACACTGGGGCAAAACATTCACTTATTCGAAAGGGGATATTGCCGTTTTCTAATGACACCTATTGTGGCTCAGATTTGCTTGTATGGGGGGTGGGAATGAGCGTGTTACGCGTGCCTCTCCACAATGTACAGCTGTTGACCGCTTTGGTGTCTGGTTCCGTACGGGTGGGGGTACGTGATCGCCTGCCTATGGCAGGTATTGATCTCATCCTCGGAAATGATATTGCGGGGGGTAAGGTATTTTCTTCTCCCGAGGTGGTGGAAACTCCTACATGCGATATGAGCGATGCCACATCCATTTTTCCTGTATGCGCGGTGACGCGCGCCCAAGCGCGCAAACATGGGGAGGCAGTACAACTGGATGATACGTTTTTGGTTAATGTGGATACACGGAACAATGAAGTGATCGATGGGGCTGTCCTGGGCGATAATGCAGCTGGGTCCAGTGTAATTACAGTGGGTCCTGAGTTGAGTTTGGCTGTGAAAAAAGAAGACTTAATTCAAACTCAACAGAATGATGTTACTTTGAAAAGTTGTTTTGATGCAGTATCAAGGACGTATAGTCCAGGGTTATGTGTGTATTCCTTAGATGGGGGGGTACTGATGCGCACTTGGTCTCCTGTGTGCGGCGGCGACCGGGATGCCATTCGACAGGTAGTGGTTCCAACTCCTTTCCGTGGGCAGGTGTTGAGCTTAGCTCATGACCACAGTCTCTCAGGCCATTTGGGCATTAGAAAAACACATGACCGGATTCTCAGATATTTCTTTTGGCCGGGGTTAAAAGGGGATGTGGCGAGATTTTGCGGTTCGTGTCACATTTGCCAAGTGGTGGGAAAGCCAAATCAAAAAATTGCACCGGCCCCCTTACACCCAATCCCTGTAATTGGTGAACCTTTTGAGCACATTTTGATAGATTGTGTGGGACCACTCCCGAAAACAAAAGCGGGTAATCAGTATATGTTTACAATGATGTGTGCGGCTACACGTTATCCAGAAGCGGTGCCTTTACGCACGATAAAGGCTAAGCATATCGTGAAAGCGCTGGTGAAATTTTTTACCACGTTCGGCATTTCAAAAAGGATTCAAAGTGATCGTGGGAGTAATTTTATGTCCAACGTGTTTGCCCAGGTGATGGCCCAATTGTCTGTTCAACACAATGTATCAAGTGCTTATCACCCAGAGAGCCAAGGCGCATTGGAGAGATTTCACCAAACGTTGAAATCTATGCTAAAAAAATATGGGGAGGAAAATTAAAAGGATTGGGATGAGGGGTTGCCATTATTGCTGTTTGCTGTAAGAGAAACCACACAAGAGTCCTTGGGTTTTAGTCCGGCTGATTTAGTTTTTGGACATACCGTGCGTGGCCCATTGCGGCTGCTCAGAGAAAAGTGGCTGGCGGAAGAACCGAATGCAGAGCATAATATCTTGGATTATGTTAAGTCATTTAAGGAGAGGTTACATCGTGCGTGTGAAAGAGCCCGCCTGTCACTTTCCGCTGTGCAGTCGAAAATGAAAGCACGATATGACAAAAAGTCGGTGGCTAGAGAGTTTCAGCCGGGGGATAAAGTGTTGGTTTTGCTACCTGTGGGGGGTTCAGGCTTGCAAGCGAAGTTTTCAGGTCCATATGTTGTGGAAAGCAAAATAAATGAACTGAATTATGTGATAGAAACACCTGATAGGAGGAAAAAATCGAGAGTCTGTCATATAAATATGTTGAAGGGTTATTTGTCCCGCACAAATGATGCGCCTGTGCGGGAGCAGTGGGCATAGTGGGCACACCGATTCCTGAGGGTGGGGTGGACGAAGAGAGTGGAAGGCGAGGGGAGGTTCCATGTGCTCGCATGAAAAATTCAGAGCTGGTAGAGAGTCTGGATGGTTTTCTATCATATCTATCGGAACCAGAGAAAAAAGAGGTCATGGGGCTTATTCTGAGTTTCCCTGAATTATTTGGGGACAATCCTACACAGACGCACGTTCTCTGTCATGATATTAATGTTGGGGAAAACAAACCTATAAAACAGCATGCATATAGGGTAAATCCTGTGAAGCGAGCAGTCATGCAACAAGAGGTTGAGTATCTCCTGGAAAATGGTCTTGCAGTACCAAGCTGTAGCGCATGGAGTTCTCCGTCAATATTAGTCCCAAAACCAGATGGGACATTTCGGTTCTGCAATGATTTTCGTAGGTTAAATGCAATAACCACCTCAGACTCTTTTCCTCTACCTAGACTTGAGGATTGCATTGATCGCGTGGGTTCTGCCAAATTGGTAACAAAATTGGACCTGCTTAAAGGGTATTGGCAGGTGCGTTTGACTCAACGCGCCTCCGAAATGTCCGCATTTGTGACTCCGGATCACTTCTTGCAGTATAAGGTAATGCCTTTTGGCTTGAAAAATGCGCCCGCTACATTTCAGCGGCTTATGTCTAAAGTATTGGCGGGTGTGTCAAACTGCGAAGTATATCTGGACGACATTGTGCTGTATACCTCTACGTGGTCCGAACATGTAAGAACCCTGAAAGAGGTTTTCTGCAGGTTGCGGGATGCATCACTCACACTTAATTTGGCCAAGTGCGAATTTGGGAAAGCAGTGGTGACGTATTTGGGGAAACAGGTGGGACAGGGGCAGGTGTGTCCTGTAAATGCGAAAATACAAGCCATGGTAGATTTCCCAGTACCAAAGACCCGACGTCAGTTGCGCAGATTTCTGGGCATGTGCGGATTCTATAGAGGTTTTTGCAAAAACTTTGCGGATATAGTGGTTCCATTGACAGCATTGACTAGTCCTAAAAAGCATTTTGTGTGGTCTCCCCGTTGCCAGGAATCGTTTGAGGCTGCAAAGGCACTTCTTTGTAGCACTCCAGTCCTTGCATCCCCTGATTTTGAGAGAGCTTTTAAACTAGAAGTGGATGCTAGTGGTCTGGGCGCGGGGGCTGTGTTGCTGCAGGAGGATGCTGGAGGCGTTGACCACCCTGTGTGTTTTTTTTCTAAGAAATTCGATAAGCACCAAGTTAATTATAGTACTATTGAGAAGGAAGCGTTGGCATTGGTTATGGCTCTGCGACATTTTGAGGTATATGTCGGTTCTGCGTCAGTGCCAGTACATGTGTATACGGATCATAACCCGCTAGTATTTCTGGCACAGATGCGTAACCACAACCAGCGCCTGATGCGCTGGTCTTTGGAGTTGCAGGATTTTAATATCGAGATCCATCATAAAAAAGGGGTGGAAAATGTGATGGCTGATGCACTTTCGAGGTGTTATGATGTGTAGATTGTAAAGGATTGGGCCTTTCTGTTGGGGCAGAAATGCTCAATCTTGAGGGGGGAGGTGTTACGACCCCGGGTCTATATGTGTATGGGAGGTTGGAATATCAATATTCCTTACTCCAATCTAACCCTCTTTTCCCTGGTATGTGGTGGCTTGATGAGAGAGTGATGTGTGCCAGGTGTGTCTGTGGAGGTGGGCAGAGAGTGAGAGAGTTAAGTGACTGCTTTGGAAAGTAGGTGGCGACTTGGAGCCTGGAGGCGGTGATTGGTCTTCGGCGGGTGGTGGAGGAGGATAAGAGGCCACCTCTGTTCAGTGCCAGGGGTCCTCTCTTCACTCTCATGTGGACTACCAGCAAATGCACAACTCACCCTGTGCTCTCTAATGTATTCCTCTAGTGCCACTGTGTATCAGCTAATGATAAGATAACAATCACAATGATCTAACCAGTCGGGTATTGCTAAGGGTGGGGGGGGGGTCTTTATTTTGGGGCCCCGTTTTCTGATGTTTTGTTGAGTAGGAGGTAGGGTAGTGTTTGTATTTTCCTTTGTTGCTTCCAGACAGTTTAGTGTTGGGTTTATGTTGTTTTGCTGCTCAGATTCCCCCCTGCCTAAAGATGAAATAAAAACCCATGGAAAGACTGTGCTCCTGTTTGCTGGTGGTTCATTCGAGAGGTCTTAAGAGGGGTCCATCGCATTCATGTTGCAGTCCAGTTCCCCTAGGCTGTGGCTGTAACACTTGCTATCAACAACATGAGTTCAGGTACTATAATATAGTATAACATATTATGACACTTTTACAGATTCTCTATAATATAGAGTAAAATATTACATTTTATATTTGATTATCCTTTGTTAAAATGTAACTGAAATTCCAGGTGAATTTCACCCACTCGTTTATATACCTGCCGTAAACTTGTGATGTGATCATAAACTGAAGTTGAACTTTGATATAGAAAGACTTTCATTTACATTTACAAGGTAGCTTCCACAGGTGTCGTATAATTTGGGTTTATACCTATACCGATTAAAATAACTAGCTGATAGCCGATACGTTTATTTAGTTTTTGTTGTTTTTATTTCTCCCTTTTGAGCCAAGGAAACAAATGCATCTTCAATAAAATAAATTAATCTACAGCTTGGTAGGCTGCAGATAACCAACACAGCAACATAGCCAATGTAAAATGTATTTGTATTGTATTATGTATTATGTATTTATAAACAACAGATAAATATCGGCTACTGCCATCGGTTAATGTCAGTTTTATTTTCCGATACCGATATTGACCGATAACGGCAAATATCGGCCGATACCGATATGTGGCCGATACATCGGTGCATCCCTAATATTAACCAATGGCCACAGTATATACGTCGTCTTTCAGAGGTTTGGTCGAGGAGGAGGAGTCTGATGGCATCAGAGGATGAGGACATTACATCCTCTAAAGCCAATTTCAAAACCATAATACCTCTGTTCAGGACATGTTTTGTATTGTATTACCATTTAAACCTCCAAATTCGTTTTCAAAATTGACTTTAATAAACTAATTTTATAGCTACTATGTCACTCACTGGCAAACCCTTTTTCCATTAAAAAAAAACATACATAGTCTTATATATTCAGCACAATAGGGTAATATAATACATTTATTCTCTCCTGCCCCGTATAGATTCTTCCCTGGTGCTGGTCTCTCCTGTCCCCCTATAGATTTTCTCCTGTCCCCCTATAGATTTTCTCCCGTGCCCATGTACTGGTATATGGTATCTCCATAGAGAAGACGGGCCGGCCCTCCCATCAGGCAGAACAGGCAGTTGCCTGGGGCATCATGAGGGGGGGGGGGGGCATCCACCAAGCAAAAAAAACCACGCACAGTGCTTTAGAACACAAGGGGGCCATGGTCATTATTGAAGGGGGCATCACGAAAAATCCTGCCTAGGGCACCAAATTGCTCAGGGCCGGCACTGAATTCATTCCTCTTTCTGCGTGTATCTCTCTGTAGATGCCCTGGCCCCCCCACGGCCCCTGGGAGTCCTTCAGCTCAAACGTAGAGCTGTGAAGGGGAATAGGAGACGACGACGGAGACAGGAGGTGAACCACCGACGTCACAGAGCTCCTGAAGGACGCGGTTCTGGCCGTGAACAGGACGAATATCTGAAAGCCCTAGAGAGAGAGAGACAGAGAGAGAGAGAGAGACAGAGAGAGAGAGAGACAGTGAGACAGAGAGAGACAGAGCGAGACAGAGAGAGAGAGAGAGAGAGAGAGACAGAGAGAGAAACAGATCGAATCAGAGAGAGAGAGAGAGAGAGAGAGAGAGGTTGAATACTTCATAGTAAGACTGAAAACAGTATGGAAGTACAGTTAACAAAGCTATGCTAAAAGGATAACACACTGTACTCAATTCATCATCAAGACTTCAAGCGTAGCGTTAGTTCATTGTGGCACGGAAGGCAGATGGTTTTGTGTACATGGTTCCTCCTCATTCATTCCCCCTAGTGATCTATACTGCTTCTTTAAATCCGCTGCCTCTCCAGGCCACGCCCTCATTCCCACAGTGCAATTCAGGCGGCCTACTTAAGCAGCCTCAGCTAGAGTTCTCAATCTCTGCCCGAACCCGGCCCGGCCCGACCCGGCCCGACATTTTCGGGTAGGGCCGGGCCCAAAATGCACGATAATTAGTCGGGCCGGGCCGAGCCTCGGGCTCTGTGATTTTCCGTGATTTTTTTCATTTTTTATAATTTTATTATAACAAAAATAACAATTCTGTTGTTTGTGTAATGTATTTATTTAATATGAAGAGGGCTGAGCTGGTGAATGTTGGCGATTAACTTTTACAGTTTAGGCTATTATACTATATGTGACTGAAGGAGGAGGAGGCGATGATCAGCAGCAGGCAGCAGCGCACCAAAGTGACAGAATAGAACGGTGGTTGTTGAACTTGCTACCGCTGGCTGGCCTCTGGTTTGCCAACCAAATGAGCTGCTTACTGCTCAGCATCAACTATATAACTTAAGTCAACTTGCCATATGCTTAAATGTTTTATAAGACCATCGATTTATCCGCAATAGCTCGTTTTGGAAACGCCGGGGCTTAACGAGACACTGCTGTCTCGTTGAACCCAGCTGGGTGAATAAGCTAAATTAGGCTACCTAATCAACGGTAAATGCTCCATGAAAGCGCCTGCACGTAATATAGTTACATGATGACCAAGCAATGTTACAGTCACACTGTAGGCTACAGCTATTTGGTTTACAAATCGTATCCGCAGCGCGCTGTAGCCTACAGCTATTTAATTTCCCCATCGTAGCGCAGCGCGCCTCGTTGTGTGCCCACTGCCCAAAATAAAAGATCTGCAAGCTGTCGACAGACTCGACACGCCATCGAGCGGCATGTTGATGGTTTGTATGTCTGTTCTTTAGGTTAGGCAACGCACATTACGCGTGGTATGTGGGTTTGAGAGGCAATGATTAATGTAAACTATACAGTAACCTAGTAGATTATAGCCAAATTGACAATTGTCATAATATTGCCAGTAGCCTATTGGACATAATTAACTGTGTCACTTCAGAGGATCGCTGCTACTTTGATTCAGAAGATGTTTACTCACCCCTGGAAATTGCTGGAAACCATTAGAATGTTGAAAATGGAACATTATCAGCCAATTGACGTGAGTTACATAAATCCTTTATTTCGGCGACTAGACTATAAGTGCGTTCTCTGACACGGTCGTCTCAATAATCCACGGCGCCGCGGCCATATAGTGGCATTTTTCTTTTTCCTTTTTTTCTCTTTTTTTTCACTCGGGCTTTTTCGGGTTTTCGGGCCTGACATTATGGTAATTGTTAGGGTCGGGCCGGGCCTCGGGCCGACCCAGTTAGGGTAGGGTAGGACCGGGCCTTAATTTTCAGGCCCGATGAGAACTCTAGCCTCAGCTCACTACTCATTCTCCATGCTGAGCTGTCAAGCAGCTTGTGCGGCGTCTGCGTGAAAATTTCTCCCACCTCCCCGGCCTCCTCCCTGTAGTTCTTAGTCCAGGGGTTATGTGATATTATGGTATTGTTTGCGATTGTGTAGATTCATTGTGTTGAATCATGTGTTGATATGTTATTACTGTGTATTGTTGTTGTAAGCGCCATTTGAGTCATGATCACACGTCTGAACTTCCTCGGCAGCCAGTATCACCCAAGTATAGGGACTTGGGCGTTACAGTTGTTCATGATTTTGTATCTTTGGCTCTGCTCTGGGGGGGTTGTTGATATCAGAGCTGTGTCTTGGTGCACAGATAATTGGAGATATCAATGTGATATCAGACCCGTGTCTCGGTACACAGATCATCTGATATCACATGAGCAGAGCCACGCCGCCATACTAACATGCAATAGCTTTGCAATAAATGGTTTATGGTCAATCTGAGCTTAAGTGTCTCAATGAAGTACAATACATTACTGTACATAATGCAACAACACTGAAACGCACTGCTAGATATATTCACAGAAAAAAGTGGGGTGCGGGCGGAGGGCACTCCCACAGGGCTCCTTAGATTTTTTTATTTAGCACAGTATAAAAACAATACTGTGTAGTACCTGTGTTGTTGTAAAGACACAGAAGAGGATGTTGAAGATAAGGTGAGCGGTTCCCGTGGTAACCAGCATCAGGTATCCGAGGATCCAGGATATTCCCAGTAAGATAGCCAGAGACAAGCTACTCAGCAGCTTCTTCTTCACGGAGTTACTCCTTGTACTGCAACACACGCAGACGGACATAACATTACCACTGGTGGAAAAAGTACTCAATTGTTTTACTTAAATAAAAGTACCAATACTACAATTTAGAACTACTCCGTTACAAGTAAAAGTACGGAATTGAAAATGTACTTTTTCCCTCCACGATTGACTGAACTCGTGCTACCTCCTATGCATGAGGAGTCCAAGCTGCTTCTTTTCACCTGACAGGGGGGAGTTTCCCCGGCCGGACGTAGCGCGTGGAAGGACCACGTTATTCCGACCAGTTCCTTTCCCCTCCATCAGGCGCCCCGGCTGGCCAGGGGGAGGTAGTTTAGAGACGGATTACTGCATGTTTTTGTGAGGGGACACGGGGAGAACATGCAAACTCCACACAGAAAGGCCCTTTCGCCAACCCCGCCTCGGGTATGGGCACTGATGACGCGGAGGAGGGAACACACCCCCAGCGCCCACAGCACCCCCAGCGGGAATCGAACCCAGGACCTTCTAGCTGTGAGGCGACAGCACTACCAACTGTGCCACCGTGCCTTTTGATTTGTCTTAGTTTTAGTCGACGAAATCAACACTGACCTGGTGAGGTCGGGCTGTTTCCTACAGTTGATGTATATGAAGTACAGAAAGACCGCTGTGTTGTACACCAACACCACGCCCACAGGGAGGAGAAAGCCCCAGAACATGGGCTTCCCAAAGTCAAAGCTCCCTGTGGTGGCATCCGTTGCAGCGAGCCAACAACTGGGGAGGGAGGAGGAGGGGGAGGAGGAAGAGGAAGAAGGAGAAGAAGAAGGGATGAAAGGGGGGAGGAAGGAGGTAGAGGACTGTCAGAAACAGTATTTTCTTTGTATTTGATTGTAAACATGATCTCATTAGAATGAATTAAAGAGAATTGACCTACAAGTCCTCTCGCCTGAATCCTAGGGGGTTGCTGGGTCTGTAGCACACAGCTAGAGAGATAGACACCATGACAGCAGGGATACCTGCACATGCACACACACACACACACACACACGCACGCACACGCACACGCACAGACACAGACAGGCGCTCAAACTGTGGGTCGGGTCCCAAACAACAGATATCTATTGTGTACACACTAGCCACATTACAATCACAAGAGCCAAGTAATAAAAAAGGTACACTAACATATACAGTATGTGCGTGTGTGTGTGTGTGTGCGTGCGTGCGTGCGCATTGTACCCCAGCCAGTGACGACAGACAGTGCAGTGGAGTACGGTGGCAGGCTGGTCTGATGCATGGTGATGAGGACGAGGAGTTGCGTGGCGTAAACCGAGTTCCAGACGAAGGTGGCCAGCAGGAAGTACTGCAGCAGCGCCGCCACGGCCGTGCACGAGCCGTGGTCGCGCTCCACGTGCACGTCTGACCCCATGACCACGTTCTGCTCGGTGTCGTTCACCTTCACCTGGAGAGATGGAGTTCAAAACTATATATATATTTCCAGCTTTACATTTACCCATTTAGACCTGGGAACGATTCTACAAAATGTCTTCTGAATCCTGACAGTTTTCTGAAAAACCCATGTTTCTATGTCATATACTTTATTAATCCCAGAGGGGAAATTGAAGTGTTACAACAGCAACAGGCAGCCAGCGTTACGCAGCGCCAAAACTTAATCTCTGTACATCTCAGAAAGTGCGACCGCCTTCCACAGAAACAAGAAGTATAGAAGTATAATATTTTAGTTTGATTTGACCGCGAAGGCCATAGGTTTCTAAATAGTTAAACAGTATTGCAACTGCAAGTATAAGGCTGAACAATACATATTACATATTGAAAATCTATCATCATCGCTCTTTCTTCTTTCTATCATTCTTCTTTTTTCAGAGTGTGCATACTTTAGGCTTTTCATTGTCATGGGTTCTTCTACTGTATGTTAGCAGGGAATTATAATCTAACTGTAGCCTACACTTCAATATTTGTTTAATATTGACTCGTCATTGAAATATTCAACCAAGTCATTGCATATATTGCTGAAATAATTTCCTCTAATACATTTCATCGGTTTCAAATCTCAATTGTTTCTACCTTACGTTTTGTGTGTGCGTGCGTGCGTGCGTGCGTGCTTGTGCGTTGTACCGGCAGGTTGTTTTGTCTGCTGTTGTTGTTGACTCCAGCGAGGAAGACGATGATGAAGATGAGCATGCTGACACAAATGCTCACCATGACGACGGTGAAATTACTGCTCCTTTTACTTTTCCTGACAGACACAGTTAATGACACATTATTTTACAGGAAATAAATACAAAATAAATCGAATCGAGTCTGATTGCATAACATACAAATTATCATTCCATTTGGGCTGTGGTGGGTGCTTAATGTCTGATTCAACATTAACATTGGCTTCTCCCAATAAATCATGATATATATGCTTTTCTTTGGTGAATTAATATTAGGCCAATCTCTAAATCGAATCATAAAAGAAAGAGAAAAAAACATTGACTAAAGAGATTGGTACTAGTCAAAGCAAAGCAAAGTTACTATATTTACCCAGGGTAACTGGACTAAGCATCAGATACTTGTTTACAGCCAGGCCCTGCTCATAGAACATTTCATGGTAGTGGTTCAATGCCTTGCTCAAGGGCACTTCAGCGGTGGTAATTTTAACGTGCCGGTCCGGGGATACGAACTGGCGACCTTCCGGTATCAAGACCGCTCCGCAAACCGTTCGGCCACCGCTGCCACAAAGTCGACTAAGACTCCCTCGATCGATTAGTCGACCAATCGGTCAGGCCTAATAATTATTTAACAATATTTTGCCCTTTTCAAAACTAAAATTAAAACATAATCACAGAATGTTTTGAGTGAAATATGCAGGATTTAAGTACACTACAATGTTAAAACCTGCAGCTGCTTTGTTTTTAACCCATTTAGGCCTGACGTCGGAATTTAAAAAATGTCTCTAAATTCTGACAGTTTTCTGAAAAACCCATATTTCTATATCACTGGTGCTCAATATTTCATGTCAAGGACCCCAAAAATGATATGTAATCGGCCACCGACCCCCATCTGAAAATATGTTATTCCAGGAACCCCTCAGAAGCAAAGAGTCGAGTTAAAACGTTCGCTGTGAAAGAATATACATTCAAATATTTGCGCCACATTTTTGCGATTTTTCAAAAAAAGCAGAACTACAAGCTCATAGCGCGGCACTCGGTGCCGCGCTATGAGCTTATAGATCTGCTATTTTTCAATAGCTAAAGTATAACATAATGCTTAAAACACCAAAAGGGGTTCCCGCCCAAAATGAATCAAGCAGTTGTTTCGTATGGATGTGCAGCTGAGGTTTTACCTGTTGTGAATCTGATGAAGGACTGTTATAGTCAAGCCAGCGATGGAGCAAGCCAGACCCAGGTAGGTGAGGTAGGTCAGAGCGTCTGCATATTCATACTTCATCCTGTAGGACTGTTGAGAAGATCACAAACATATAGGATTTATTCAATCACCAACATAAAGAACTCATTTACATACAGTTCCAGACCACGCCTGAGGGACACCATGCGGAGAAGATGCGGATCCATCCGCATCTTCAACCGCTTATCCGTAGTCGGGTCACGGGGGCAACAGCTCCACCAGAGAGCTCCAGAGTTCCCTCTCCAGAGCAACATTAGTAAACTTCCTCATTTCACAATCTTTGATAGTAATGAAGATAGATTAGTTTGTGGATTGTAATTTCATGAAACATCATCTCTAGCTTTAGCTTAGAGCTTTCTCCCAGCGTTCTATACGGTATCTATGCAATAAACAGCCATACACATGTTCGCATAGTATAGTTTTAGTGCATAGTATTTGACTTCACTTTTTTTTTAATGTTTTTTTTTTGTGGCTTTCGCCTTTATTTTATATTTTTTATGGAGGGACAGACAGTAGGCTGACAGGAAATGGGGAGAGAGATGGGGGGGTGACATGCAGTAAAGGCCGTCGGGATCGGGAGTCGAACCCGCGGCACACTGCCAGCCACGGTGCCTGGACCGCTGAGCCACGGCCCAGGCCTTGACTTCACTTTTATGTTTTATGGTAAACAATAGACTGAGTACCACAGACGAAAAACAGTCTAAGTCCAAATTTCATTCTGACCCCTCCACGAAAAGGCCTTGTTGTCCTGAACCCGTATCTGTCATTTATCCATTATGGATCTATAGTGTGGACTTAGACTGTTTTTCGTCTGTGGCATTCAATGAAATGGAGATAAAACAATAGATGAACAAATCATAAGGAGTGTGATGCCAGCGTTACCATGAGAATAGCGAAGTTGGTGGTGTGATTGCAGACACACCTGAGCAGACCGTCCTCCGTTTGGTTCTTAGAACAACCAGCAGTGCTCCAGTCGTTGGTGGAGTAATCCCAGAACACACACGCATAGTCATAGAGAGAATACAGAGAGGGGTCTGGATGGACCTAGGAAACAGAACACGCACGCCACACACAGAGCACGCACGCACGCACACACACACACACACACACACACACACACACACACACACACAGTGTTCATTTTGTCGACTAAAACTGTGACTGAAGAACATACCCTGAAGGCATTTTGTGCCGAAACATTGGTCATCTTAAAATAAAAGGTTTTTTTGCATCGTGACTACGTGATTCCTTCCTTTTTCGACTACCTTTTTTCACCGACGAAAACTAAATAAAAACTAAGCTATAATGACTAAAAATATGATTAAACATACTGACAATTTCGTCAACAAATAAAAACTATTATAGACGAAAATGTTAGGGAGGGACTAGTGGAGAAGACAGGTCATTTTATGCTCGGCTGTGCTCGGGTATCGCGCTCCGATCTACAAGCTCACAGCTTGTTGCAGACCATTTTTTTCAAATGAGAACCTTCTAGAAAAGCAAAAGTGGTCCACATTTTTATTATTAATTTGCTATTAGTAGTTTACTTGCAAATCACCTTCCCATTCAGTCGACTGGTGTTTCTGATGAGCACCTGGACCTGTTCAGGGACGAGCCGGTTCTGCTGGCCCAGCCCCAGACTGGCAGACACGACCCGGACTGGGCTGGACAGATTATTCAGGGTTCTGTACTGGGCAGACCTGAAGAAGCGGTCGTTCTGGTACAGGACGATGCCTACCGAGGAATTCTGCTGAGAACGGCCCTCTAGAGAGACAGAGTAGAATGATCATTAGGGCCCGGATATAAGACTCTCGACGTAGCAAATCTGATCAAGGCCTGATCCTGACCTAGGCTAGTTCAACATGACCTAGGCTAGGTCAACATGACCTAGGCTAGGTCAACATGACCTAGGCTAGGTCAACATGACCTAGGCTAGGTCAACATGACCTAGGCTAGGTCAACATGACCTAGGCTAGCTCAACATGACCTAGGCTAGATCAACATGTGTAACATTTTATAATGATCATACGATGTGCAAAAAAGAACAGAAAACGGCCTGCACACTGATAGAAGAAAGGACAACTTCAGTTTTTTTCAACCAAGGTTCATGTTTTAGGTTGTTATTAGAGAAAGCAAAAGAAACATGAACGTTGGTTGCTTCTCGCCCTCAGGTGTCTTACTGGTATAATTATCATATTAAGCAGAGTTAGTCCAGGAATGAACAGGGCAGTGACTTTTGTTGTCTGGAAACAAAAAAGGCACATTTTCTGAGTTCCTACCAGGACGAAACTTCAGGAACAGGATGAGGTCAGACGCCGCTCCGGTTCCCAGGGGTACGTCTGATGCGCTGCTGTTCAGCTGTACTCTGTCAGCCACAAAACTGTCTGTAGTGCCTACAGTACACACACGCACACGCGCACGCACACACACACACACACACGCGCACGCGCACACGCACACGCGCACGCACACGCACACGCACACGCACACGCACACAAGCATGTTAAAATAAATGGTTACGGCCAGCATTTACTATTGTCTGTACGTCCGTCTGTGTGTGGGTATACATGTGACTCTGTGTGTGTGTGTGTTGCTAACCTGCCAGCGACGTGAACTGGACTGCATGTGAGTGTGTGGGAATCTGAGCAGACTGCAGGACCAGGTTTGGTTGAACAATGTTTAGCTTCAGACCTGAACTCAAAGAGAACTGCTCCAGAGTCTGTGTTAGACTAACGCACGCACGCACGCACGCACGCACGCACGCACGCACGCACGCACGCACACACGCACACGCACACGCACACGCACACACAGAGTAAAGATGGTACCATTGCTTTCTAGTCATCAGAGACTTTTTTTAAGATACAGTACCTTTTATTTTTATTATTAATATATATATATATATTTTTTAAATTTATTCTATTTTAGGAACTTCAACTTTCCTGGAACAGAAAGACTGCAGTTTGTAGCTTAGACGGTATTTGTTTTGTTTTATGTTTTGTTTAAACAAGAACAATAGCTTAATTTAAGCTTTTGTCTTTTTCTTCCTGGAAATATATCACACTGAATAGAAGCTATTAGCTTCTAGTGTGGTATCTTTCCAGGAAGAAAGACACCGCAGTATATATTAGCTTAGCTTAGATTCTTTTTTCTTTTTCTTAATGCCAAAATAATAGCTTATATATCAGCATGTTATCTTTCCAGGAAGAGAATTAAAGGCTGTCATTTCTTTTATCTTGGAATCCCCACAGATTAACGTCCTCACTCCCCCAGCCGCCCCACTGGACAGTTCTGAACTGTCCATAATCAATCCCACTTCATAAATGTTTTGAACATTATTTATTTTATGATACAGTATCATCAGCTCTACTCTACTTTACACATACCTTTACAGCTGTAAGCCTTTAAGTCATGATTGATATGGGTGTGTGATCCAAACCATGTGTGAAATGACGGAGTCATAAGTCTAATCACAGTCTATCACAGGTTTGAACCAAAACAAATTGCAATAGTAATCGTTCAAGGTTTTTTTTTCTTTTTTCCCTAGGATCATCCAAATAACATATATTAGAAATTGTCAATGAAATAATTAGCGGATCTGTAGTACAAGTAGGGCATTACATAACGTTTTAAGACGTTTTAAAATGTTGATGCAAGGTTTCTGCCTGACAGCAACGGCATTATACAATTGTACTAGTATTGCTGGGTGGGTACTATGTACTCTATTATGAGTATACTATAGATTGTACTACAGTATATTGTGTGCATATACCTTTGTGTAGCATACGTCTCCTTTGCATTGACTCCTCTGTCTGGAATACTAGAATTCAGCAGGTGGCTGATGGTTGCTGCTGCCGCTACGGCTATTGTCTGACAGACAGAGAAATGGAGTCATTTACTAAATGGTAAATGGTGCATTTACATAGTGCCTTTATCCAAGGCGCTTTACAGAGATTGTGCATTACATTCACCCATTCACTCACACACCAATGCCGGGGGAAACCATGCAGGGCACCAACCTGCACATCAGGAGCAATTAGGGGTTCAGTGTCTTGCTCAAGGACACTTCGACACTAACTCTGGGGGAGCCCGGGTTCGAACTGGGAACCTTTCGGTTGCCATCCGGTCACTCTACCCCTGAGCCACTGCCGCCCCAAGCAATATGGGGAACAAAGTGCAAGGCAGATCGCACAAAATGAATGAACCTGTTGAGTACACCCGTTTGTTGGCTGCTGTGCATTATACTGCATATATACAGTATCCAGAGCCATCATCTGAGTGTGGTGAGGAGAGCTGAACCCAGAGCATTGGGAGCGTCTCAGACCCGGGTCTCAGTAAATTATGGTAAACTATATTCATGACAACTTCTTTTTTCTCTCTCTCTTTTCTAATTGACTCCATGGTGGCCCCCACTTTGAAAATATGAACACCCGTCCCTGAACTCCCTGCGAAGGATTTCAAACTCCTGTAATCTCCATGACAATGGCAGCTGGTGATGCTGGGACTTGTAGTCCCGTGGCGCGTGTAGATTGTAGTCCTCCTCCCTACCTCTGTGATGACAGGAGACTGCAGCAGTATGTTGGCTATGTTGGCAGCGGTGGCAATGTTGTCAGAGCTCAGCTGTTCCGGTCGGGAGGTGAGGATCTGAACGTTGCTCGCCAGGCTCAGCAAGTCAGCCTGACTGGTCACCTACCACCACGTAAACACAATAGATAAAAAAGGCACCACACAACGTGTACACTTGCACAATATGGACAACTTTATTTGGGCAACGTTTCGGGCAATAGACCTTCTTCAGGCATCAGCCTGAATAACTGATATTATGAAATTACTAGAGATGTCCCGTATCGGTAAAGTATCGGATCGGCCCTTATTTGGTCATAACGGTTCATCGGTATCGGCAAATATGCCAGTCTAACCACAGATCCGACACAGGGGTAAGGGGTTGACACTATAGCAGGTAAATACAATGTTGGGGCATGTGGAGTTTGCTTTGGAGTTGCCCAAACAAAGTGCACATTTGAATGAGGAGTCTGCTATAAACATAACACGAGATATATAGCTAGATAGCTATAAACACCATTCCCGGCCGGTGGACTTCAAAATAAGATATTTTTCTTTTTTGTATTATTGTCTCCACCAGGCCGAAGGCATGGGGAGAGAGTATGTTTTGCACTCCGTCCGTCCGTCCGTGTGTGTGTCCGTGTGTCCGTCCGTCCGTGTGTCCGTCCGTCTGTGAACAGCTAATCTCCGGCAACGTTAACCCGGTCGATGCCAAATTGTGCACACACACACTCCCTGGATGCCAACGATGAACCTCTGCCCCAAAATTTCCAGAACGGCCTGTTATAGCGCCACCAGGAGGCCGCTTTGTGCAAAACAAGTTTTTAGTACACAGTCTCTCTAGAGCCATTCAACGAAACGGGTCTTTCAGATTTCTCAGACTCCATCCTGATTGGCTAAGATTGGCTTCCAAAGTTCGCAAGAGTGCTCAGTTTCAAACAAAATGCTGCAAATCATGAACACATCATGTGATTTCCGTGAAATTGCGCACGTACATTCCCACTAGGCCGAGGAAGAAATGCCACGTGAACATTTTCAACTCAGCCTCATGGTGGCGCTATAACCGGCCAAAAAGTGTTTTTACCTCCAACTGCACGGATTTGTGGATAACTTTTTTTGCCAACTCCCTAGAGGCCAAGGAAAAACCTTTGCCTGGAATTTTTCACATCTGCTCTTTATAGCGCCACCAGGAGGCCGACATATGTAAAACACATTGTCTAATATTACTCCTTCAGATGTTATCCAAATTTCACGCAAATCGGTACACATGCTCTCCATAGTCATGTGATCAAGACGGGTTTGTTTGATTTCTCATAATCCACCTTCATTGCCTACGATTGGCTTCTAAACTTTTCAGGAGTAGCCCGCTTTGTACCCGTTTTGTACAAATCGCCGCAACTACTCAACGCAGCGTCCGATTACGGTGAAACTGTGCATGCATATTCCCACTAGGCTGAGGAAGAAATGCCACTTGACAGTTTTCAATTCAGCCTCATGGTGGCGCTACAACAGGCCAAGCTGTGTCTCACACACACACACACACACACACACACACACACACACACACACACACACACACACACACACACACACACACACACACACACACACACACACACACACACACACACACACACACCATTATATTACTCCTAAACATTTTGCCAAACATCACACACACTCCTATCCTCCTGGTGGAGACCTGTGCCCAGAAGGGCACTTTTTCTAGTTATAAATATTATTTTCTGGTATCGGTGTATAGTGTATCGGGACATCCCTAGAAATTACCTAATAATTTGGAATGGGTGGAGTGTGTGTGTGTGTGTGTGTTACATTTTGATCGAGGTCGTCCAGAGTGATGTCACATTGCAGGATCTGTGGCGGTCGCTGAAACGTTGGAATTCCACCTTGATTGGAACAAAGGACTGATGCCTCGGGAATACCAGCTACACACACACACACACACACACACACACACACACACACAATATTAATATGTACTGTATGTGAATACGTGATTATAGGACTGACAGTTACTAAATTAAATGATATTGTGTGGTTCAGTGTAAGTCATGTAGAGGAACATACCACTGTAAAAGTCATATAGAGGAACATACCACTGGCTGATGTCTCTGGGCAAGATTCGTCAGAATATGAGAACCAGCCTACTGTGGTGTTTGGGAATTTGAATGTACGTCCCATGAATTCCATCATTGTTTCTCGACAGAAGTTTGCTGTCAGCAACAGAGAAGAAAAATATGTTTTTTTATTTTTTATTTATTCGTTTTTTTAAAAGGACCATTTCACCACTTTTCAACCTATCTTCATATAATTGGTCCACACTAATGATCATGATAAAATAGCACCATTCTTTTCTACTCAGTCTGTGTCTCATAGGAGGGCTGTGGGCAGTTCAGAAACCCATCCACCAGTGACATCATTGATGGGGAATCCAAGCTAATATAGAAAGCTTTCTATTCCTGAAAAGTTGCAATGCGAAAATGGAAGCCATCGTTCTCACGATAATACAAATCTAAATATATACTGTATATATATATATATATATATATATATATAAAGAATTTTGTTTAAGAAAATAAATCACAGACTTGTGGTATTTTATCATGAACATTAGTAGGACGAGTTAAATGAAAAGTGGTCCTTTAATAATGGATTTGTCACACTGCTGGGCTCCATTTGAAATGTATTGATCCCTTACAGCAGTGGTGTCCAAACTTCCACGCATTTTATGCGGCCTGTGGCTAATATGGGGCATTTTTACCTTGACGTTTATTTATTAACTTGGGCATTTCCCATAGTATAATTTGTCAGGATTCCTTGTTGTCTCATTCTGAAGGGGTCAAAGATTATTGTTCCTTGTTGTCTCATTCTGAAGGGGTCAAAGATTATTGTTCCTTGTTGTCTCATTCTGAAGGGGTCAAAGATTATTGTTCCTTGTTGTCTCATTCTGAAGGGGTCAAAGATTATTGTTCCTTGTTGTCTCATTCTGAAGAGGTCAAAGATTATTTCATTTGTTTTACCTTGCATGTCTACTGGAGTGAAATAAGGCTGAAATACGTTTCAGTGAGTTAAGGGACTAAATTCTTTTCGCTCCTATGCCACCAAAATGTGGAACACCCTACCAACTGTCATTAAGACATGCGAATCCCTTGACTCCTTCAAAACCGCTCTCAAAGGGCACCTACGGATGGCTGCAATTCGAAACTGGCCCCCGTAAAATCTGAATCCCCCCCACCGCCCCCCCCTTTTCCCCTCACTGTATATGTTTCTTTTCCCTTTTTACCTCCATTATGATGAATTCCTGTTCTGTTCTTTTTCTATATAGAAGTGTCTATTTGTACGTCTCTAAATGTTTTGATGAATTGAACATGGTGGACCCTGTTGTAAACAAGTGTAATGCTTAATTGGGTCGTCCACTCACAGTTAACAGCCTTTGTATTGAGTTTGTGCTTGAAATGTACTGTAATTCTGCAAACTGTTAATAACATTTTCAATCAATCAATCAATTTGTGTTTCGTTCACAGCACACACCTGACAAAAGACCATTAATATTAAAATATTGATGATAATAGTTAAATCAAATCGTTTAAATGTGATGGACATGTATGTGACTTTGATATCGCCGATCGGCACGCTCACAACAAGCTTGATCGTCTCTTTTCAACGAATGACACAATGACAGAAACCAGAAAATACACAGGCATAGAGCCCTGAGCAGTGTTGGAAAAGTTACTCATATGGTCATATATTACCTATTACAGTTACTTAAAAAAAAAGTTATTATTACTTTACATATTACTCCCTGACAAAAGTATAACTAGTTACTTATTACTTTACTTTTTTTTTATCGCCCCCAGTAGGCTAATTGCATCTTTTGTCCCCAAAAGTTACTTTTGGAAAATAGTAACATATTAGTAATATTATTACTCAAAAGTAATTAGTTATAGTTACTGGGGGAAAAAAAGTAATAATATTACTTTAAGTAATAAGTTAAGTAACTTTAGCCAACACTGGCCCTGAGGGACTCGGCTCAACCGTGCAATGTTTAGGTGGTTCAGTGTGAGAGGATCCAGGGTTTGGATGTGATCTCTCTTCTTTTTCGTCTGTCAATTGAGTACACTCACCATCAGTCAACCAATGGACCAATCAGAGGCTGCTAGTAATAATAATTAATTGCATTTTTATAGCGCTTTTCCAAGTGCTCAAAGCACTTTACAATGGTTAATTCATTCATACATTGGGAGGTGAAGCGGCGAACAGTCTGCGCCAGCGTCCTCACTTCCCACATTCACACACCAATGGTGGCAAGCTTACACCGGCCGACTCATTGGAGGCAATGTAGGGTTCAGTGTCTTGCCCGAGGACACTTCGACATGTGGACAGGAGGAGGAGCCGGGATTCGAACCACCGACCCAGGGATCATTGGGCGACCTGCTCTACCTCCTGAGCCACAGCCGCCCACAAAGTACTGCTAGTGTAGCCTGGTTAATAAACCAGACCGAATCAGCAGTTGGCAAAAAAAAATTGCCTACCAGCGGATTACGGTCTGGCGAGGCTCAGTAGCACGCCTCTTTCCTACAACCGAGAACAGGTTGGGCCAATCGGGACACGGTATGCAATATGGGCGGGCTTTGGTACAGTGACGTTCAATGCTCGAGACCTTTGACTGACAGTAGCTCTGACCAATTGCGTCAAAGAGAAAATGTTTGAACCCGCCCCCCGGGAAATGAAATCTAAGTGGAGCCAGCCCAGACTAATATACCGCAACAGTGTTGTGTGATATTAGTCTGGCTTATTAGCCAGGCTACTGCTAGTGGTGCATATCATATACTTACGCTCAGAGCAGGTGGGTCCGCTCCAGTGAGGATGACAGATACACACTGAAGAGAACAGCTCTCCTCCGTTCACACACACAGGAGGAGGGATGCTGCTCGTACTGGGAGTACTGGTAGTTGAGGTAGAGGTGGTAGTACTGGGAGTACTGGTAGTATTAGTGCTGGGAGTATTGGGAGTACTGGGAGTGGTGGTAGTATTAGCACTGGGAGTACTGGGAGTGGTGGGAGTATCAGTACTGGGAGTATTAGGAGTACTGGGAGTGATGGTAGTATTAGTACTGGGAGTACTAGTAGTGATGGTAGTATTAGTACTGGGAGTACTAGTAGTGATGGTAGTATTAGTACTGGGAGTACTAGTAGTGATGGTAGTATTAGTACTGGGAGTACTGGGAGTGATGGTAGTATTAGTACTGGGAGTACTGGGAGTGATGGTAGTATTAGTACTGGGAGTACTAGTAGTGATGGTAGTATTAGTACTGGGAGTACTAGTAGTGATGGTAGTATTAGTACTGGGAGTACTGGGAGTGATGATAGTATTAGTACTGGGAGTACTAGTAGTGATGGTAGTATTAGTACTGGGAGTACTAGTAGTGATGGTAGTATTAGTACTGGGAGTAATGGTAGTATTAGTACTGGGAGTACTAGTAGTGATGGTAGTATTAGTACTGGGAGTAATGGGAGTGATGGTAGTATTAGTACTGGGAGTACTAGTAGTGATGGTAGTATTAGTACTGGGAGTAATGGGAGTGATGGTAGTATTAGTACTGGGAGTACTAGTAGTGATGGTAGTATTAGTACTGGGAGTAGTGGGAGTGATGGTAGTATTAGTACTGGGAGTACTAGTAGTGATGGTAGTATTAGTACTGGGAGTAATGGGAGTGATGGTAGTATTAGTACTGGGAGTACTGGGAGTGATGGTAGTATTAGTACTGGGAGTACTAGTAGTGATGGTAGTATTAGTACTGGGAGTACTGGGAGTACTAGTAGTGATGGTAGTATTAGTACTGGGAGTACTGGGAGTACTAGTAACGATGGTAGTATTAGTACTGGGAGTACTAGTAGTGATGGTAGTATTAGTACTGGGAGTACTAGTAGTGATGGTAGTATTAGTACTGGGAGTACTGGGAGTACTAGTAGTGATGGTAGTATTAGTACTGGGAGTGATGGTAGTATTAGTACTGGGAGTACTGAGAGTGATGGTAGTATTAGTACTGGGAGTACTGGGAGTGATGGTAGTATTAGTACTGGGAGTACTAGTAGTGATGGTAGTATTAGTACTGGGAGTACTGGGAGTGATGGTAGTATTAGTACTGGGAGTACTGGGAGTGATGGTAGTATTAGTACTGGGAGTACTAGTAGTGATGGTAGTATTAGTACTGGGAGTACTGGGAGTGATGGTAGTATTAGTACTGGGAGTACTAGTAGTGATGGTAGTATTAGTACTGGGAGTAATGGGAGTGATGGTAGTATTAGTACTGGGAGTACTAGTAGTGATGGTATTATTAGTACTGGGAGTACTAGTAGTGATGGTAGTATTAGTACTGGGAGTACTGGGAGTGATGGTAGTATTAGTACTGGGAGTACTGAGAGTGATGGTAGTATTAGCACTGAGAGTGATGGTAGTATTAGCAGGGAGAACGAAGGAAGTAGTAGCACTGAGAGTGATGGTATTATTAGTACTGGGAGTAATGGGAGTGATGGTATTATTAGTAATGAGAGCAATGAAAGTGATGGTAGTATTAGCACTGAGAGTGATGGCAGTATTAGCACTGAGAGTGATGGTAGTATTAGTACTAGTAGTGATGGTAGTATTAGTACTGGGAGTGAGGGTAGTATTAGTACTAGTAGTGATGGTAGTATTAGTACTGGGAGTACTGAGAGTGATGGTAGTATTAGCACTGAGAGTGATGGTAGTATTAGCACTGAGAGTGATGATGGTAGTAGGATAACCGGGATTACTGAAAGTGATGGTAGTATTAGCACTGAGAGTGATGGTAGTATTAGCACTGAGAGTGATGGTAGTATTGGTATTGGTATCACTGTGAGTAGGAGTAGGATCCGTTATATTTATAGGAGTAGTACTTGTAGCAGTAACCAAATAGTAGTATGAGGTGTGCACAGTAGTACTTTTGTTTATATTAGTTGTAGTAATATATGTTGATCCTCGAGTCAAACTGGCTGAGGTGAGCATGTGCGTGTGTGTGCGCGTGTGTGTGAGAGGGAGAGAGAGAGAGAGAGAGAGAGAGAGGGGGGGGCAGGGAGGGATAAAATGAAGTGAAATAAACAAAATAATGAATTTAATTTGAAAATACGTCATGACAGTGAAAGTGAGTGAATTAGAAAACCCAGTGTTTACGGTGATTACGATAATGGAGCAAAATGCGTTTAGCTGTCCTTTAATATATTTACATTTTAAATAGTTGAACTACTTGAACCCTATACCAGGGTAACGCGATTTGCTATAGGAGGGAAATACTACAGATCTTAGTGTAGAGCCCTGGGGGGCCTCAGCCACCTACGCGCTCTGGAACAATCTACCTTTCCCTATCCGATCTGCCCAGTCCATTGAGGTGTTCAGATCCATATTGAAAACTCACCTTTTTTCCTTGGCTTTTAATTGATTCATTTGATTGTCTTAAAATATGAGTTTTATGATGTCTTTACTTGTCTGTGCGCTGATGGGAGCTGTTGATGCTCCGTTTGTTTTTAACCTGTACAGCACTTTGGTCAGCTTCTGTTGTTTTAAATGTGCTATATAAATAAAGTTTGATTTGATTTGAAATCAATTCAAAAAAACAATCCTAAACTTCTAATCAGTGTCGGTATATGCATGTAGAATCAGCACAGTAGGACACATCTCATAATCTGTCACTCTTAACAACATAATAATTACTACAATTACTATATAATTACTACAGATAAAGACTGAAATGATTAACGGTCACAGTGACAGTCAGTTGCAGCAATAATGTTTTCATTCTTACCCACAGTGAAGACAATGGACATCCAAAGGATCTTCATGCTGATGTCTCGAGTGTTGCTTGTCCTCTAGTCGTGCAACAGAGTGGGAGACTGCTCCTGTCCTCCGGTCAACAGAGTGGGAGACTGCTCATGTCCTCCGGTCAACAGAGTGGGAGACTGCTCCTGTCCTCCGGTCAACAGAGTGGGAGACTGCTCCTGTCCTCCGGTCAACAGAGTGGGAGACTGCTCATGTCCTCCGGTCAACAGAGTGGGAGACTGCTCCTGTCCTCCGGTCAACAGAGTGGGAGACTGCTCCTGTCCTCCGGTCATGTAGACAAGGAACAAAAGAGTGGTAGACTTCCCTGTGGACATCCACAGAGAACTATAGGCTGTCCAGTAACTCAGTTGAACCCTGAGGAAGACCTATTAGGTTGCTCTGTCTGGGTGATGAAAATAAAACTGATGTGAAAGGGACATGTATCGAGTGCTGGCTGTCTTCTGTCCTCTCAAGACTGCCCTGTTGACATACATACACAGAGGGAGTGCTTGGCAGTGCCAGGCAGATCATATATTTATACTAGGCTATCTCTCTGGAGCAGGAAGTATAAAAACTCCTTACTGTTAAAACTTCTGAGTGTGTTTACTTAACAAACTTTAAGTTTGCCCATATCAACCACCAATAACACAAGGCGATCGGCCAGTCAGATTGCTCGAGAACAGACAAGCGTCGTAATAAACTGGCCCTTGTGGATTATTCTGTGGGAATAAAAGTGCCCAGTAGCATCATGGTATCTATGTAAATGTACATGTAAATTGTATCTACATCCATAAAATAATATTACTTCTACACCTATGCTTTCAATAACACAAGTTCAGGTACTATAATATAGTATAAAACATTATGACACTTTTACAGAGGTTATGGACACATTTTACATTTTAATGCTTATGCTTTGTTCAAATGTAGCTGAAATTTGTGGGAATTTCAGCCTCTCATTCATACCTGGTGTAGCCTGTGATGTGACAATAAACTGAATTTAATTGACATAATAAAGGCGGATTCCACAGGCATTTTATACTGTCATCTATAGTTATTCTTTATAAATATCAATAGGATTCTATGTGATTGAAGCAGCTGTTCTAACAAGATCAACCTGTAACCAGTAACAGCGTCTGGTAAGATTCAGTGTCTTGATAAACAGAAAATACAATTTCAGGTTGGGATACCAATTGCATCAAATCAGGAGAGAGAACTCATACAGGATAAACAACAAGTGAAATTGGAAGTGGCAAAACCGACAAAATTGGAATTTGAACTCTATAAAACTGAAGCTGATAAATGGGCACTCTCTCTCTCTCTTGATTAGATAAATGTTGTGACGCACCAGTAAATGTATTTTGTGTTTACTAAAGAGCTGGCTGTTACTGAACATATTCTCTAATCTCGAGAGCAATGCTTAAGTAAGCCTTGCTGAGCCATGTGGCCCATAATGGCAGGAGCCTATCTCCTGTTTCTGTAGTGTGAGGCAGCTTGATGTACAGGTAGCGTACACGTAGCGCCAGTATGTTGCAGACGCAGGGACTTACCCCAAATCTGTAATGATTGCAGAGTGCCAAGCAGGAAGGCATCAGGTCCAATTTGTATTAGTCTTTGGTATGACCGAGCCGGGGTTCGAACCCCGACCTCTAACCATAGGCTGGTGAGAACACAGAACAGTGCTTACTGTCAGAATAGCTATTTAACACATATTCAAAAAAATATAATTAAAAATAATTATAATTAAAATGATGTATTTCAACCAAACGAAACACCACTGTGTTGTGCAATTCTGGATTGGCCTGCCATTTCCGTGAAAAGAAAAATACACTTTGTACTTATGTCTTTTCTTGTAATGTTTCTTGTCTGATGCAAGTGTCAAATCTTTTGATGACTCTGGTCCATCAATTGATTCAATTTACATTATGATAATGCACCTTCATCTTTTAGCCTTAGTAGCAGGCCTCAAAGATGGGATTTTGGGGGAGGAGACAGTGAAATTACAATTTAAAGGACTTTTTTTTATACCCAATATAAAAGAAGGGAAAAAGGGGAAGGAAGTAAAAAAAGGTCATCATGTGGTTGGTTGGCAGTGGTCTCCCTACTGTTTTCTTTGTCAGGTAGGACACCTACTGGCTGACTGGAGGTACTGCCCGAAGGTCATAATCTCTCCCTAGGCCGAGTAGAGATTCTACCTGGAAAGGGAGGTAAACATTAAGTGACCAGATTTCATGTCATATGAAAGCAGGGAATCATAGCTTCAAATTGACATATTGGTTGTTCAGTTTGACTCACCAGTTTTGGAGATATGGCTTATAGAGTAATGTCTTGCAGAGAAACAGCGAGTTGAGAAAACAGGCTTGAAAGGTTCACTTCTGTGGTCTCTAACATTACACCTAGCTACATGTTTAAGCACTTATTTCATATTTACATGTCGATTTCAGCTCTGACGTTTATTTCAGAAATGCTCTAGTATGTGAAGAGTCTGCCTGTGCTATTAACTCATTTTCACCTCTGGTGAAAAACTGAAGGCTGCACGATGGCAGCCCCTCAGTCAAATCTGGTTACATTTGGTCTCTAATGTGACGTACCACATTTAAGTTATTCAAACTAAAAGCCTGACCCAACTAAAGGCCGACCCAAGTTAGAAATAAATAAAATAAATAATAATAATCGAGTCATGTTACTGTATCTCACATGCTGAGGTCATTAACATAGTGACCAGGCAAAATAACTAATTCTGTATGCCAAGACAAAATATCCAATACTGTAAAATGTGTGATTTGATTCAACCATTTTTAAATGACCTTTTATTTTGTTATGCCAAAAGTATTGCTTTCTAATGGCAAAATATCAAGATCACATTTTGTATAAGCCCAAAACACATACAGTATATAATATATATACACAAATATATAACTGAAATGAACTTGATTGATTTGTTAAGCAATCAGAACGACAAGCTTCACAATGAAAAAAAAAAGAAAAAGTATAAATCTCGCCATGAACCCATGGCTGACTTTTTTGTTTGTTTTCCGAGTCAGGTTAAAAACTACAGTAGGTCCTGGGCCATGGCTCAGCGGTCCAGGCACCTTGGCTGGTAGCCAGAGTCTGGCAGTGTGCCGCGGGTTCGACTCCCGATCCCGACGGCCTTTACTGCATGTCACCCCCCCCCCATTTCTTTCTCCCATTTCCTGTCAGCCTACTGTCTGTCCCTCCATAAAAAATATAAAATAAAGGCGAAAGCCACAAAAAAAAAACATTTAAAAACTAGAGTAGATTAAAAACATGCAAGGCTAGTAAGCAACGCAGCTGCAGCTATTAAAATAATAACAATAAGACAGGTGCCCAGACTAGAGCCATGGGTCTGCTGCCAATACCATAAACAGCATCTGTGTCATTTTATATTGAAACCACTTTAACCATTATTTTATACCTTGGCTATTAACAGATATACAAACTTGCACTTGTAGCTCTATATTTATATTAACTTTTTCTTTTACAAAGAATATTTATTGATTTTAGCTCTGCTATTTTTTAACCTCCAACCGTGGTCAAATACATCATAATTTGGGATGGGGGGGGGGGGTCCTACCTTGACATGAAAAGGCTTGAGCGCCACTGATTATAAATAAAATACATCATATATACTGATTATAAATAAAATACATCATATATACTGATTATAAATAAAATACATCATATATACTGATTATAAATAGCAACATATGTTTTTCAGAAAACTGTTTTTTGTAGAATGGGCCTCAGGTCTTAAAACTGTCTCAGTGCCACAGGACGCCTTTGGACACCTCCCCCTGGTGGCCGCGAGTGGCATTGGTGCCTAAGCCAGGTTATGCGTCATGGCTTTGCCAAGTTTTAGATTTTTTTATTGTATACTATTATTTGTATTTCTTCTAAATTAACCTCTGGGTTTACGAGTATACTGATGTAGTGGTTTGTGGTGGGTTTGTGAAATGAAATGAAGGATGGGGAAGAGCCTTTGTGTATGTCCTTATGTCTGTATGTCCCCATACTGCTGTATGGGGCCGAGACATGGACCCTCACAGTACAACAGGAAAAAGCCCTGGATGGAGTCTACACAAGAATGCTACGAATGGCACTAGGTGTCACATGGACGGACCGCAGGAATACACAATCCCTGATTGGATTGGCCGAGCGACGCCACCAATAACACACAATCCCTGATTGGCCAAGGGGACCACAGACATACGCAGCCGAATACAGTACTTGCGCTCTGCTCGCGCAAGTAATAATTACAGGGCTTACAAAATCGACTATAAATGACCATAAAACCGCTACAAACGGTTGCCACAGCAGGAGTTGGGACTAAAAACAGGTTATAAAAATGTCGCTCTCAATCATCAAATATAATTTAGTTAAAACTAATCAAAACACCGGAATTAGAATGTCAGCGTTGAACCACATTATATAGCCTAAACGATGAGACTTTAGTACGAGAGCATAACCTGTTAAAAGTTAAAACCTATAAAAAGTTACAACCAGATCCCGTTCCCCGATGCCGTGCCAACCCTCAGCAGTGCTGTCTTCCATTGTCCTTCAAAGCCTTCCATTGTCTTCTCGACCACACTTGGCGCGCACACATGCAAGGAGAGCGCAATCAGTATGCAATTGGAAACACTCAACAATTTCAGCCTCAATCACACATCAAAATGATAAAATATACAAAATCACAGCAAAAACAAAATATTATATAAAAATATAACAATGCAAAAAGGCTGGAAATTAAATAAGTTTCCTGGGACCATTACATATGTACAAGCTGTATGATGACCTTTCTAGGTCACATGGCCAAAAACACGCTGCCTTTACCAGAGTGGTAAATGGTGCATTTATATAGATCCAAGGCGCTTTACATAGATTGTGCATTATGTTCACCCATTCCCACACACATTCATACACCGATGGCGGCGGAAATCATGCAAGGCACCAACCAGCACATCGGGAGCAATTAGGGGTTCAGTGTCTTGCTCAAGGACACTTCGACACTGCCCGGGTTCGAACTGACAACCTTGCGGTTACCATCCAGCCACTCTACCCCTGAGCCACCGCCACCCCGAGTGTGTGCAGGGTATGCAGTATACAGCATAGGCCCGTTCGACACATCTATGGTATATTCTGTCCAAATGTACCACACCCCGAAAAAGACTGTAAAAAAGAAAGAAAATAAAAACTGTATCTGCCTACATCCTTAAAATAATCCACTGGGTTTCACTTCTACACTTGCTATCAACAACATGAGTTCAGGTACTATAATATAGTATAACATATTATGACACTTTTACAGATTCTCTATAATATAGAGTAAAATATAACATTTTATATTTGATTATCCTTTGTTAAAATGTAACTGAAATTCCAGGTGAATTTCACCCACTCGTTTATATACCTGCCGTAAACTTGTGATGTGATCATAAACTGAAGTTGAACTTTGATATAGAAAGACTTTCATTTACATTTACAAGGTAGCTTCCACAGGTGTCGTATAATTTGGGTTTATACCTATGACTGAGTGTATCTCTCTGTAGATGCCCTGGCCCCCCCACGGCCCCTGGGAGTCCTTCAGCTCAAACGTAGAGCTGTGAAGGGGAATAGGAGACGACGACGGAGACAGGAGGTGAACCACCGACGTCACAGAGCTCCTGAAGGACGCGGTTCTGGCCGTGAACAGGACGAATATCTGAAAGCCCTAGAGAGAGAGAGACAGAGAGAGAGAGAGAGACAGAGAGAGAGAGAGACAGTGAGACAGAGAGAGACAGAGCGAGACAGAGAGAGAGAGAGAGAGAGACAGAGAGAGAGAGAGACAGAGAGAGAAACAGATCGAATCAGAGAGAGAGAGAGAGAGAGAGAGAGAGAGAGAGAGAGAGAGAGAGAGAGAGAGAGAGAGAGAGAGAGAGAGAGAGGTTGAATACTTCATAGTAAGACTGAAAACAGTATGGAAGTACAGTTAACAAAGCTATGCTAAAAGGATAACACACTGTACTCAATTCATCATCAAGACTTCAAGCGTAGCGTTAGTTCATTGTGGCACGGAAGGCAGATGGTTTTGTGTACATGGTTCCTCCTCATTCATTCCCCCTAGTGATCTATACTGCTTCTTTAAATCCGCTGCCTCTCCAGGCCACGCCCTCATTCCCACAGTGCAATTCAGGCGGCCTACTTAAGCAGCCTCAGCTCACTACTCATTCTCCATGCTGAGCTGTCAAGCAGCTCGTGCGGCGTCTGCGTGAAATATTCTCCCACCTCCCCGGCCTCCTCCCTGTAGTTCTTAGTCCAGGGGTTATGTGATATTATGGTATTGTTTGCGATTGTGTAGATTCATTGTGTTGAATCATGTGTTGATATGTTATTACTGTGTATTGTTGTTGTAAGCGCCATTTGAGTCATGATCACACGTCTGAACTTCCTCGGCAGCCAGTATCACCCAAGTATAGGGACTTGGGCGTTACAGTTGTTCATGATTTTGTATCTTTGGCTCTGCTCTGGGGGGGTTGTTGATATCAGAGCTGTGTCTTGGTGCACAGATAATTGGAGATATCAATGTGATATCAGACCCGTGTCTCGGTACGCAGATCATCTGATATCACATGAGCAGAGCCACGCCGCCATACTAACATGCAATAGCTTTGCAATAAATGGTTTATGGGCCCAGGCGGTGGCGTAACCGTCTGGGCACCCGACTGGTAATCCAGTCGCAGTGTGCCGCGGGTTCGACTCCCGAGCCCGACACGGCCTTTACTGCATGTCTTCCCCCATCTCTCTCCCGTTTCCTGTCAGCCTACTGTCTGTCCCTTCAAAAAACCAATAAAAGGCGTAAGCCGCAAAAAAAATATCTTAAAAAAAAAAAAATGGTTTATGGTCAATCTGAGCTTAAGTGTCTCAATGAAGTACAATACATTACTGTACATAATGCAACAACACTGAAACGCACTGCTAGATATATTCACAGAAAAAAGTGGGGTGCGGGCGGAGGGCACTCCCACAGGGCTCCTTAGATTTTTTATTTAGCACAGTATAAAAACAATACTGTGTAGTACCTGTGTTGTTGTAAAGACACAGAAGAGGATGTTGAAGATAAGGTGAGTGGTTCCCGTGGTAACCAGCATCAGGTATCCCAGGATCCAGGATATTCCCAGTAAGATAGCCAGAGACAAGCTACTCAGCAGCTTCTTCTTCACGGAGTTACTCCTTGTACTGCAACACACGCAGACGGACATAACATTACCACTGGTGGAAAAAGTACTCAATTGTTTTACTTAAATAAAAGTACCAATACTACAATTTAGAACTACTCCGTTACAAGTAAAAGTACGGAATTGAAAATGTACTTTTTTCCCCCACGATTGACTGAACTCGTGCTACCTCCTATGCATGAGGAGTCCAAGCTGCTTCTTTTCACCTGACAGGGGGGAGTTTCCCCGGCCGGACATAGCGCGTGGAAGGACCACGTTATTCCGACCAGTTCCTTTCCCCTCCATCAGGCGCCCCGGCTGGCCAGGGGGAGGTAGTTTAGAGACGGATTACTGCATGTTTTTGTGAGGGGACACGGGGAGAACATGCAAACTCCACACAGAAAGGCCCTTTCGCCAACCCCGCCTCGGGTATGGGCACTGATGACGCGGAGGAGGGAACACACCCCCAGCGCCCACAGCACCCCCAGCGGGAATCGAACCCAGGACCTTCTAGCTGTGAGGCGACAGCACTACCAACTGTGCCAGCGTGCCTTTTGATTTGTCTTAGTTTTAGTCGACGAAATCAACACTGACCTGGTGAGGTCGGGCTGTTTCCTACAGTTGATGTACATGAAGTACAGAAAGACCGCTGTGTTGTACACCAACACCACGCCCACAGGGAGGAGAAAGCCCCAGAACATGGGCTTCCCAAAGTCAAAGCTCCCTGTGGTGGCATCCGTTGCAGCGAGCCAACAACTGAGGAGGGAGGAGGAGGGGGAGGAGGAAGAGGAAGAAGGAGAAGAAGAAGGGATGAAAGGGGGGAGGAAGGAGGTAGAGGACTGTCAGAAACAGTATTTTCTTTGTATTTGATTGTAAACATGATCTCATTAGAATGAATTAAAGAGAATTGACCTACAAGTCCTCTCGCCTGAATCCTAGGGGGTTGCTGGGTCTGTAGCACACAGCTAGAGAGATAGACACCATGACAGCAGGGATACCTGCACATGCACATGCACACACACACACACACACACACACACACACACACACGCACGCACACGCACACGCACAGACACAGACACAGACAGGCGCTCAAACTGTGGGTCGGGTCCCAAACAACAGATATCTATTGTGTACACACTAGCCACATTACAATCACAAGAGCCAAGTAATAAAAAAGGTACACTAACATATACAGTATGTGCGTGTGTGTGTGTGTGTGTGCGTGCGTGCGTGCGCATTGTACCCCAGCCAGTGACGACAGACAGTGCAGTGGAGTACGGTGGCAGGCTGGTCTGATGCATGGTGATGAGGACGAGGAGTTGCGTGGCGTAAACCGAGTTCCAGACGAAGGTGGCCAGCAGGAAGTACTGCAGCAGCGCCGCCACGGCCGTGCACGAGCCGTGGTCGCGCTCCACGTGCACGTCTGACCCCATGACCACGTTCTGCTCGGTGTCGTTCACCTTCACCTGGAGAGATGGAGTTCAAAAATATATATATATTTCCAGCTTTACATTTACCCATTTAGACCTGGGAACGATTCTACAAAATGTCTTCTGAATCCTGACAGTTTTCTGAAAAACCCATGTTTCTATGTCATATACTTTATTAATCCCAGAGGGGAAATTGAAGTGTTACAACAGCAACAGGCAGCCAGCATTACGCAGCGCCAAAACTTAATCTCTGTACATCTCAGAAAGTGCGACCGCCTTCCACAGAAACAAGAAGTATAGAAGTATAGTATTTTAGTTTGATTTGACCCCGAATACAGTATTGCAAGTATAAGGCTGAACAATACATATTACATATTGAAAATCTATCATCATCGCTTCTTTCTATCATTCTTCTTTTTTCAGAGTGTGCATACTTTAGGCTTTTCATTGTCATGGGTTCTTCTACTGTATGTTAGCAGGGAACCTAAAGGCAGAATTATAATCTAACTGTAGCCTACACTTCAATATTTGTTTAATATTGACTCGTCATTGAAATATTCAACCAAGTCATTGCATATATTGCTGAAATAATTTCCTCTAATACATTTCATCGGTTTCAAATCTCAATTGTTTCTACCTTACGTTTTGTGTGTGCGTGCGTGCGTGCGTGCGTGTGCGTTGTACCGGCAGGTTGTTTTGTCTGCTGTTGTTGTTGACTCCAGCGAGGAAGACGATGATGAAGATGAGCATGCTGACACAAATGCTCACCATGACGACGGTGAAATTACTGCTCCTTTTACTTTTCCTGACACAGTTAATGACACATTATTTTACAGGAAAAAAAAGTTAATATATTTACCCAGGGTAACTGGACTAAGCATCAGATACTTGTTTACAGCCAGGCCCTGCTCATAGAACATTTCATGGTAGTGGTTCAATGCCTTGCTCAAGGGCACTTCAGCGGTGGTAATTTTAACGTGCCGGTCCGGGGATACGAACTGGCGACCTTCCGGTATCAAGACCGCTCCGCAAACCGTTCGGCCACCGCTGCCACAAAGTCGACTAAGACTCCCTCGATCGATTAGTCGACCAATCGGTCAGGCCTAATAATTATTTAACAATATTTTCCCCTTTTCAAAACTAAAATTAAAACATAATCACAGAATGTTTTGAGTGAAATATGCAGGATTTAAGTACACTACAATGTTAAAGGTATATTCAGTGATTTGACTTAATTCAAATATCACTTATTTTTTCTTTTTTTCTGGATAATCCTCCCTACTATAGAGTGTGCTGACCATATAAGGAGTTCCTCCCTGTCCCCAGTGAGCCCCTGGGGTCAAAAAACCCTAGTTTCAGTTTTGGTGGCGGGTGGCAAAACCGTCATCCAATCAGGATGAGAGGGGCCTTCCTCCAATCATGATCGAGTGGGGGCGGGCCTTGGTGCACATGCTGTTGGCCTGTTGCACTTCCCCCCACTGTAGAGCGTGCATGTGCACATTTTGTTACCGGGGCGGACTGGGTGGTTTTCCAAATCACCCAAATCACTGAATGCTCCTTTAAAACCTGCAGCTGCTTGGTTTTTAACCCATTTAGGCCTGACGTCGGAATTTAAAAAATGTCTCTAAATCCTGACAGTTTTCTGAAAAACCCATGTTTCTATATCACTGGTGCTCAATATTTCATGTCAATGACCCCAAAAAATTATGTAATTGGCCACCGACCCCCATCTGAAAATATGTTATTCCAGGAACCCCTCAGAAGCAAAGAGTCGAGTTAAAACGTTCGCTGTGAAAGAATATACATTCAAATATTTGCGCCACATTTTTGCGATTTTTCAAAAATAGCAGAACTACAAGCTCGTAGCGCGGCACTATTTTTCAATAGCTAAAGTATAACATAATGCTTAAAACACCAAAAGGGATGGGAGTATCAAAACTCAAGAGTCATTATGGTTCATTGTCCTTGCCATGTCTTTGTATGTTCAATCTTTTTATTTATAATGATGTTGTGCCTGAGCTGTTTTTCTGTTTTTATTTTCTTTTGTTGTTTGTTATTATGTTCTTGTTGTGTAATGTCTGTTTGTTGTCTAAGTTTGTTAAAAAACCAATAAATATACTTTGTAAAAAAAAAAAAACACCAAAAGGGGTTCCCGCCCAAAATGAATCAAGCAGTTGTTTCGTATGGATGTGCAGCTGAGGTTTTACCTGTTGTGAATCTGATGAAGGACTGTTATAGTCAAGCCAGCGATGGAGCAAGCCAGACCCAGGTAGGTGAGGTAGGTCAGAGCGTCTGCATATTCATACTTCATCCTGTAGGACTGTTGAGAAGATCACAAACATATAGGATTTATTCAATCACCAACATAAAGAACTCATTTACATACAGTTCCAGACCACGCCTGAGGGACACCATGCGGAGAAGATGCGGATCCATCCGCATCTTCAACCGCTTATCCGTAGTCGGGTCACGGGGGCAACAGCTCCACCAGAGAGCTCCAGAGTTCCCTCTCCAGAGCAACATTAGTAAACTTCCTCATTTCACAATCTTTGATAGTAATGAAGATAGATTAGTTTGTGGATTGTAATTTCATGAAACATCATCTCTAGCTTTAGCTTAGAGCTTTCTCCCAGCGTTCTATACGGTATCTATGCAATAAACAGCCATACACATGTTCACATAGTATAGTTTTAGTGCATAGTATTTGACTTTTTTTAATGTTTTTTTTTTGTGGCTTTCGCCTTTATTTTATATTTTTTATGGAGGGACAGACAGTAGGCTGACAGGAAATGGGGAGAGAGATGGGGGGGTGACATGCAGTAAAGGCTGTCGGGATCGGGAGTCGAACCCGCGGCACACTGCCAGCCAATGTGCCTGGACCGCTGAGCCAAGGCCCAGGCCTTGACTTCACTTTTATGTTTTATGGTAAACAATAGACTGAGTACCACAGACGAAAAACAGTCTAAGTCCAAATTTCATTCTGACCCCTCCACGAAAAGGCCTCGTTGTCCTGAACCCGTATCTGTCATTTATCCATTATGGATCTATAGTGTGGACTTAGACTGTTTCTCGTCTGTGGCATTCAATGAAATGGAGATAAAACAATAGATGAACAAATCATAAGGAGTGTGATGCCAGCGTTACCATGAGAATAGCGAAGTTGGTGGTGTGATTGCAGACACACCTGAGCAGACCGTCCTCCGTTTGGTTCTTAGAACAACCAGCAGTGCTCCAGTCGTTGGTGGAGTAATCCCAGAACACACACGCATAGTCATAGAGAGAATACAGAGAGGGGTCTGGATGGACCTAGGAAACAGAACACGCACGCACACACACACACACACACACACACACACACACACACACACACACACACACACACACACACACACACACACACACACACACACACACACACACACACACACACACACACACACACACACACACACACACACACACACAGTGTTAATTTTGTCGACTAAAACTGTGACTGAAGAACAGTGACTGAAGAACATACCCTGAAGGCATTGTGCCGAAACATTGGTCATCTTAAAATAAAAGGTTTTTTTGCATCGTGACTACGTGATTCCTTCCTTTTTCGACTACCTTTTTTCACCGACGAAAACTAAATAAAAACTAAGCTATAATGACTAAAAATATGATTAAACATACTGACAATTTCGTCAACAAATAAAAACTATTATAGACGAAATGTTAGGGAGGGACTAGTGGAGAAGACAGGTTATTTTATGCTCGGCTGTGCTCGGGTATCGCGCTCCGATCTACAAGCTCACAGCTTGTTGCAGACCATTTTTTTCAAATGAGAACCTTCTAGAAAAGCAAAAGTGGTCCACATTTTTATTATTAATTTGCTATTAGTAGTTTACTTGCAAATCACCTTCCCATTCAGTCGACTGGTGTTTCTGATGAGCACCTGGACCTGTTCGGGGACGAGCCGGTTCTGCTGGCCCAGCCCCAGACTGGCAGACACGACCCGGACTGGGCTGGACAGATTATTCAGGGTTCTGTACTGGGCAGACCTGAAGAAGCGGTCGTTCTGGTACAGGACGATGCCTACCGAGAAATTCTGCTGAGAACGGCCCTCTAGAGAGACAGAGTAGAATGATCATCAGGGCCCGGATTTAAGACTCTCGATGTAGCAAATCTGATCAAGGCCTGATCCTTTTTTTTATTTTTTATTATTAGATGCAATTGTGAACAATAGCCAAGTAAAAATACATATCCATTGGCCAATCAAATGGTTCACTGCAGCTCAACAGTCAGTGTGAGGGGTGGTCAGGGGATATCTGTGAGCTCTGCGTTTAAAGGCTTGAAGGCCATTGTCTGTGATGGAGTCCACCACATGCTCTGGCAGGCTGTTCCACACCTGGACAGCAGTGTGGAGAAAAGTTCTGTCCAACGTCCGTGTTTTGGAGCCTGGGGGGTCGAGAGCATGTTCTGGTGTGGCTGTGCATCGGCGGGTGTTTCGCCGTCTGGTGTAAGGTGGAGGGAGCATGTCCTGGAGGTCCTTAGGGCAGTGGGTGGTGTGCATTTTGTACAGGACTGTAGCGGCGGCAACGTGCCTTCTGTGGCTAAGGCTGTCGATGGAAAGTGTTGTACTGGCAGTGTCCTGGTCAACTCCAATTATTCTGAGGGCCTTCCTCTGAATATTGTCCAGCAGACCAAGATGTGTTGGTGGGGCACTCATCCACATGAGTGAGGCGTACTCCATAACACTGCAGACCTGTAGCTTGTAGACCGTTGCTCGGCTCTCGGTGGTGAGTTTACTGGCCACTCTTCTCAGTGCTGCCAACTTCTGACCGGCCCGGATGGAGATTTTGGTCAGGTGTTTCGACCAGGACAGCTTGGGGTCTATTTTGACACCCAGGACGTCAAGCTCATATGTGGAGGTCAGTCGGTGCCCATTGAATTGCAGGTCCAGCTGTGATGGGATCCTCTTTCGTGAGATTGTCATGAACTTGCACTTCGATGGTTCTCCTGGTTCTCGAGGAGAGTTTAGCCACCAGACCGTGATGCCACACCTTATCGAATGCCCCCTGTATGTCCAGGGCTATGACACAGACTTCCTCACTCTTGTCCAGGTAGTTGTTCCACGTCTGGCCTAAGATGTTCAGGAGGTCAGCAGTACTGTGTCCTGGTCTGAATCCAAACTGTCTGTGTGATATGAGGTTGTTCCTAAGAATAAACCTCTGTAGCTGTTTGTTCACAACTGCTTCCATAACCTTGCTGATGACTGAAAGCAGGGATATGGGGCGGTATTTGGATGGGTCAGCTTTGGAGTCTTTCTTGTGCACCGGTGTAACAGAGGCCATCTTCCATTGGCTTGGGAAGATTCCACTTGAGAAACAGCGACTGAAGAGGCGACACAGGGGGCTTGCAAGCTCTGCACTACATTCCTTAAGGACTCTGGTGGGGATTTGATCTGGTCCCGAGGCTTTGTCTGGTTTGAGGCCTTTCAAGAGCCGTTTGATGTCCTTTGGCTTGAATGTGATGTTTCCAATTGTGCAGGAAGAAGATTGTTTGATGTGGGGTGCCAGGGCAGATGCGTCTTGGAGATGGCATTTTTGAGCAAAAGCCGTGCAGAACACCTCTGCCTTTTCTCGGGCTGTAATGTGGGCTGTGTCGTTGTGTATGATGACAGGTATGTCAGAGATAGCAGCTCGCCCAGAAAGGGAGTTGACAAGCTTCCACCATCTCTTGCCGGAGAGAGTATTGTCCGTGAGTTCCTTTGTGAGTTTGGCATTATGGTTCCTTTTTGCTTGCTTCTCAGCCTGGTTAAATGTGTGTCTAGCCTCTGCAAACTTCTGCTTGTTGGTTGGGTTGTTGTTGTTTTTCAGCTGTCGGAAGAGACGCCGCTTTTTTCTTGCAGCTTTACTGCACTTCTCATCAAACCATGGTTTATCTCCTGGCTTCTTGATGACAGTTTTGCTGGGGATGAATTGTTCCATGGCGGTCTGGATAATCTCTGTGATCTGGACACATATGTTCTCAGGATCTTCCTCAGAGAAAACCTTCCGCCAGTCGGTGCCTGACCTAGGCTAGGTCAACATGACCTAGGCTAGTTCAACATGACCTAGGCTAGGTCAACATGACCTAGGCTAGTTCAACATGACCTAGGCTAGCTCAACATGACCTAGGCTAGGTCAACATGACCTAGGCTAGCTCAACATGACCTAGGCTAGATCAACATGTGTAACATTTTATAATGATCATACAATGTGCACAATAACAGAAACGGCCTGCACACTGATAGAAGAACGGACAACTTGAGGTGGCAGCGGTGGCCGAACGGATTGCGGAGCGGGCTTGATACCGGAAGGTCGCCAGTTCGAATCAGCGGTCCGACACGTTAAAATTACCACCGCTGAAGTTCCCTTGAACAAGGCATTGAACCACTACGATGAAATGTTCTATGAGCAGGGCCTGGCTGGAAACAAGTTATTGAGCTTAGCCCAGATACCCTGGGTAAATATAGTAATCATTTCATTTCATTTCATTTCAACTTCAGTTTTTTTCAACCAAGGTTCATGTTTTAGGTTGTTATTAGAGAAAGCAAAAGAAACATGAACGTTGGTTGCTTCTCGCCCTCAGGTGTCTTACTGGTATAATTATCATATTAAGCAGAGTTAGTCCAGGAATGAACAGGGCAGTGACTTTTGTTGTCTGGAAACAAAAAAGGCACATTTTCTGAGTTCCTACCAGGACGAAACTTCAGGAACAGGATGAGGTCAGACGCCGCTCCGGTTCCCAGGGGGACGTCTGATGCGCTGCTGTTCAGCTGTACTCTGTCAGCCACAAAACTGTCTGTAGTGCCTACAGTACACACACGCACGCACACGCACACGCACACACACACACACACACACACACACACACACACACACGTTAAAATAAATGGTTACGGCCAGCATTTACTGTTGTCTGTACGTCCCTCTGTGTGTGGGTATACATGTGACTCTGTGTGTGTGTGTGTTGCTAACCTGCCAGCGACGTGAACTGGACTGCATGTGAGTGTGTGGGAATCTGAGCAGACTGCAGGACCAGGTTTGGTTGAACAATGTTTAGCTTTAGACCTGAACTCAAAGAGAACTGCTCCAGAGTCTGTGTTAGACTAACGCACGCACGCACGCACGCACGCACGCACGCACGCACGCACGCACGCACGCACACACACACACACACACACACACACACACACACACACACACACACACACACACACACACACACACACACACACACACACACACACACACACACACACACACACACACACACACACACACACACACACACACACACACACACACACACACACACACACACACACACACACACACACAGTAAAGATGGTACCATTGCTTTCTAGTCATCAGAGACGTGCTGTGGACAGTTCTTTTTTTAAGATACCTTTTATTTTTATTATTAATATATATATATATATATTTTTTTAATTTATTCTATTTTAGGAACTTCAACTTTCCTGGAACAGAAAGACTGCAGTTTGTAGCTTAGACGGTATTTGTTTTGTTTTACGTTTTGTTTAAACAAGAACAATAGCTTAATTTAAGCTTTTGTCTTTTTCTTCCTGGAAATATATCACACTGAATAGAAGCTATTAGCTTCTAGTGTGGTATCTTTCCAAGAAGAAAGACACCGCAGTATATATTAGCTTAGCTTAGATTTTTTTTTCTTTTTCTCAATGACAAAATAATAGCTTATCAGCATGTTATCTTTCCAGTAAGAGAATTAAAGGCTGTCATTTCTTTTATCTTGGAATCCCCACAGATTAACGTCAATGGTAGGCAGGGTTCAAATAATAATAATGGATTGCATTTTTATAGAGCTTTTCTATGCACTACGTGCCTACTCAAAGCGCTTACAATGGTCCATTCATTCATACATTGGGAGGTGAAGCGGCGAACAGTCAGACGCCAGCGTCCTCACTCCCCCAGCCGCCCCACTGGACAGTTCTGAACTGTCCATAATCAATCCCACTTCATAAATGTTTTGAACATTATTTATTTTATGATATCATCAGCTCTACTCTACTTTACACACCTGGTTTGAACCAAAACAAATTGCAATAGTAATCGTTCAAGGTTTTTTTTTCTTTTTTCCCTAGGATCATCCAAATAACATATATTAGAAATTGTCAATGAAATAATTAGTGGATCTGTAGTACAAGTAGGGCATTACATAACGTTTTAAGACGTTTTAAAATGTTGATGCAAGGTTTCTGCCTGACAGCAACGGCATTATACAATTTTACTAGTATTGCTAGGTGGGTACTATGTACTCTATTATGAGTATACTATAGATTGTATACTATAGATTGTACTACAGTATATTGTGTATTGTGTGCATACCTTTCTGTAGCATTCGTCTCCTTTGCATTGACTCCTCTGTCTGGAATACTAGAATTCAGCAGGTGGCTGATGGTTGCTGCTGCCGCTACGGCTATTGTCTGACAGACAAGAGAAATGGAGTCATTTACTAAATGGTAAATGGTGCATTTATATAGTGCCTTTATCCAAGGCGCTTTACAGAGATTGTGCATTACATTCACCCATTCACTCACACACCAATGCCGGGGGAAACCATGCAGGGCACCAACCTGCACATCAGGAGCAATTAGGGGTTCAGTGTCTTGCTCAAGGACACTTCGACACTAACTCTGGGGGAGCCCGGGTTCGAACTGGGAACCTTTCGGTTGCCATCCGGTCACTCTACCCCTGAGCCACTGCCGCCCCAAGCAATATGGGGAACAAAGTGCAAGGCAGATCGCACAAAATGAATGAACCTGTTGAGTACACCCGTTTGTTGGCTGCTGTGCATTATACTGCGTATATACAGTATCCAGAGCCATCATCTGAGTGTGGTGAGGAGAGCTGAACCCAGAGCATTGGGAGCGTCTCAGACCCGGTGATAGATCTGGTAGATCTGCTATTTTGGTATTTTTGTGGACTTGTGTCAATGTTTCCTTTTGGCCCCGACTGTGTTCTCCTTATCCTATTTATGTCATGTCACCATCCACGTGCCTAATCATCTCAGCCCTATATTATCCGTTATATTATTATATCATATTATATTATGGGTTGCCTGACGCCAAGTTAAGATTTACTGTCTGCCTGTAGCCACCAAAAGTCACCATACTGTAGTGTGCTGTTTTGATTTAGTTTACATGCAGCTGCTTCGATATCAGTGTGGCCTTGGGGCCTAGTGAGGGAGCATTTCTCTCTGTAAAGAGTTCACAGCTAGCCGGGAAGAAATGTTATCTTCAGGTTGCCATAGCAACGCCAGCCTCAGCGCTTTCCCGGCCTATGGCTCTCGATGACGGAACTATAAGGAAGCTGTCACAATATCCGTCTCATCCTCTATGTGCTGGTCCAATGAGCAGTGCCAGCGTGGAATAGTGGAAATTAACTGTGTATTCAGCCAATGAAATGTGTATCAACAATAACGTATTCTACAGTATTAATGCCTTTGAAATGAATTGTTCGTGAGAGACTACCCTGTGCCCTTTTGGTGGTACAGGGGAGAGTTATTTGGCTGTATGTGAGTATCATTCTGTCTCTCAGATCTGGAAAATGAATTAACTAAACCATAATCTGCTGACTGGACAATCCTTCTTCCTGGTGGTTTCATCTTTTAATTGGGTACAAGGTATTTTTCTAAAAGAGTATTTCCTGCTCAGATCAACATTTGGATGTCGATCTTTCCTGCTTAAAGTAATCCTGTTAAAGCTAATGGTTAACTTGGTCATAGGCTCTCGGCCTAGTGTTGTGGTGCTGAGTATTTCTGTGTACTCTTTGAGTACTTTCTCTAAAGTATTTTTTATAGCCCTGTGTAGCTCAGTAATTCAGTATTATACAGTCCTTTTCTATCCTTGGTGAAACATTAATTGTCCCTTCTGCATTTTATATGCAACTAAATGGTTTTATCTTAATTATAAATCCATCAAATTGGTCCTCTTCGAACCGGCTTTTTCTGAGTATAAGTCTAATTTATTTAATTAGCACCTCCGACAAAAGGAACCATCCCCCCATTTTTATTTTTTTTCTGCCGGAAGAACAAAGTCCATAGTCATATTTTTGGAGCAGTGGTTTTGTCGATGCATGTTCAGTTCTGGAACCGATCCTCCCCATTTTTGGGAACATACAAGCCGCGGATCTGTGGACGAACGGACGAAGCATGAAGCTTGAACGGTCCTCCACAGATTTCCCCCCCTCCCTCCTGGATCGTCTGTCCGTACGACGGTTCCTCTCCGCTTCGGTGGACCCTGTCCGGGACCACCTCCTGCCTGCCTGATTCTCAGCTGCTTGCTTTTCTGAAGTTAAGTAATTTGTCTTTCTTGTAACCTTCTTAGATTATACTGTTATTATGCCGTACATTCATGTCTGGGACTTAATCCCTGAACATGTCTCAGTCACATTACTCTTCCTCCACTTTAGATTTTCAGGATGTAGCGCAACCATGCATGGGCACAACATCCTCAGCCTTTATTTTACTTTCGACTTCTATTTCTTATCTATTTATAATATGTTTGCCTTCCTACATGTGGTTATCGTTTGCTTGATCCCCTTATTGATATATCGCTGTAGGAATCCATAGATATTACTTTTATAGTCTTCTTTCTCTCAAACCTCGGCCAGGGTGCGAGAGTAGAGTAGGTTCTTTTTATACCGTAAAAGGTCTGTGATCCCTTTCACCATTTCATTACTCATTTTTTTTTTTTTTATCACCCCTTTTACATTGTACCTTATAGTAGTGTTCGGTTTTTATGACACTAAGGTTTTTAGAGTGTGTAGGCTCCTTATCTAAGGAATTTAGGGAGGAGAGCAACAGGCTCTCCTTCTCTCTCCCTCTCGGTCTGCTTAGGGACTGAGTGCGTGCGCGTGCGTGCGTGTTAGAACGCATGGCTCCGTCTCTCTCTCTCTCCTTCTCTCCTTTTTCTCTACCTGCTCCTCTCTGTCTGTCTGCGTGCGTGTTCGTGCGTAGGTGTGTATATCACTGTCTTGTGTTTGGATGGATGGGTGTGTTGTCCCGTAGAACAGTTATTCTTCTTTTAATAGTTGAATGATGTGGGTGTGTATGTAACGTACCATTTGTTCAATGTCACCTTCATATATTGTATATTCATTTTATTTGTATTTAGAGTGACTGAGTGAGTACGTTTGTCCTGTGGGCGGATATGTTGCTCTTGTCTATGTGCGTGTGTGCGTGCATGTTGCGTATGTGTGTGAGTGAAACACTTATTTTTGAAGAGTATGATATTAGGGATGCGTGACGACTATTTATTATTGATTTATTTATCTGTCAGGCTCCGTGTTCCGCCATTTATCATCATTTCATACACTTTATAATTGTCTAGTGGCCGTGCCATGGTTTTTCATTTTTACATAACACCCCTTCAACATTTGAATGCCCATTATCATGACAATTTATTATTGATTTCAACCAATCCCCTTATTGATTTCATTCATTTATTATTTTGTTATTATTTCATTTCATTTATTTTTTGAGTGGTGTCAACCATTCTTTCCCAAGACATTTTATTCCTGTTATTTTAGATTTTTTTTGGAATTTTTTGGTTTGAATTTTACTCTATCTCTGAGACCTGATGTGTACAAATCATGGTCAATTTCGGTCTATCTTGACCTTGGCTAACCTGCGTGTGGCGATTAGCTACGTCAAATAACGCGCAGGGGACATTGTGCGACCCAGGGGGGTCGTACTAAGCCACCGGACTACATGGGAGGGGGGTCTTGATTTAAGTTAAATCCCAGAGTGGTACAGATACAAGTTCTCTGTATTCACTGATTTTTCTTAGGCAGAGGGCGTCCCATCCTATGCAGAACATATAAACGATTCTGCGCCCCATTTTGGGCATATCTTCGTCTATATACTTTGTTTTCTACTCGAGATATCGTTTTATTGTATTCTCCCTCCCTTATCATTAAGGTGCACATACATACGTAGAATGCTGGGTCTCTGTCTTTCTCTGTCTCCCTGTCTACCTACACGCCCTCCTTTCACCATTGGCTGTGTGCATGCGCGGTTGGTAGAACAGTCATTTTCAATTTTTTTTTAAACTATACCCTGTGGATGTTTACCCTGTTGAGGAATTGTTTATAATTGTTGTTTCATTTCATTCACCAGTTGTTTTTTGTCTTTCTGTTTTTATCTCACAGATACGGATCTCTGGTGGTTTCGTGGTCAGAAACAAACCCGGGACAGAGTAATCTAGAGGTCAACAAAAAGTGATGGAGAATAGAGTGAAGGAAGGGTGTTGTCGACCTCGAGATCCCTTTTCCCTTAAGTTTATTAGGGTTTGGCCCCTAGACCCCGAACCACTCAGAGACAGTATTAGGCCCGACCCCCTAGAACAGGAGGCATTATGCCATCTGCCCATAGATTTCCCATCGGGAACAAATTAGAATTCCACTCATGTTTCACCATACACAAAATTGTTTTCTGTTTTTCTTCCATGTTTTTCTTTACTAAGACACTGTATTTTGCTAAAACGCTGTTACCCCTCCCTACCTAGTATTAGGATTCATTTGATCATTCCTTCTCCCCTCAATTAATTAATATGGTATTTTGACTATTCATTTTCCAGATCCCAGATCTGCTTCATTATATAGATTATGTAAACTGAATTATCCCATCTTTGGACAATCTAAATTTCCTTCCATTAGGATTCATTATCCCACCTCATCATATTTGTATTATTTTAAATTTGATTCATATTTTACCTCTGAATTTGGAATATCCCTCCATTGTAAACATTTAACCTTTATTATCCCCGAACCACCCCTTGACCTTACATTGAGATATTTAGAATAGGGACCCCTTCCCCTTCCATTTCATTTTGTTATGTTGAGTTTGGCTTGACTAGGCATATATATCCTCCCCTGAATAGACTTGATTCTATATTTGGCCTTCATGGTACTAATGGACTCGCCAGGAAGCGACACGACATCATCAATTACCCTGTCCCCCCCTCTCCAAGCTCTGCTTGGTATAAGAACTGTTAGGGGCATCTCCGGCCGTTTTCTCCCGTTTGAATCACAGAGATCAAGTATCTGTCAATGAGAAAGTATAGGCTGATATTGTCACCTATGGGTCACCTGTTATGTCACCCATCCTGGGGGCGGGGCGAAGATTCGGCTCCGACAACGAGCAAAGAAGAACCATCCAGTGTCTGCTCTGATGAGCTACAATGAACATTGTCAAACTCTGACACTAAACGTCGGCGTAGGAACGCTGCAACATTGCTGAGTTCCTTGGGAACCCCGAAGACCGAAGATCGAGAGAGAAAAGTCATTCTGTCTCTCTCCCACAGTACCATCTAAATAAGGAGTGATTGTTTGCCTAGTCTTAAGTCAAAACTATTTTTTATTTTTCATTGTTCCTGTTTCCACTGTTTCCATTCTGGTTCTATTCCCCTCCTGATCCTTAATATAGAGTGAATTTTATTTCTCATCTCCCAATTGACCCTTATATTATTTTAATTTAATTCCCTGAAGATTGATTATTGTTTATGGATCACATTTGACACTTCATCCACAAAACGTGATGGAGTTGATAGATCTGGTAGATCTGCTATTTTGGTATTTTTGTGGACTTGTGTCAATGTTTCCTTTTGGCCCCGACTGTGTTCTCCTTATCCTATTTATGTCATGTCACCATCCACGTGCCTAATCATCTCAGCCCTATATTATCCGTTATATTATTATATCATATTATATTATGGGTTGCTTGACGCCAAGTTAAGATTTACTGTCTGCCTGTAGCCACCAAAAGTCACCATACTGTAGTGTGCTGTTTTGATTTAGTTTACATGCAGCTGCTTCGATATCAGTGTGGCCTTGGGGCCTAGTGAGGGAGCATTTCTCTCTGTAAAGAGTTCACAGCTAGCCGGGAAGAAATGTTATCTTCAGGTTGCCATAGCAACGCCAGCCTCAGCGCTTTCCCGGCCTATGGCTCTCGATGACGGAACTATAAGGAAGCTGTCACAATATCCGTCTCATCCTCTATGTGCTGGTCCAATGAGCAGTGCCAGCGTGGAATAGTGGAAATTAACTGTGTATTCAGCCAATGAAATGTGTATCAACAATAACGTATTCTACAGTATTAATGCCTTTGAAATGAATTGTTCGTGAGAGACTACCCTGTGCCCTTTTGGTGGTACAGGGGAGAGTTATTTGGCTGTATGTGAGTATCATTCTGTCTCTCAGATCTGGAAAATGAATTAACTAAACCATAATCTGCTGACTGGACAATCCTTCTTCCTGGTGGTTTCATCTTTTAATTGGGTACAAGGTATTTTTCTAAAAGAGTATTTCCTGCTCAGATCAACATTTGGATGTCGATCTTTCCTGCTTAAAGTAATCCTGTTAAAGCTAATGGTTAACTTGGTCATAGGCTCTCGGCCTAGTGTTGTGGTGCTGAGTATTTCTGTGTACTCTTTGAGTACTTTCTCTAAAGTATTTTTTATAGCCCTGTGTAGCTCAGTAATTCAGTATTATACAGTCCTTTTCTATCCTTGGTGAAACATTAATTGTCCCTTCTGCATTTTATATGCAACTAAATGGTTTTATCTTAATTATAAATCCATCACCCGGGTCTCAGTAAATTATGGTAAACTATATTCATGACAACTTCTTTTTTCTCTCTCTTTTCTAATTGACTCCATGGTGGCCCCCACTTTGAAAATATGAACACCCGTCCCTGAACTCCCTGCGAAGGATTTCAAACTCCTGTAATCTCCATGACAATGGCAGCTGGTGATGCTGGGACTTGTAGTCCCGTGGCGCGTGTAGATTGTAGTCCTCCTCCCTACCTCTGTGATGACAGGAGACTGCAGCAGTATGTTGGCTATGTTGGCAGCGGTGGCAATGTTGTCAGAGCTCAGCTGTTCCGGTCGGGAGGTGAGGATCTGAACGTTGCTCGCCAGGCTCAGCAAGTCAGCCTGACTGGTCACCTACCACCACGTAAACACAATAGATAAAAAAGGCACCACACAACGTGTACACTTGCACAATATGGACAACTTTATTTGGGCAACGTTTCGGGCAATAGACCTTCTTCAGGCATCAGCCTGAATAACTGATATTATGAAATTACTAGAGATGTCCCGTATCGGTAAAGTATCGGATCGGCCCTTATTTGGTCATAACGGTTCATCGGTATCGGCAAATATGCCAGTCTAACCACAGATCCGACACAGGGGTAAGGGGTTGACACTATAGCAGGTAAATACAATGTTGGGGCATGTGGAGTTTGCTTTGGAGTTGCCCAAACTGCAAGTGCACATTTGAATGAGGAGTCTGCTATAAACATAACACGAGATATATAGCTAGATAGCTATAAACACCATTCCCGGCCGGTGGACTTCAAAATAAGATATTTTTCTTTTTTGTATTATTGTCTCCACCAGGCCGAAGGCATGGGGAGAGAGTATGTTTTGCACTCCGTCCGTCCGTCCGTGTGTGTGTCCGTGTGTCCGTCCGTCCGTGTGTCCGTCCGTTTGTGAACAGCTAATCTCCGGCAACGTTAACCCGGTCGATGCCAAATTGTGCACACACACACTCCCTGGATGCCAACGATGAACCTCTGCCCCAAAATTTCCAGAACGGCATGTTATAGCGCCACCAGGAGGCCGCTTTTTGCAAAACAAGTTTTTGGACAGTACACCTACAGATTTTGTCCAAACATCAAGCAAATTAGTACACAGTCTCTCTAGAGCCATTCAACGAAACGCGTCTTTCAGATTTCTCAGACTCCATCCTGATTGGCTAAGATTGGCTTCCAAAGTTCGCAAGAGTGCTCAGTTTCAAACAAAATGCTGCAAATCATGTGATTTCCGTGAAATTGCGCACGTACATTCCCACTAGGACGAGGAAGAAATGCCACGTGAACATTTTCAACTCAGCCTCATGGTGGCGCTATAACCGGCCAAAAAGTGTTTTTACCTCCAACTGCACGGATTTGTGGATAACTTTTTTTGCCAACTCCCTAGAGGCCAAGGAAAAACCTTTGCCTGGAATTTTTCACATCTGCTCTTTATAGCGCCACCAGGAGGCCGACATATGTAAAACACATTGTCTAATATTACTCCTTCAGATGTTATCCAAATTTCACGCAAATCGGTACACATGCTCTCCATAGTCATGTGATCAAGACGGGTTTGTTTGATTTCTCATAATCCACCTTCATTGCCTATGATTGGCTTCTAAACTTTTCAGGAGTAGCCCGCTTTGTACCCGTTTTGTACAAATCGCCGCAACTACTCAACGCAGCGTCCGATTACGGTGAAACTGTGCATGCATATTCCCACTAGGCTGAGGAAGAAATGCCACTTGACAGTTTTCAATTCAGCCTCATGGTGGCGCTACAACAGGCCAAGCTGTGTCTCTCACACACACACACACACACACACACACACACACACACACACACACACACACACACACACACACACACACACACACACACACACACACACACACACACACACACACACACACACACACACACACACACACACACCATTATATTACTCCTAAACATTTTGCCAAACATCACACACACTCCTATCCTCCTGGTGGAGACCTGTGCCCAGAAGGGCACTTTTTCTTTTCAAGTTATAAATATTATTCTCTGGTATCGGTGTATAGTGTATCGGGACATCCCTAGAAATTACCTAATAATTTGGAATGGGTGGAGTGTGTGTGTGTGTGTGTGTTACATTTTGATCGAGGTCGTCCAGAGTGATGTCACATTGCAGGATCTGTGGCGGTCGCTGAAACGTTGGAATTCCACCTTGATTGGAACAAAGGACTGATGCCTCGGGAATACCAGCTACACACACACACACACACACACACACACACACACACACACACACACACACACACACACACACACAATATTAATATGTACTGTATGTGAATACGTGATTATAGGACTGACAGTTACTAAATGAAATGATATTGTGTGGTTCAGTGTAAGTCATGTAGAGGAACATACCACTGTAAAAGTCATATAGAGGAACATACCACTGGCTGATGTCTCTGGGCAAGATTCGTCAGAATATGAGAACCAGCCTACTGTGGTGTTTGGGAATTTGAATGTACGTCCCATGAATTCCATCATTGTTTCTCGACAGAAGTTTGCTGTCAGCAACAGAGAAGAAAAATATGTTTTTTTATTTTTTATTTATTCGTTTTTTTAAAAGGACCATTTCACCACTTTTCAACCTATCTTCATATAATTGGTCCACACTAATGATCATGATAAAATAGCACCATTCTTTTCTACTCAGTCTGTGTCTCATAGGAGGGCTGTGGGCAGTTCAGAAACCCATCCACCAGTGACATCATTGATGGGGAATCCAAGCTAATATAGAAAGCTTTCTATTCCTGAAAAGTTGCAATGCGAAAATGGAAGCCATCGTTCTCACGATAATACAAATCTAAATATATACTGTATATATATATATATATATAAAAATAATTTTGTTTAAAAAAAGAAATCACAGACTTGTGGTATTTTATCATGAACATTAGTAGGACGAGTTAAATGAAAAGTGGTCCTTTAATAATGGATTTGTCACACTGCTGGGCTCCATTTGAAATGTATTGATCCCTTACAGCAGTGGTGTCCAAACTTCACAGCACACACCTGACAAAAGACCATTAATATTAAAATATTGATGATAATAGTTAAATCAAATCGTTTAAATGTGATGGACATGTATGTGACTTTGTTATCGCCGATCAGCACGCTCACAACAAGCTTGATCGTCTCTTTTCAACGAATGACACAATGACAGAAACCAGAAAATACACAGGCATAGAGCCCTGAGCAGTGTTGGAAACGTTACTCATATGGTCATATATTACCTATTACAGTTACTTAAAAAAAAGTTATAATATTACTTTACATATTACTCCCTGACAAAAGTATAACTAGTTACTTATTACTTTACTTTTTTTATCGCCCCCAGTAGGCTAATTGCATCTTTTGTCCCCAAAAGTTACTTTTGGAAAATAGTAACATATTAGTAATATTATTACTCAAAAGTAATTAGTTATAGTTACTGGGGGGAAAAAAGTAATATTACTTTAAGTAATAAGTTAAGTAACTTTAGCCAACACTGGCCATGAGGGACTCGGCTCAACCGTGCAATGTTTAGGTGGTTCACTGTGAGAGGATCCAGGGTTTGGATGTGATCTCTCTTCTTTTTCGTCTGTCAATTGAGTACACTCACCATCAGTCAACCAATGGACCAATCAGAGGCTGCTAGTAATAATAATTAATTGCATTTTTATAGCGCTTTTCCAAGTGCTCAAAGCACTTTACAATGGTTCATTCATTCATACATTGGGAGGTGAAGCGGCGAACAGTCTGCGCCAGCGTCCTCACTTCCCACATTCACACACCAATGGTGGCAAGCTTACACCGGCCGACTCATTGGAGGCAATGTAGGGTTCAGTGTCTTGCCCGAGGACACTTCGACATGTGGACAGGAGGAGGAGCCGGGATTCGAACCACCGACCCAGGGATCATTGGGCGACCTGCTCTACCTCCTGGGCCACAGCCGCCCACAAAGTACTGCTAGTGGTGCATATCATATACTTACGCTCAGAGCAGGTGGGTCCGCTCCAGTGAGGATGACAGATACACACTGAAGAGAACAGCTCTCCTCCGTTCACACACACAGGAGGAGGGATGCTGCTCGTACTGGGAGTACTGGTAGTTGAGGTAGAGGTGGTAGTACTGGTAGTATTAGTGCTGGGAGTATTGGGAGTACTGGGAGTGGTGGTAGTATTAGCACTGGGAGTACTGGGAGTGGTGGGAGTATTAGTACTGGGAGTATTAGGAGTACTGGGAGTGATGGTAGTATTAGTACTGGGAGTACTGAGAGTGATGGTAGTATTAGTACTGGGAGTACTAGTAGTGATGGTAGTATTAGTACTGGGAGTACTGGGAGTGATGGTAGTATTAGTACTGGGAGTACTAGTAGTGATGGTAGTATTAGTACTGGGAGTACTAGTAGTGATGGTAGTATTAGTACTGGGAGTACTAGTAGTGATGGTAGTATTAGTACTGGGAGTACTAGTAGTGATGGTAGTATTAGTACTGGGAGTAATGGGAGTGATGGTAGTATTAGTACTGGGAGTACTAGTAGTGATGGTAGTATTAGTACTGGGAGTACTAGTAGTGATGGTAGTATTAGTACTGGGAGTAATGGGAGTGATGGTAGTATTAGTACTGGGAGTACTAGTAGTGATGGTAGTATTAGTACTGGGAGTACTGGGAGTGGTGGGAGTATTAGTACTGGGAGTATTAGGAGTACTGGGAGTGATGGTAGTATTAGTACTGGGAGTACTGCTATTGGTGGTAGTATTAGTACTGGGAGTACTAGTAGTGATGGTAGTATTAGTACTGGGAGTAATGGGAGTGATGGTAGTATTAGTACTGGGAGTACTAGTAGTGATGGTAGTATTAGTACTGGGAGTAATGGGAGTGATGGTAGTATTAGTACTGGGAGTACTAGTAGTGATGGTAGTATTAGTACTGGGAGTGATGGTAGTATTAGTACTGGGAGTACTAGTAGTGATGGTAGTATTAGTACTGGGAGTAATGGGAGTGATGGTAGTATTAGTACTGGGAGTACTAGTAGTGATGGTAGTATTAGTACTGGGAGTACTGGGAGTGATGGTAGTATTAGTACTGGGAGTACTAGTAGTGATGGTAGTATTAGTACTGGGAGTACTAGTAGTGATGGTAGTATTAGTACTGGGAGTACTAGTAGTGATGGTAGTATTAGTACTGGGAGTACTAGTAGTGATGGTAGTAGGAGTACTGGGAGTGATGGTAGTATTAGTCCTGGGAGTACTGAGAGTGATGGTAGTATTAGCACTGAGAGTGATGGTAGTATCAGCAGGGAGAACGAAGGAAGTAGTAGCACTGAGAGTGATGGTATTATTAGTACTGGGAGTAATGGGAGTGATGGTATTATTAGTAATGAGAGCAATGAAAGTGATGGTAGTATTAGCACTGAGAGTGATGGCAGTATTAGCACTGAGAGTGATGGTAGTATTAGTACTAGTAGTGATGGTAGTATTAGTACTGGGAGTGAGGGTAGTATTAGTACTAGTAGTGATGGTAGTATTAGTACTGGGAGTACTGAGAGTGATGGTAGTATTAGCACTGAGAGTGATGGTAGTATTAGCACTGAGAGTGATGATGGTAGTAGGATAACCGGGATTACTGAAAGTGATGGTAGTATTAGCACTGAGAGTGATGGTAGTATTAGCACTGAGAGTGATGGTAGTATTGGTATTGGTATCACTGTGAGTAGGAGTAGGATCCGTTATATTTATAGGAGTAGTACTTGTAGCAGTAACCAAATAGTAGTATGAGGTGTGCACAGTAGTACTTTTGTTTATATTAGTTGTAGTAATATATGTTGATCCTCGAGTCAAACTGGCTGAGGTGAGCATGTGCGTGTGTGTGTGTGCGCGCGTGTGTGTGAGAGGGAGAGAGAGAGAGAGGGGGGGGGCAGGGAGGGATAAAATTAAGTGAAATAAACAAAATAATGAATTTAATTTGAAAATACGTCATGACAGTGAAAGTGAGTGAATTAGAAAACCCAGTGTTTACGGTGATTAAGATAATGGAGCAAAATGCGTTTAGCTGTCCTTTAATATATTTACATTTTAAATAGTTTAACTACTTGAACCCTATACCAGGGTAACGCGATTTGCTATAGGAGGGAAATACTACAGATCTTAGTGTAGAGCCCTGGGGGGCCCCGGTCAACTAACTATAGGGTTTATGGGTGAATCTTATGATTCAACTAATTATTGTATATGTAAACTCAATCAATATTCACAGTGAAAACATTAGTACTGTGTACTGTCTCAATGTAAGTCTGTCCTCAGCATAACCGTCTGTCCTCCGTAGAACTGTCCCACTGTCAAAACAGCATTGATCCAAATCAGTCACTGATTGACCCAAATCAGTCACTGATTGACCCAAATCAGCCACTACTCACTGTACTTAAACAATAAAACGGACCAGGGGCGACCGTGCCTTCGCCTCAGCCACCTACGCGCTCTGGAACAATCTACCTTTCCCTATCCGATCTGCCCAGTCCATTGAGGTGTTCAGATCCATATTGAAAACTCACCTTTTTTCCTTGGCTTTTAATTGATTCATTTGATTGTCTTAAAATATGAGTTTTATGATGTCTTTACTTGTCTGTGCGCTGATGGGAGCTGTTGATGCTCCGTTTGTTTTTAACCTGTACAGCACTTTGGTCAGCTTCTGTTGTTTTAAATGTGCTATATAAATAAAGTTTGATTTGATTTGAAATCAATTCAAAAAAACAATCCTAAACTTCTAATCAGTGTCGGTATATGCATGTAGAATCAGCACAGTAGGACACATCTCATAATCTGTCACTCTTAACAACATAATAATTACTACAATTACTATATATATTACTACAGATAAAGACTGAAATGATTAACGGTCACAGTGACAGTCAGTTGCAGCAATAATGTTTTCATTCTTACCCACAGTGAAGACAATGGACATCCAAAGGATCTTCATGCTGATGTCTCGAGTGTTGCTTGTCCTCTAGTCGTGCAACAGAGTGGGAGACTGCTCCTGTCCTCCGGTCATGTAGACAAGGAACAAAAGAGTGGTAGACTTCCCTGTGGACATCCACAGAGAACTATAGGCTGTCCAGTAACTCAGTTGAACCCTGAGGAAGACCTATTAGGTTGCTCTGTCTGGGTGATGAAAATAAAACTGATGTGAAAGGGACATGTATCGAGTGCTGGCTGTCTTCTGTCCTCTCAAGACTGCCCTGTTGACATACATACACAGAGGGAGTGCTTGGCAGTGCCAGGCAGATCATATATTTATACTAGGCTATCTCTCTGGAGCAGGAAGTATAAAAACTCCTTACTGTTAAAACTTCTGAGTGTGTTTACTTAACTCTGTGGGTGAGTGAGTGTACAGTTAAGTTTGCCCATATCAACCACCAATAACACAAGGCGATCGGCCAGTCAGATTGCTCGATAACAGACAAGCGTTGTACTAAACTGGCCCTCGTGTATTATTCTGTGGGAATGAAAGTGCCCAGTAACATCATGGAGATCATAAATTGTATCTACATCCATAAAATAATATTACTTCTACACCTATGCTTTCAATAACACAAGTTCAGGTACTATAATATAGTATAAAACATGACACTTTTACAGAGGTTATGGACACATTTTACATTTTAATGCTTATGCTTTGTTCAAATGTAGCCGAAGTTTGTGGGAATTTCAGCCTCTCATTCATACCTGGTGTAGCCTGTGATGTGACAATAAACTGAATTTAATTGACATAATAAAGGCGGATTCCACAGGCATTTTATACTGTCATCTATAGTTATTCTTTATAAATATCAATAGGATTCTATGTGATTGAAGCAGCTGTTCTAACAAGATCAACCTGTAACCAGTAACAGCGTCTGGTAAGATTCAGTGTCTTGATAAACAGAAAATACAATTTCAGGTTGGGATACCAATTGCATCAAATCAGGAGAGAGAACTCATACAGGATAAACAACAAGTGAAATTGGAAGTGGCAAAACCGACAAAATTGGAATTTGAACTCTATAAAACTGAAGCTGATAAATGGGCACTCTCTCTCTCTTGATTAGATAAATGTTGTGACGCACCAGTAAATGTATTTTGTGTTTACTAAAGAGCTGGCTGTTACTGAACATATTCTCTAATCTCGAGAGCAATGCTTAAGTAAGCCTTGCTGAGCCATGTGGCCCATAATGGCAGGAGCCTATCTCCTGTTTCTGTAGTGTGAGGCAGGTTGATGTACAGGTAGCGTACACGTAGCGCCAGTATGTTGCAGACGCAGGGACTTACCCCAAATCTGTAATGATTGCAGAGTGCCAAGCAGGAAGGCATCAGGTCCAATTTGTATTAGTCTTTGGTATGACCGAGCCGGGGTTCGAACCCCGACCTCTAACCATAGGCTGGTGAGAACACAGAACAGTGCTTACTGTCAGAATAGCTATTTAACACATATTCAAAAAAATATAATTAAAAATAATTATAATTAAAATGATGTATTTCAACCAAACGAAACACCACTGTGTTGTGCAATTCTGGATTGGCCTGCCATTTCCGTGAAAAGAAAAATACACTTTGTACTTATGTCTTTTCTTGTAATGTTTCTTGTCTGATGCAAGTGTCAAGTCTTTTGATGACTCTGGTCCATCAATTGATTCAATTTACATTATGATAATGCACCTTCATCTTTTAGCCTTAGTAGCAGGCCTCAAAGATGGGATTTTGGGGGAGGAGACAGTGAAATTACAATCTAAAGGACTTTTTTTATACCCAATATAAAAGAAGGGAAAAAGGGGAAGGAAGGAAAAAAAAGGTCATCATGTGGTTGGTTGGCAGTGGTCTCCCTACTGTTTTCTTTGTCAGGTAGGACACCTACTGGCTGACTGGAGGTACTGCCCGAAGGTCATAATCTCTCCCTAGGCCAAGTAGAGATTCTACCTGGAAAGGGAGGTAAACATTAAGTGACCAGATTGTTTTCATGTCATATGAAAGCAGGGAATCATAGCTTCAAATTGACATATTGGTTGTTCAGTTTGACCCACCAGTTTTGGAGATATGGCTTATAGAGTAATGTCTTGCAAACAGGCTTGAAAGGTTCACTTCTGTGGTCTCTAACATTACACCTAGCTACATGTTTAAGCATTTATTTCATATTTACATGTCGATTTCAGCTCTGACGTTTATTTCAGAAATGCTCTAGTATGTGAAGAGTCTGCCTGTGCTATTAACTCATTTTCACCTCTGGTGAAAAACTGAAGGCTGCACGATGGCAGCCCCTCAGTCAAATCTGGTTACATTTGGTCTAATGTGACGTACCACATTTAAGTTATTCAAACTAAAAGCCTGACCTAACTAACGGCCGACCCAAGTTAGAAATAAATAAAATAAATAATAATAATCGAGTCATGTTACTGTATCTCACATGCTGAGGTCATTAACATAGTGACCAGGCAAAATAACTAATTCTGTATGCCAAGACAAAATATCCAATACTGTAAAATGTGTGATTTGATTCAACCATTTTAAAATGACCTTTTATTTTGTTATGCCAAAAGTATTGCTTTCTAATGGCAAATATCAAGATCACATTTTGTATAAGCCCAAAACACATATATAATATATATACACAAATATATAACTGAAATTAACTTGATTGATTTGTTAAGCAATCAGAACGACAAGCTTCACTGAAAAATATCAACATCACAATGAAAAAAAAAAGAAAAAGTATAAATCTCGCCATGAACCCGAGGCTGACTTTTGTTTGTTTTCCGAGTCAGGTTAAAAACTACAGTAGGTCCTGGGCCATGGCTCAGCGGTCCAGGCACCTTGGCTGGTAGCCAGAGTCTGGCAGTGTGCCGCGGGTTCGACTCCCGATCACGACGGCCCTCACTGCATGTCACCTCCCCCCCATCTCTCTCCCCCATTTCCTGTCAGCCTACTGTCTGTCCCTCCATAAAAAATATAAAAGCCACAAAAATGTTTTTTAAAAACTACAGCAGATTAAAAACATGCAAGGCTAGTAAGCAATGCAGCTGCAGCTATTAAAATAACAACAATAAGACAGGTGCCCAGACTAGAGCCATGGGTCTGCTGCCAATACCATAAACAGCATCTGTGTCATTTTATATTGAAACCACTTTAACCATTATTTTATACCTTGGCTATTAACAGATATACAAACTTGCACTTGTAGCTCTATATTTATATTAACTTTTTCTTTTACAAAGAATATTTATTGATTTTAGCTCTGCTATTTTTTAACCTCCAACCGTGGTCAAATACATCATAATTTGGGATGGGGGGGGGGGGTCCTACCTTGACATGAAAAAGTTTGAGTGCCACTGATTATAAATAAAATACATCATATATACTGATTATAAATAAAATACATCATATATACTGATTATAAATAGCAACATATGTTTTTCAGAAAACTGTTTAGAAGGCATTTGTAGAATGGGCCTCAGGTCTTAATTAATGGGTTCATTTGGTTAGCTGCAGTGTTGCCTACATCACAGTGTCCTTGTATGGTCAGCCTTGTGCAGCTTGCCATGTTTTTACCCTGCTGTAGTTCAGCCTGACCCAGAGAACAAACTACAAAGTAAGCTCCATGTTTTTACCCTGCTGTAGTTCAGCCTGACCCAGAGAACAAACTACAAAGTAAGCTCCATGTTTTTACCCTGCTGTAGTTCAGCCTGACCCAGAGAACAAACTACAAAGTAAGCTCCATGTTTTTACCCTGCTGTAGTTCAGCCTGACCCAGAGAACAAACTACAAAGTAAGCTCCATGTTTTACCCTGTTGTAGTTCAGCCTGACCCAGAGAACAAACTACAAAGTAAGCTCCATGTTTTTACCCTGCTGTAGTTCAGCCTGACCCAGAGAACAAACTACAAAGTAAGCTCCATGTTTTTACCCTGCTGTAGTTCAGCCTGACCCAGAGAACAAACTACAAAGTAAGCTCCATGTTTTTACCCTGCTGTAGTTCAGCCTGACCCAGAGAACAAACTACAAAGTAAGCTCCATGTTTTTACCCTGCTGTAGTTCAGCCTGACCCAGAAAACAAACTAAGTTTAGGATTTATTCCCCATTTAATAATCACAAAATATAACATAGGCTAACTGCCTAATTCTAATACTGGCCAACCACCGCCTCCTTCTGGTTGTTTTGAGTTTGGGCTGAGTTTGCAAAGAAATATATTTTTATTTACTTTAATTAAATACAAATACGAGACAACTGAAAATAAAAAATAAAAATAAAATAATAATAATAATTCAATGGTAGTGGATGGAAAGAGGATTTTTTTAGTCCAAGCAATCAAGAGAAGCCGATGCCCATGTGCGGGACTTGACAAACGGTCATTTGCCATCAGATAACTGGTCCATTGTGTAAATGTGGTCAAACAGGCATCCTTACAGGAGACATCACACGTTTTTGTGCCTCAAGAGTCTCTTGATTGATCAATGGTGGTCCTAGGGGGCAGGTATTTATAAGAATGTATTCTTCTTCCTGCTCCTTTTCGTCATAGGTGTATCAGATACTGTATGAAAGACAAATGAATTATGAAAGATATGAATTGTTATCTATTATGATTTGTACTGTATTGTGTTACACTATGTGCGAAATAAAATGAAATGGTTAAAAAAATTAAATAGAAAAGGGACAAAAAAGGGTGTGGATGAAGTCCATGGTGTTTCAACATGGCTTGTTTCAAGTATAGAATGTCATGCAGTACAACAATAGTTCTCAAAACAATTGGGGACAACCCAGAGGTTCCAGGACGTCCTCAACTAAATTAATATAACACCAAGATCACTTCCTTACACAATTTACTATTCCCATTTCTCCGTAGATTGTAGATTAGATCTACTAAACCGTGACAAATGGTGAAAATGGTGGACCCTCTTGTAAACGTAAACGTTTTTGTATTGAGTTGTACTTGAAATGTACTGTAATTCTGCAAACTGTTAATAAATACCAATCAATCAAAAAGTTTGGATTAACCCATTTAGGACTGAGTCCAATTAATTTTGTTGCTATATACTGTAGATACAGTAGCAACAAGAACCCCAAAAGGGGTTCCTGTCCTGAATGGGATAGACGTGAACGTTTGAATAGAGAGTATGCACATGCATGATTTTCCCATCAGGACACGCCCCCCTCATCTAGACTGAGTGGCAAAACATTGAGCAGCATGGAGTGTTGGAGTTTGGAAGCGCTCGTTGGAAATCACTCAACCGTCCCGCGTACCACCTGTTTCTAAATGTCACATAATGCAGGAGGCAGCAAAATGTTGTGTTATTGAAAAAAAGCACTTCCAAACTCTGACACTTAGAAAAAGAGGATAATTCAAGCTTTTCGTACAGCTGCAATGTTGGTGAGTTTAACATTGTTTAATGCAATCAGACGGGACTTTTCTGTTTGGATGAATGGGCTGTCAAGGCCAGAAAGTCGTTTTTTGCCACTCAGTGGGCGTTCCCGCAAAACTTCCAGGTACGATGATGTCACGCGCATACCCTCTATAGGAATGTTCTCTTATTGGGGTCCCTGGCAGTACACTGGAGGTCCTTCACATGAGAACCAATGTATAAAAGTGGATTGCAGCAGCTGAGCTGACAGCACCACCATGCCTCCAGGTCAATGTTTTCACCATGAGTGATATTTGCCTGTGTTTTACTGCATCTGATTGGAAATAATGTATGTGTGTCCAGGTATAAATGGTGACTTGTTGGAGCCACACTATTTATGTGTGCTAAATATGAGCATGACCATATTATTTCAAAAAGCTCAAAATTTGTATAATAATAATACTGTATAAGTATGTGAATCACATTCAATGTGCTTCACATAATTATTTGTGTTTGTACAATGTACATTATTTACATTGTACAAATACAATTGATTATACGTAATGTAAATAAAATACACATTAAATCTTAAGACAGACCTTTTTAGCATTGCTTTTACTCTAGCTTTTTAGTACTTGTGGTTTTCACAGAAGAGGTTTAAAGAAAAGTACATGAAGAAAAATAAGTTATTTTTCTTCATGTACTTTTTTTTTAAACCTCTTCTGTGAAGCGCATTGAACTGCACAAATGTTCTGCTGTAGTGTATTAATACACTAACCCAACCCTAAATGCAATGTGAACTGTGTGGCACTCACTTATTTTCATCCGTCACTGATGTTAGTTTGTCCATTTCCTGAGCCAGCTTCCTCATCGTGGTCCCCATCTTCTTGGGGGTTTTTACTTTCTGCTGGTAGGCAAACTTCTCAAAGCCCTGGTGTGCTCTCCCAGGAATGTACCTGAAGAGATGCTCCCTCTTATATTCGGCCACAAACTGAGCAATGTCGGCTCGTCTTCTTATCTTGTGGACGTGTGACGAGGCCAGGGATGTGGGTAGACCGCTGCCGTTTCCTGCTCCCAGCGTAACGAGAAGCCGGTCCGCAGCACTTCCAAGTGCTCCTACCATCATTCCACAGAGCTCCATCCTCTCAATGGTGTAGTGGTCGCTCACACGCCCCAAGGACTCTACAGAATACACAATTACAGCTCAGTATGTCACAATGATCAGGGGTCAGAACCCAGAGGGTTGTATTAATGGGGCCCCGGTGAAAATTAATTCTGCTTTACTTTCACCAACCAAGGCGCTTTACAGCGATTATGCATTACATTCACCCATTCACACACACACACACACACACACACACACACACACACACACACACACACACACACACACACACACACACACACACACACACACACACACACACACACACACACACACACACACACACACACACACACACACACACACACACACACCGATGTCGGGGGAAACCATGCAAGGTATGATCATCATGAGAATTAGATGTTCATTGTCTTGCTCAAGGACACTTCAACACTAATTCTGGGGGAGCCCGGGTTCAAACTATAAACCTTCCGCTTCACAATCTACCTCTTGAGCCACTGCCGCCCGTTTTGAAGAAGTGTCGGAATGTTTAGTGATCATTATTATACCCTAGTATATAGTGGACTAATTTTTACCCCCCAATGCAGTGAAATGTAGGGTACAGATGGTCACTAACTAAGCTCTACCAATCCGACGGTTCAGCTGAAAGGAAAAACGACAATGACGGTGCCTGTCACAGAAGAACGAGAGTGAGGGAGAGAACCTGTCGTACAATAATAATATATAGACTAATTAAATATTAATTTATAATGATATAATCTGTAATGATAACCAGTAAGACGCCTGAGGGCGAGAAGCGATGCGTGCACGCATCCGCCTGGGTGACAGCAGACTGCTGGGCGAGCGCTGGCGCTTTGGCATGGGGGGTAAGATTTAAATTTTCTAGCCTGTTGAGAACTCTAGTTTTCACCAGGCTTTTCTAACTCTAGTTTTCGCCGACTGCACTAACAACTTTGAGGCAGGCTAGTCTAGAGTTTATTGCGACCGAGGATCGAACACAATTCCCGCCAGGATTCATTAATAACATGCCAGGATATCGCCCCGTTCAACCCTTATTAGATGGCGCAGTCCAGTGTCGCTAACAGCATCCGATATCCGATATATCACCACCCCAGCCCGGTTCCCCTCCCCCGAACACGGGCCAATCGTGTTCGCATAGGCACTCGACAAAGCCGGCTGCACCACGGTGGATTCAAACCCACAACCTCCGTGGTGGTTGGCACTGGGAAATTATTTAGCAAATATAAGTTCAGTAACGTACCTTTGAATTCGGCATTCATGAACTCATTGACTAAGTCTAAGCTGATGTTGCCTCCAGGTTTTCCTTCAAGGTTTGCCACACGGTTCCACTTCAGGTCTTGTCTAATGTGCTCTGGGTAGAATCCTTCAATCCCTATTCAGACAAGATGCACCTGATTAATGACATCGTTATTACAGTGACAGAATGCCCATAGCGACACATTACATTTTCTAAGTCCTACCGGTGAGCAATCGATGGCAGGTGGTGAAATCCTTGAGGCGTGTTCTAGCCCAGAACAGAACCATGTCCATTTTCCAGAAGTCTGTCATGGCTTCTCCATCACCCTCTCTGATAGCATCTCGTCTTGTCATGTTGTAAAGCCCCTCCCACACAAGAGCCTTCGTGTAGTTGAGCACATGGTCGTCTGTATCGGACGCAATGAAGCACATCTCTGAGCAGTACCATGTAGCTGTAATGGGGGAAGAAACAGTATTAAGAATTTTGTAAAGCACGTTATAATATTTCATATTTACAAAGGAATATATATATATCGCTATCGTCTCTGTCGGGAAGAAACCTAGTATCTCCATATTTCAACATCGGAAAGAACAACATTTCTTACACTCCTCAGAGGCAGCACTCTCATGTTCTGACGGACTCAGACAGTCCTTGTGGTACCACTCATGTCTCCTGCACTGGTCCATGAGTGCACACTGTACCATCTGTCCCCCTCGTTGCTCTTTACAGTAACAGTATATGTAGGTTCCGTCTCCTTGACACTCTGGGCTGCAGAACCAATCCTGAGTGACGCTCGGATCGGTTCTTCTCTCCGTCCGCACGCAACCTTCATGGAACCACACACCTTCACACAGGTTGCTGCAGCACTGCACTAATGGCTCACCTGGTTTATCTAGAGAGAAGTAGACACAGATTAAATTTTGATACACAATCAACTATCTGACATAAGACAAGGCCACTGCCGCCCCAGTGAATTTAGCAAAGTAATTGTAAGTTACTAAGCTGTTAGAAGAAAACCTTTCGCTTATGAAGGGTGCGTTTGTTTAATATACTGTAGGTCTGTAGCATCTAGATTAGGCTTTTGTTAAATAACTTACAAAAGCATGCTCTCATCTCCCTACCTTCTCCACAGAAACAGGAATCATTCAGCTGTACTTCAGAGAGACTTGCAGTGGCAGCAGCAGCATTGATGTCTTCTTGAGGTGGTGGCATCCACACCAAGTCCACCAGTCTGTGTGCGAGTCCACTAAGCCACTCCATTTGGGCCTCAGCGTCTGTGGGGAAGTCTGACGGCTGCTGATCAACAGTGTCAAGGTTGCACTCGGTAGCAGCGTATAAAGTGATGTAAGCGGACGTCACGAACTTTGTAGGAAATAAACAAACAAACAAAAACATGTGTCTTTGGTTCAGGCGATGAATTGCAGAACATGCATGGAAACATGAATTTTGAGGAAAGTTAAAGCAATGCAGAGGGCATTTTCTCAATATTACCGTGATGAAATCCAAATCCCAGACATGCTTGATTGTTTCCTTGACCTGTGATTCAAGATACTGGCCTCTCGCTGCAAACACTGATTTGAGCTGGGACAGAGATCCTCGAGCCTCCAGACTCTTCTCACTGAACAGCATTACCATAATGTCCTGTGGTTTAAGAGATGATAAATATAATTGCCAAAACTAGACAAGACTCTGCTTTTTTCCTCCTGTTTACTTAGTTCACATGAATTCATTAACACAATAAATCCTCCCTTCTGTGTCGCCACTGTCGTTTTAACCTAGTGGCTCACCTGCCAGTGAGGAGCATCCACTGGGAGGACGTAGCACCTCTGACAGGCGCCGCCCCCAGCCCATAGCAGCCACTAGCACAGTGACAAACCCTCCCTGCAACCCACCCATGAACGTGGCCAATCTTGTATTTGTATAAACGCTCGGCCAAGCGGGATGCACCGTGGCGGATTTGAACCCCAAGACCCCCCCCTACACCACCTGAGGGCCCTCATAATATTAGATAAGTTATGCGATAGTTAATTCATTCTTCATTCGTACATTTATTATACAACTCAAGCACTTAGGTTTGTCACCTGGTAACACAGGGATTCCTTGGGATATTCTGGCGGCGCGTCCACAAGCCCTTGAGCTGTTGATTCCTCCGTCGTGTCGACGTTGAGGCCGTCTGAACAGCACAACACTTGATGGGGTTTCTCCTTCCATGTTGGAACATATTCAATAAGGCTGCCCATTATCTTCTTACTATCTCCATCTGTTGAGTCCACAGGGACTGCCCCAAGATTGACCTGTAAAAAATAATAAAAAAGGAGCCCATTAGGACCCATTTACACTGGCAGCCAAATACAGCCTGAATCAGATTTGTGCCACATCCAGATAGATATCTGATTTGATTAAACAAGTCTAAATGCAGACAGTTCACATACAAGTCACATGGAATCTGATTTTTCCAATGTGACTTGAGCCACATTCAGAGGTGGTTTCAAATCTGATTTGAGGCGATCTGTCTCAGTCTGAATGAAACAACCTGATCTAAATCAGACTCCACGTGACTTGTATGTGACCTGTCTGCATTTAAAGACTTATTTAAACAAATCAGATTCTAATCTGGATGTGGCACAGATCTGATTCAGGCTGGATTTGGCTGCCAGTCTGAACACGCAGATCAGATCTGGTCACTTGAAAACGGCAGTGTGAATGGTCGGGCCAAAAGATCAGATGTGAGAAATAAATCAGATTTGAATCAGATTTTGAACGTGATTTTAAATGCGACTGAATGTGACTGCAGTCTAAATTAGGCCTATTTAATAGTTAGATTTAGCGCCACTAGTTTAAACAAGGCCCAGTCTGTCTGGGTGGAATGATGGAATCAGTACATCCCTATGTAAGCAGGGAACATAGAACAGGCCCAGTCTGTCTGGGTGGAATGATGGAATCAGTACATCCCTAAGTACTAAGCAGGGAACATAGAACACGCCCAGTCTGTCTGGGTGGAATGATGGAATCAGTACATCCCTATGTACTAAGCAGGGAACATAGAACAGGCCCAGTCTGTCAGCTGGAGGGTGGAATGATGGAATCAATACATCCCTAAGTACTAAGCAGGGAACATAGAACACAGGGAACAGAGATTACACTCCCAGTCCAACAATTAGGCCCGTTTGTACTTACAACGTTGCTCTTCTCCTTCATCTGCTTGGAGTATAAATGGGGAATGTGCCATACAACCTTGCTTCTCAATCCTTCCAGGGCTGTGAGGTTGTCAACAATTATGCGCATCACGATTGTCTTCATGCGCTGCCGCAATGCATCATATGTCTAACATAAAAAAATAAAGAAAATATCATATCTCTGCTGTCGAGGAGAAACCACCTAACTCCAAAATGTTAATTTTTCAGGAAATGAAAAAAAAAAAACCTTATATTTGCAATGCAATACTGCCTCATCAAAGTTGGTATTGTGACTTTATATATTGTCAATTACTTGCATGAGAGTGGGATAGGTTGTGGAGTTTAGCAGACAGTTTGAGGGGCCAATGGAGTTAAGAGGTTTTTCCCGAAGCGCTTTTTAATACTTTACATTGGTTCAATATTTTTTCAACCAACACACAGAGGTAAATGGTGTTCAATAGCACCGATTTATGAAAAACAGAATAATGAAAAACCTCAAAAATTGAGTTAGGTGGTTTCCTCCTTGACAGAAGGCTGGTGGTCATGTGTATGTTTTCTTTAAAGGATGTGTACCTGTTTGGATGGCAGGATGCTGTCTGGTGACACCTCCACTGCCTTTTTCGGAGGCCCCTCTAGAACGCTGAAAGGTATGCGGTTTCTATGGGCAAAGCGAAATGCCCAAATATGGGGCTTGTTTCCTCCTAGACGTTCATGCTTGGCATGGGATGTTATCTGTTATGGGAGGACATGAGGTTTGATTGCCGGGGAAGAATTCAATCAACCAACTGGTAATGAACCAATATGACGTAGAAGTTAAAGTAATACCTTGACTCGCTCCAAATTGAGAGAGTAGGCTGGAACTCGATTGGCTAGACACTTGCGTGCGATAATCTTTTTTGGTATCTTTAGTTCTTTCTAAACGTAATGGAGATGAATGGACAGGTGTTTAATGAACACAATTATTCAATTTGAATCACACCATCAAGATATTTATATATACACACATATACTGTATATATACACACACACACACACACACAAATACGAGTTTTTTTTAACAATATGAGCTCCCCTATAATACTCACCTCTACCTGTCCTTTCCACAGCTTGACCTCTTTATCGTGGTCATCTTGAAGTCTGACTATGCGTTTCCTGGAATTCAATCTGGTCAGGGAGACGCCAAGGCTATTCATGATCTTGAACACCTTTTCAGAACAACCTTCCCTCCACATCTCGACTCCAATGACAGACTGGACAAATGAATTTCTGCAAGTCCTCGTGAACTGAGCGATAGACATGACCATTCCAATCCTCTTATCCAACAGCTGTTGAGCTTCCTCTTCAGTTATTGTCCTACACATTAAAAGTCATAGTTAGCTCCATGTTGCTTTTATAAAGTACTAACTGGTGATTATGAGAAAGACATCAATCTAAAAAATGTGTGCTATGTTCTTTTAAAGGTATATTCAGTGATTTTACTTAATTCAAATATCACCTATTTTTTCTTTTTTTCTGGATAATCCTCCCTACTATAGAGTGTGCTGACCATATACGGAGTTCCTCCCTGTCCCCAGTGAGCCCCTGGGGTCAAAAAACCCTAGTTTCAGTTTTGGTGGCGGGTGGCAAAGCCTTCATCCAATCAGGATGAGAGGGGCCTTCCTCCAATCATGATCGACTGGGGGCGGGCCTTGGTGCACATGCTGTTGGCCTGTTGCACTTCCCCCCCACTGTAGAGCGTGCATGTGCACATTTTGTTACCGGGGCGGACTGGGTGGTTTTCCAAATCACCCAAATCACTGAATGCTCCTTTAAACAGTGCCTACATGATTATTAGATTATTTTCCTTCTCCTTATTTATTTTATTTTTTAACAGTGGAAGTTAAATACTATTACTCTTGCTTTATAACACAATACAATTAAAATATATATAGCAAAATTGTTAATTCAATTCCTGTCTCCACCACTAGTGATCAAAATGAAGAATGTATCTTCATATTTACGTTTAATTCCGGTTGGCTAAGAATTGGTATAGGAAAAAAAGAAATTCGCACACATCATATATCCTTCGCTCCAGTTAATATTTATGACTAGAATTGCTACTAAAGGCTGGCAGTGGCAGTTGTCACGAGTAGGTATTTTTGATGAATTGAACATGGTGGACCCTGTTGTAAACAAGTGTAATGCTTAATTGGGTCGTCCACTCACAGTTAACAGCCTTTGTATTGAGTTTGTGCTTGAAATGTACTGTAATTCTGCAAACTGTTTCAAAAAATTTCAATCAATCAATCAAAGGTACGTGTTCAGAGGGAACACATAACCTTGCATTGTGAACACGTTCACCGACTGTGGTATGATAATTAGAATTATTGTAGATTTTCGGGGACTTTAACGACTTTTCCATGTTCATAACTTGAATCAGTTCACTCCAAAGCCAGGTTATGCGTCATGGCTTTGCCTTGTGGCACAAGTATTCACCTTTAAGTAAGTGAAGGTTCAAATTTTAATGATCCCACATACTTAAAAAACAGTTTTTGAATTCTTATTGTATACTATTATTTGTATTTCTTCTTAATGAACCTCTGGGTTTACGAGTATACTGATGTAGTGGTTTGTGGTGGGTTTGTGATGGGGAAGAGCCTTTGTGTATGTCCTTATTGTTTGTTTTGTGTTAGTGGACCCCAAATGTTATTGCCCCCCCCCCCCCCCCCCCCCAAAAAAAAGGTTTTTGTTTTGTTTTGGGGGGGGGTGTCCCCCACCTCAGTGGCTACTGACCCGGGTCAGTAGCCTATGCATGTCAAACTGGGCACCCCCTCAAGGACCACTGGTGGTCCCCGGACCACTGGTTGAGAACAATTTTTAATTAATTAATGAAAAAATGAGAAACCCAATTTTTCGCGCGTGCGGACTCGGCCCCCAGCCTGGTTCCCTAGTCAAAATATGGCCCTTGAGGAAAATTAATTGGGGAACCCTGCTCTAGTGTTTTTATTTTTATTTAAAAAAAAAGTTAAAACTTTAATCTGAAAAAGACTGCAAAGTCAAAACGGTGTTAATTAAGTTTGTAATAATAATATAATAAGTATGTCTGGATATAAAGTTGGAGCATCTTAAAGGTTTTTGTGAGTCCTTGCTTCTTCTAAAATCTACAAATCGTCATTTCATTACACACCTCCGTGGTTCTTCACGATTTTGAGGCATTTTTTGGCCCGTCATTTTCTTTGCCTGTGGGAACATCGACCGCAGGCACTGAACAGTGAGAGGTGCCTTTTCCTCGACCCACGCATTCGTCTCCTTCCAAGAAAACGAGGACAGGTTTTCAGGAGTGAGTTGCTTCCTGAAAGGTCCCTCCTTTTCTCTGGACAACTTCATACGCTGTAAACAATATCAAAAACAAACAAACAAAAGAAATATCATGATTCAATTAATATTCTGGGTGCCACTATCTACAGGGTTTAACAAGTATTTACCCCATTTCCAGGCCTATAGCAATCATATAGTGCAAAGTAACGTTCTTCTTACATGTGCTATCAATGTCCCAAGACAGATTTGAGCAAACAACAGATCTTCATGCTAACATTATTTTTGTCACATGGCATCCTGTACACATTATGCCGCTCTCACGCAGCTCGTGCAGCACAGGACCACACTTTACTTTACATTAAAGTTATTCATTATTTCACGTATGATAGACATGTTCTGGGACATTTTTTATTAACCAAATGAAGTCAAAAACAAATTTATTAAAAGAATAAATAATTATCCCACGATTCTGTAACCCATTTTTCACCCGTGTCAATTATATAATGTGATCCTGGGCTCTACACACCCTCCGCCAACCTAGTCCCCATATATGGGGGACATAGGGAGAGCAACGGACTTGAACTCATGCTTCCTTCATGACCGAGTGTCCAAGTTGCTCCTTTACACCTGACAGGGGGGAGTTTCCCTGGTTGGACGTAGCGCGTGGAAGGAACACGTTATTCCAACCAGTTCCTTTCCCCTCCATCAGGCTGGCCAGGGGGAGGCAGTTTAGAGACCAGGATTACTGCATGTTTTTTGTGAGGGTACCTACCCTAGGGGACACAGGGAGAACATGCAAACTCCTCACAGAAAGGCCCTTTCTATAATAATTCAAAACCTTTTCTGGGCCTGTAAACTGTTTGTGGTCGTGACAACCTTACCTCTTTGCATATGATTTCTTGGCACACTTTGTGGAAAGCTCTTGTAGCAGCTGGCATTTCCAGCAGGCGTCTTAATGCAGTAAGATATTGTCTCTTTCTTAAATAGTAAAGCGCTTGGTTGACTTTCCCAGTCCCAATCTTGGGCGCTGGAGGTGGACCATCTGGTGTGGACACTGGACAGACAACATGGCGTTAGGCATCTTGTTTATATATTGGAAAATTAAATCCTTTAAAAGTCATGCGTATGGCTGGTAAATTCCAAATGCATAATGCATTTATTTTGGGCTGAATTCTTTGGTTAATATCCTGGCTCATGTGGCTAATCTAGTGGACAATTAAAAAAGTTAACCTCTTAACTGTGTTAAGCCCTACATACTTGGTCATACGTAAAATAGATTGTGAGCTTGTAAATTCTGAATAATAATAATAATAACAACCTGAGTTTGTGTTTGTAGAGTGACGATCCATCCTCATGTTTTTGCAAGACAGAGGGTATTTTTTCATAGAAAAGCCAGTCCAGGTGCGCTTATTTGTGTTTTTTATTCTTATTGTTTTAGAATTTACCCACTTGATGCACGGATCTCTACAAATAAAATCCTCAGGTAAAAGATGGGGCAACAGTACTTGCGCAGACTTCAAATCAAGCAGCTTAGATATCCTTATTCTCGGCAGGGATCCGTATGCGTCTTTTTGGAGTTCTTTTTTGCAGTGACTGCACGTAATCTTAGAAGCGGAAGCCTCCGGGCTCTGTTCGGACACAGGTGGCATGTCGTTCTTGGGCGCTGGAGATGGACGATCTGATATGGACACTGGAAAGAAACATGAATGGCATGAACCAATGAAAAGTATTAAAAAGTGCTTTGGACAAAACCTCTTAACCCGACTGGACTTTCAAACTGCAAAAGCAGCTAACTCCACCACCTCTTCCCCTCTATTGCAAGTAATTCACGATATATGATGTCACAATACCAACTTTGATGTGGCAGACAGGCAGTATTGCTTTGTTTTAAAAACACAAGGTTTTCTTCTTTTAATTTCCTGAAAAATGAACATTTTGGAGTTAGGTGCTTTTCCCCCCCGACAGAAGATAGAGAGAGAGTTAATTATAACCTGAGTTTGGGTTTGTCATGGAGTCATGATCCATAGAAAAACCGGTCCAGGTGCGCTTCAATTTCTTTTTAGAGCATGGCTTCGTTTTTGAATTCACCCACTTGACGCACGGATCTGTACATATATAGTCCTCTGATGAGAGATGGGGCAACAGTACTTGCGCAGTCCTCAAATCAACCAGGTTAGAAATTCTTACTCTTCTCACTATTCTATGCTGTGCATCGTATTCAAATTCTTTTTCGCAGAGACTGCAGCGTCGCACGGCCTCAGAACCGGACCCCTCCGTGCTCTGTTCGGATGTAGATTGCGTGTCGTTGGCAGACTTTTTCACGTTCCAATCGATAGGTATCACAGTAGGCAGCCTGGCACGGACAACATATGGTAGAGAGCCCTTCGTGGTTGGTTTAAAAGTTGGTGGCGCCTTAACAGCCACTTCCACGTTTGGTTTAGAAGTAGATGCTATCTTGACAGAAGCTGCCATGTTCAGCATAGATGCAGCTACAGAAAGTATTGCTTTTGGAATGACAACAGGACCCTCTGTGTTCTGCGTATATGTAGGTGCAGGAGGCAGCACTGGAACACCACCACCACCACCACCACCATCCACAGTAGCCTTCGTCTTGTCTCGTTTAGATGGAGGTGGTGTACTGTCGGCGGAAGCAGAACCACTTCCGGCCCATGTACGCTTTTTGTTGAAGCAGTCTAACTTTGTCTTTGATTTGACCATCTTGACGCAGTCCATGCACAGAAAGTCAGACGGCGGAAGATGAGGGAACAGTATTTTCGCAGTCTTCGCGTCGACGAGCGAAGATATTCTCACTTTGCAATGTGAGAATATCACTTTGCAGTTGCTGCAGCGTTCCAGGTCAGAACCAGAACCAGAACCCAAGTCCATCTTCTGCTCAGACGTAGATGCTGAGCTGTTGACACTATCCTCCTCCATGCTCTGTTAAAAACAGATTAAAAACAACATGGAGAGACATCACAGTCAAGGTAACACCATCAGTAAGCTGGCAAAACACACACATGGATGGATGGACCCATATAATGCATTATATAATCACATTTATAATGCGTTAGAATAGGTAATACACATCATATAACGCTTTCATAACACTAGTTATAAATGTTCATAATTATGCACAACAACTTATAACAAAGACACTCATTTATTAGGTAGCTATAATGTGCTGTTCCACTGAGCTTATACAGTAATGCAATATGACCAGCACGTATGAGTTAAACCTTGTTTTAAGTTGTCATACTTATTATAAACCTTTATAACAAGTGTTACAATGCCTTACAAGCGCATTATAATGCATTATAAATGTTTTGACAGGTGACAGGTGACCAATAAACAGCACATTATGGAAGGAAGGAAATATAGGATATAGGATATATAGGAATGAGAAATATAGGACTGAGGGAACATAAGGTCTATTTTGGTATGGGGTTGAGGGAACACATATAGGGGACTAATTTGGATTAAAACAAATGAGGCATACATCATCATATTCCGTGCTCAGTCAATCAAATCATCTCACACAAACACACACAGCTGGGCATATATAGGCCCCTCAGAAATGTTGGGGATTGATCCGATTGAGTCAGGGAAGGTCTGAGGAAACATTAGCCATGGTTCACATGACGCTCGTGTCATGATTATGACAGTCATGTTTCAGGGCTAAGCCAGGAAACATAGGCATGACCCCGTGTATTGCACTCTGACACACGGCCACGGATCGGATTAAAATTAAAAGTGCAAGACAAGTAGCAGTGACAGAGAACACACAGAAGCATACCATAGATGTAGATGCTATGTTGTCAGAAGAACCCTCCATGTTCTGTTCAGAGGTAGATGCTATCATGTCGTTGGCAGAACCCTCCATGTTCTCTTTAGCAGATGGAATGTTGTCACGATCCTCCTCCATGTTCTGTATCAGTATAAGTTCACAGTATGTTTGAACTTTGCAGATATCAGGACAAAAACTATGTTTTTCAAAAAAGACGTTCAAGCGCCAAGCAAAAACTTTATGGGGGTCCTGTTAGACCATGCGTCGCTTCCATATGACGTCACGTACAAACCAAAACAATCCGACAAAAATAAAGCCAGAATTGTTGACTGTCGGGCAAAAAGTAGGCTTTCATTTTTCGCGCAGACGAAATGAAAGCCTGGGTATCGAGGCTAGGCAAAAAGTAACTCGCTCCGTCTTTTACATTTTGAACAGTTGTTTTCGTAAATGAATGCGTTATTATTGTGTCACATTTGTGATTTGTCCCACACACAGTAAATAATCAAGTATTCCTCTAGCCCATATGTTCCCTCAGTCCCTACGCTCTTGATCCACAAGATGGCGCTATTACTACATAAAACCCAAACAGAGCACCCTTCTGAAATGAAATGAAATGATTACTATATTTACCCAGGGTATCTGGGCTAAGCTCAATAACTTGTTTCCAGCCAGGCCCTGCTCATAGAACACATTTCATCGTAGTGGTTCAATGCCTTGTTCAAGGGCACTTCAGCGGTGATAATTTTAACGTGTCGGACGTTAAAGTGTTTAGCTTTTACACGTTAATCTATGTTCTGGGGACATTTTTAAGCCTAGATAGACAGAATCACAGAAAGAGGTCCCTGTCTGCATGGAAGCTCCAATGACTCCCCAAGGGCCCAATGCCATGCTAAATTACTTGATTTTGATATAGCAGCTAAATCAATTTAACCCATAGGCTATTAGAAAGTAACCCACTTGTAGTTCTAGATCCTCTTTTCAAAAACTCATACATTTTCTTTTTAATATTTGTGAAACATTAACAAAAATCTTGTATGGGGTCCCTAGATCAAAATTGTCAAATGGTGGCCAAATAGTCCACAGGAAAAGTTTGAGAACTTTCTTCTTAAAAAATAAAATAAGAATCTGGACAGTGCAAGCATCTGGCCTAACAAAACATGTGTTAAACAAGAATAGACACCACAATATTGTATTGATCTTGATGTATATTTTGATAGCTTATGCATCTCAACATATGTCATAATTGTACACATAATACTTTGGCTTATAGGAGGTCACATTGAGTCCCATCTGGGATAGCCAGTCACTAAAGATGGCGCAGGGACACTTTGGGATAGTCAGCTATCTTAAATAACAGCTGTGAGTTCTTCCTGTCATATATAGTAGGCTCAGTGACTTTTACCACCCAAGGAATGCGTTCAACAGAAAGACCCCTGTGGTGACTGATTGCTGACTCTGTGGTAGCTTGTTGACTAAGCCTTGAGGGTCAACAACACACACACACACACACACACACACACACACGCAGGAACAGGGTGACACCCACATGTTAAGACTGTATAAGACAGGTAGGGGATCAGTAGAAGAGTGTGAGTGAGAGACAGAGAGAGACAGAGAGAGAGAGAGACAAGGGGGGCCCTGCATGAGATGCAGGCCTCAATACGATGGAACGATGATATCTGTAACCTGTCTGTAACTGATTGCTGATCAATAAACGGAAATAAGGATTATGTGCCTGCCTGGATCTCCATATTCATTCTCAACGAGCGACTTAGAAAAATCTCCACAGAACCCTGAGGAAAAGACACATCATAAATGGCGCCAGACGTTGGAGGGTGGTTGGTGAGGAAAAGTCTGGGGATTTTCTACGCCACGCAAGACGGACCTGCGTATCTGTGGATTTTTTGTTGCTTTTAACGTGACTTTGGATGGAACCCAGGACTGAAGTTAGGATGATGGAATGGGTTTGTGATTCTTGTGTTGAGCGTACGTGTTAGGGCCATAGTGTACATCTGGACGCTGTGTTAGGCAGGTTATTGGTTAGGTTAGTGATTAGGTACTTGGAGTCTGCTTCTGTTAGGGTGTTGACAGGGTTTAAGAGTTAGATGGTAGTGTAGCTTATGTGGTATGATTGTGCGTACATGTGTGTGCTAGAGCATCTTTGTGAGTTGGGGTTGAATGCCGCGTGCTGGGGAGGCCTTTTTCTTTGTCTTTGCGACGGAGCGGGGGAGGATTTTATGCTTTAGGCTTGGGTGTTATTATTTGGGTTGGCCTATAGTATTATTTTTTCTTTTAGGTATTTCTGAAGCATGTGGGACATGTTTCTGAGGGGGGAGTAATATAGATATTAAAATGGGGATTTAATTCAGGTTAAATTGGCTTTAATTTGGGGGTCCAAGCTAAATTTAGGAGGTAATTGAGAATACATTTCTCATTGTAAATTATCACATTTAGGATATTTCATTTATCCTTTGTAAAATCAGATAGGTTAATTTGGATGGTTAAGCATACAGGTTTTTTATTTTAGTCAAAGAAATATAGCCTGCAGGGGTAATTTGATTCTGGGACAAAACAGTTGCTTAGATGTGAATGAGGGAGCGATTGAGTGCATTTGACGCCTGTATGGAGTGCATGCAGGGGGGTCAATCTCTTCCCTCAGTCAGTGATTTGACTTGCTAGCCTAAAAAGAAATATAGAGGCATTTCTATATTTCTTTGTCACTGTCAGTAGTTTTCTCATTTCTTTATTTTACACTTTCCTGTGTGAATGGTGAGAGAGAAAGTATTACATGTTTTTACATGAGTTTGTAGACTATCTACTCATTCTTTGGGGCTAGTATGCAAATGAGTATGCGTGTCTGTGTGAGGTGAGAGGGGACTGCAGTCAGAGTACAGAGTGTATCACCCAGAATTTATGACAGTGAGTGAGATTATCTACAATTTAGTAGTTATGGCTTCTACTCCAGTGCACATTGTGCAAAACAAATTCTCATCTAAGAATATTCCCAGAATTTCAGAAAAATGGCATCAGATTCAAGTAAAAATAGGTCGACAGCTGAGAACGAGTCATATTGACAGTGAGGAGATGAGCAGGAAATTGTCCGTACCATTGTCTCCTGTGTCAGTACTGCCCGATGAGAAGATTTCCGCTGATTGCAGCACAGACAACCAGTGCATTGACACTGAGGGTCACAGCAACAACTCAGCACAGACTGAGGTGGACAACAGGGACGTGAGAACATCTGAGCAGTCAAAACCTGGGCTACAAGCAGACTGTATTAAAGAGGAGCTGGGATCGGTCCGGCGCCTGAAAAGGGACTTGATCAGTGAATTGACTGTGTCAACGAGGGCACACAGACATTTTCTACGTATGATTGAGACGCAGTTGAATGAACTTTCAGTGAGGGAGAAACAGTTGATCGGTGATCTCAGTGACAAGGCTGCACACAGCCACAGTTTACATGGAGGTGATGACATCTACAGAAGGACAGCAAGCCCCAATCCGGCCATGAGCGGCAGCAACCTGTCACAGGAGGAAGTGAGGGGGGACGCTGTCATGATGCTGAACTCTCTTGGCGATAGTCTCACTGTTCTTCGTGGGCAGATTTTTGTGATAGAGAATATTGAGCGGGAGAATATTGATTCAGCCGATATTACGTACCTGGCGGAGCGTTTGGCTGGATTGGCTGCTCAAGAAAAAGACTTGGTTCGATTGTACAATGACCATTCTGATGCGTTGAAAGAGCTGGAGAGCAAACACTGCCGTGACAGAGCTGCTGGACGCACGGAGAAACGTGTGTTACCGAGTCACGACAGGCAGAGTGGGAGTAAGAGGAAGTACGTCAACAAAAGTGATGAGGATTTTGAACAGGACAGCAGTGATTGTGAGAGCCATTCCGGCACTCGCACACGTTCAAGCCGGAGACGTGTGAAAGACTCCAGGGGGGCCTTGAACAAATGCCCATGCAGATCAAAGAGGCCCACACCTGACATTGATGATAACTGCCCCAGGATGCTCCCGATGCTGGGGAAGGGCAGACATATGGAATACAAGCCATGGGCGTCCGTCGACATGACTGACATTGTGCGTCAACTTCCCCTTTTGCGGGATGGTGCGCACCGCTGGATATTGAAGTTTGAGGACCTTTTGACTGGGACAGAGCTAGCTATGGGAGATCTGAAGAAATTATGGGCATCTTTGATTGGCATACACGGCATGGATGAGATTCTGGCCCAGGCGGGGCTCCAACAGTACTCTGATACGGCTGGAGACGCAGACCTTTTCTTGAGTCACAGAGGAGCACTATGGCGTGCGCTGAGAGACTTGTACCCCACTGAAGTGCATCCGGATACGATTACGATATCTCCGCTGGGGGTCTCCGAACCACCACGTAAATATGTCGCCCGCGTGTACCAGGAATGGATGGATGCCACAGGAAAGGACCCTGAGCGTAATGATCTTGAACGGTCTAGTGTCTACTCAAAAATTGAACAAGGTCTTCCTGAGAAAGTCAGGGCCAATCTGCAGACAGTGGTTGGCCTGGCGAAATTGCCCCTTGCTCTGTACGCGGATCACATTGTACACTGCGTTGGACTTGCTCGCAAGGAGGCAGATGAGCAGGAACAAAGTCACACAGAAATGGTTCGACTGCTGACCAAGACCCAGTTGGAGGGCGCACAACAGATCATACAAGCGGCTGTCGTGACAGCTGGGGTTGAGCCCCAGGCGGCTCCTGACCCACCCAGTGCACCCAGGGTTGACAAGACTCAGCCCGAACAGTTTCGTCCACATAATCCCAAGCCGAGTGGATCACGTTATTACACAGGCTGTTATAGGTGTGGCGATGTGACGCACTTGCAGCGTTTTTGCACGGCTGTTTTGCAGTGGGAACCTCCACAACCACTTCTGCCATGGAGAGTACGAGAGACTCCTGGTTTCGTGGGGCCACAACAGAGGACGCAGTGGCAATGGGGATGTCAGCCACCTGTGCGACCCTATCAGGGGGCAGTGCAGCCACAGACACGTCACAGCCCGGAAAGCTGGAGGATGAGAGGTGTTTGCCATAAATGTGGGATATATGGTCATTTTTCTGGACAATGTGATCAGAAACCACAATGGGAAACTTTGAGGGAAGTCAAGTTGACCGGACCTCATGGATGAGAAGGACAGCTAAAGGAGAAGTGCCATGCTCTTCTTTTGACAGTTGACTTGACACGCCCCTCTCTATTGAAATGTGTGTGTGAAAGGGGACACCGCCTGATTGAGTGCATGAGTGAGTGAGACGAGGGGGGTCCCTCTCCCCTCTCTGTTCGACTGTGTGAAGTGAGTGAGTTAGGTGAGTTATGTTTGAAGGGTTGGAAAATAATACTACTACACTGTGGTAGTATTTTGAATCAACTCTGTATGAGAGTGTAGGCTACAGGCAAGGGAACTTCTCATTGAAAAGGCATAGCAATAGTAGACGTGTCTACTATGATCTTTTTTATTTTGGTGGTGGATTTATGGCTTGGTACACCTGTCACAGGTGTCAGAAGAAACGTACAGTATGTTTGCCAGGCCATATGAAGCTTGAGTTTGGGGTAGACACCAGCCAGGGGTTTCAATGAGAAAGTCACACAAGCCTGAGAGTGTGGTGTGAATGAAATCACGATAATTGATTGAGAATAATGTATGTGTGAGTGAATGAATGATTGACTGTACTTCATACTAGACTTACTTCAAAAAGGTTCTAGCTAAGTCCGGTGAAATATTGCTAGTAGGAGCCATTCTAAAAGTGATAGTTAAATGAGTAAATACATACAGAGCTACGTGTGAGGAATTGCAATGACAATTTTAGCATGCTCTGACGGAATGTGCTTTAGGGGAAAGAGGGGGGAGAGAGCAATTTCCTTCTCACCCTAAAATAAATACCTTGTTTAGTTTCAGGTAACAGGGAGAGGGCTTTAGGGACCTCCTGTGGACCTCCTGTCCTGTCCTGTCTTTACCTCCTACCTCTGTTTGACCCGCTGTGAGCTGTTTATTGGGGGTGCTATTTAGAGAAAAAGATGGGAAGAAAGTCTGCTTTTGGAGTCTGATGTCAACAAGTAGGTCGCAATTAAGGACTACATTTGTAAGGGTGTATTATGGTGTGAATTTTAAGTATTGGTTTTAGTCAAAAGTGTCTGTTTGTGTGTAGGGTAATGGAGGCGACGGCTTACAGCCTTACTGCATAACGGTGATCACAGGAATTCGCCACCCTGTGTTCTGAGCACAAGACTTGCTGGTAGCATACTGAGGGGGATTTGACCCATATCTCCAGGAGTGGAAGTTTTAACCGGGGGATCTAGACCCACGGTTGAACCTTTCAGGGTTAAAGCAAGCCAGCCCCTCAGCTCAAAACACCTGTCCATCAATACGTTTGGTGACGTGACATCAGTGAATTTAGTTAGTTCAGCGACACTATTTATGACTCTCATTTAATAGTCTCATTGTAATCTCTCAGCACCATGGTTATTACATTCCTTTGCCATGCCAGAACTAGGGAGATTAGCAAAAAGAGTGAGATTAATGCCAGAGAGGTCATCTTAGTGACCAGTAGCTTGTAGTGTCATCAAATATCCTAAGAAATTATTGGGGATATTCGTAGTGGGAGCCTGTATTTCTTCCTATAATTAGGTGTGGAAGAGAGGAGTCCATCCATGGATTCCTGAAGGTGTCGAAAGTGACATCTGACTGCACCAAAAGGATCACGGGGAGACCACCAGCGCTAACAGGAGGTCATCCCGAGGGCAGAGAGTCCAGGGGGGTGTGTCTGCGGCAGCTGTCTACACAACACTACGAGAACAGCGACAGAGGAGCTCCTAACTCAGCTTCTACCGTCGGAAATCAACAGCAGGTGACTTTCACAGACCTGTGTTCGCTACAGGAGAGGTCCAAGGGAGGCTACGGCCCACGGGCCGGTGCCAACTGGTTCTCTTTCTGCACTAGGAGGGAGGGGAGGTCCAAGCCAGACCGTTCCAATGTTCGTATACAATGAAGAAGAGGAGCGTTCCTGCTACAGGAGCGTTTCAATGCTTTTGCTGTCATGATTGACATGACTAAGCAATAAGCTGTCCACTAAGAGCCTTGTGATGCTCAAAGTGAGTTCTACTGAGTTCTACTGCTGACTGCAGTTAAGCTGTGGTTCACGTGTGTGCTGTGACAACAAGCATATGGTGACAACGGTCTGCTTCAAACCTACAGATCTGAGAGCTATGTGCGAGCTCTGAGAATCAAGAAGGATGTTCCAAGCGTTTTTATTCTATAGGCGAAAAAAGAATTGTGGGAACCATTTCCCTAGCGCGTTGAACGTTTGAACAATTTGCGTCATGAAGGGAAAAAAATCGCGGTTCATCTGAATTGTGATTAATGTTGGAAAATGTTGTTCTAATGTTTGTGTTTTGTTGTATTCTGTGCTGGCAGGTCGAAATAGATATAACAAGGTACTGGAAATAGTACTGTTAAAGGGATGGTCTAACCATTTTGTCATGCTTTGAGTGTTAACTTTTCATTTTACAGGTATTTGTATTCAATCAATATAGGAATTTGATTTAGTCTAAACAGGATGTAATCAATATAGGAATTTGATTTAGTCTAAATAGGATTTCAGTTAAATAAGGAGTTTAATTTCTGTTTTAAATATGGTTCAGTTTCAGGTCTGTCATACAAGAGGTACAACGGAACAAGCCCCATGCTGGTTCGGTTCTAATTTGGTACAATATAGATAGTTAAAATAGTTGTTTGAAAATAATAGTTGATGGTAATAATATGAGTTCATTTTAGATAACTTCCTTAAGTATCACAGTGAAGTCCAATTAAGGAATGGGAATTATATTCTAGTTAGTAATACAAATGTTGTTTGATTGTTAGTTAAAATAGGCCTACATTAGGATAATGAGTTAACGTCAGAAGATGTGAGTGAGTTGGTATTGGAACCTGTATACACATGCACTGAATTGACTCGTCTGCCTGGGGAGGCAGGGTTCACAGGGGTCGCCTCTGTGTGCTTGTTTATATGGGTGGAACAGACCAAAGTACTGAACATTACCAAGTACTAAAACAGGATGAAGTAACCCGTAGGCTTTAGGTTATCGAGTAATATATTGCAGACAATGTTGGACTGATGGAGTCAGTATAATGTTACTATGTTAATAGTCACATATAATATTGATACAGGTTGGAACTCACCATGAGTATTACATGTTAGCTCTTAGTTTGTGTGCAACTTTCCGAGTGTCGGATGGATGGTTTCTGCAGGGCCATTCATCCATTATTCCATGAAAGTTGCTCACTAACTAAGAAGGGGGGGAGAAGGGAATATTATATTATTTCTTATTAAGTCGATATTGGAATCCACTTCCAAACAAATATTGATGTCTATACAGGTACAGGAATCAGCCTATCTAATGTTGGGGAACAAATTAAAAATAGTATAGTAATTAGCCTAGGAACAGTTCACTTGAATTTATTTTATCTGGGTGTGACAACAAACAGCTTCGGACTGATAGGGTCATTGTCTAACAGATTGATTTTGTTCATTTTGTTTTGAGTTTTGTGTCAACCTGACTGTGTTTCATCTTCACATTATCCAGGGGGGAAGAGGGTAATTACCTACGAAGGGAGACCGTTTGGGGAATTTGAACATTTTGGGATTTTTTGAAAAAAAAGAAAAAAGTGAACATTTTTTTGGAAAATTAATTTTGGTCATTTATAAAATATGAATTATGTCTGGGGAATATTTAATTCCCCAGAAGGGGGGTCTGATGTATATTTTGATAGCTTATGCATCTCAACATATGTCATAATTGTACACATAATACTTTGGCTTATAGGAGGTCACATTGAGTCCCATCTGGGATAGCCAGTCACTAAAGATGGCGCAGGGACACTTTGGGATAGTCAGCTATCTTAAATAACAGCTGTGAGTTCTTCCTGTCATATATAGTAGGCTCAGTGACTTTTACCACCCAAGGAATGCGTTCAACAGAAAGACCCCTGTGGTGACTGATTGCTGACTCTGTGGTAGCTTGTTGACTAAGCCTTGAGGGTCAACAACACACACACACACACACACACACACACACACACACGCAGGAACAGGGTGACACCCACATGTTAAGACTGTATAAGACAGGTAGGGGATCAGTAGAAGAGTGTGAGTGAGAGACAGAGAGAGACAGAGAGAGAGAGAGACAAGGGGGGCCCTGCATGAGATGCAGGCCTCAATACGATGGAACGATGATATCTGTAACCTGTCTGTAACTGATTGCTGATCAATAAACGGAAATAAGGATTATGTGCCTGCCTGGATCTCCATATTCATTCTCAACGAGCGACTTAGAAAAATCTCCACAGAACCCTGAGGAAAAGACACATCAATCTCATATAAGAGTACCGGTCTTTTTGTATACAAGAATCATTTTAGGGGGTTTGTTCTTCAACATTGTAGCAAAAACAAAATAATTAAGTATAAAAGATAGTAAAGTAAGAAATAGCTAAATATGTTGATGTGCTTGAAGGTGCTGTGTGCCCAGGTCCTACTTCTAAATAGTATACATTATATGCATCATTATTTTAACAAAATAAACAGGTGTTTTCAAGGCTACCACCACCCATGACTGTAGAAATCACCCAAAGATTATGGATTTCACTTTGACCACACCGTCAACCGTTTCAAAGATGGACACAGTGATTAACCATTAGGCTAAATATGATTTCAATAAGAAAAATAGGTTGCGCATCAACGATGGGTTTTCTCAAGTAAGTAGCCTTGCCGAGCCATGAGGCCCATAGGGCAGGAGCCTATCTCCTGTTTCTGTAGCGTGAGGCAGCTTGATGTACAAGTACACCCCCTGGACATGACGCTAGTATGTCGCAGGGACTTACCCCCAATCCAACCCTTGATGCTGAGTGTCAAGCAGGGAGGCACTGGGTCCCATTTTTTAGAGTCTTTGGTATGACCCGGCCGGGGATTGAACCCCGACCTCCCAGTCTCAGGGCGGACACTCTAACCACAAGGCCACTTTGGGTCTAGCACAGTGGAGTGCTAGACCCAAAATCCAGTATACTTCAAAAGTAAGAATTAAAAAAAAATATCCCAAGGTAGAACATCATTTCAAATAATGGGAGGACATAGTACTCACATTTCCTTTTTTATTGGCACACACCAATAAACAACCGCTTACGCATTTTGGCTATGAGCCTTCATCAGAGCATAAATATGATATGCTAAATATGATGTTGGTTGCCCAATCAGAATGACTTGCTTCACTGAAAAATATAAACATCACAATGAAAAAGAAAATGTATAAATCTTGGGATGAAACCCGAGGCTGATTTTGTGGTTTGTTTTCCGATTCAGGTTAAGAACTGCACTAATAAAAAAATACCAGATATAGCTCATAGTGCGCCACTTTGTGCCGGGCTACGAGCTTGTAGAGCTGCTTTTTTTAAGAATTTTGAAAAGTGAGCATTTTATCTCAAATCTTTGCTTCTGTGAGAATAAAAAAAAAATCAGGAAATGAAGAAGACCTTACATTTTGACAATAAAGCAATACTGCCTCATCAAAGTTGGTGACTTTATATATTGTCAATTGCTTCCATGAGCGGGGGAGATGTGGAGTTAGTTGCTTTAGGAGGAGGGGGAGAGGTGCTTTTAGGAGGCAGTTTGAGGGTCCCAATGGAGTTATGAGGTTTTGTCCGAAAGCGCTTTTTACTACTTTTTATTGGTTAAATATTTTCAAAACAACACACAGACGTAAAGGGTGTTCAATAGCACTGATTTATGGAGAATAAATAAATAATAATAATAATCAAAAACCTAAAAAAAATGCAGTAAGGTGGTCCCGACAGCAACGATATGTTTTTCAGAAAACTGTTTAGAAGGCATTTGGTTTTTACCCTGCTGTAGTTCAGCCTGACCCAGAAAACAAACTACAAAGTAAGCTCCATGTTTTTACCCTGCTGTAGTTCAGCCTGACCCAGAAAACAAACTACAAAGTAAGCTCCATGTTTTTACCCTGCTGTAGTTCAGCCTGACCCAGAAAACAAACTACAAAGTAAGCTCCATGTTTTTACCCTGCTGTAGTTCAGCCTGACCCAGAAAACAAACTACAAAGTAAGCTCCATGTTTTTACCCTGCTGTAGTTCAGCCTGACCCAGATAACAAACTACAAAGTAAGCTCCATGTTTTTACCCTGCTGTAGTTCAGCCTGACCCAGAAAACAAACTACAAAGTAAGCTCCATGTTTTTACCCTGCTGTAGTTCAGCCTGACCCAGAAAACAAACTACAAAGTAAGCTCCATGTTTTTACCCTGCTGTAGTTCAGCCTGACCCAGAAAACAAACTACAAAGTAAGCTCCATGTTTTTACCCTGCTGTAGTTCAGCCTGACCCAGAAAACAAACTACAAAGTAAGCTCCATGTTTTTACCCTGCTGTAGTTCAACCTGACCCAGAAAACAAACTACAAAGTAAGCTCCATGTTTTTACCCTGCTGTAGTTCAACCTGACCCAGAAAACAAACTACAAAGTAAGCTCCATGTTTTTACCCTGCTGTAGTTCAACCTGACCCAGAAAACAAACTACAAAGTAAGCTCCATGTTTTTACCCTGCTGTAGTTCAACCTGACCCAGAAAACAAACTACAAAGTAAGCTCCATGTTTTTACCCTGCTGTAGTTCAGCCTGACCCAGAGAACAAACTACAAAGTAAGCTCCATGTTTTTACCCTGCTGTAGTTCAGCCTGACCCAGAGAACAAACTACAAAGTAAGCTCCATGTTTTTACCCTGCTGTAGTTCAGCCTGACCCAGAAAACAAAGTAAGCTTAGGGTTTATTCCCCATTTAATAAATCACAAAATATAACATAGGCTAACTTAATTCTAATCGTCAGCCTTCTGATTGGTCGCTGACTGGCCAACCACCACCTCTGAGGTTGGTTGCAAGGAACAAAACAACTTTATGCCCAGGTATACTACACCAAAGTAATTCCTTTTTACTGAGGCCAAGTTTAACATAATTATTGAATACTTTAAACACAAATATGAGACAACTGAAAATAAGTTCAATGGTAGTGGATGGCAAACCAAGCAGCAGAAACCAATGGGAGTGAAGCGGTGCAGGGATCATGGGCAGGACTTTGCCATCAGATAACTGGTCCATTGCATAAATGTGGTCAAGCAGGCCTCCTTGCAGGAGACATCACACGCGTCTTGGTCTCTTGATTGATCAATGGCGGTCCTGGTTTAAAAATAAAGTACAAAAAAAGAGGCTTTTTTTAGATGTGGATGAAGTCCATTGTTTCAACATGGCTTGTTGCAAGTATAGGATCTCGTGCAGTACAACAAACCCCCGAGTCCCTAGCAAAATGCGTTAATATAGCATCAAAATCACTTCCTTATTTTATGCTTCGGCTATTCTCGAAAATCTTGAAAAATGGTGAAAAGGTTTGTATACAATTCTTTTTGGCTTTTCTGCCTTCATTGATAGTTACAGTGAAGACAGACAGGAAAGAGAGAAGGAGAGAGACATGCAGTCTAGTGTATTAATATACTAACTAACCCAACATAACCCTAAATGCAATGTGAACCGGGTGGCACTCACGTATTGTCCTCCTCAGTCACTGATGTTGGTCCATGTCCTGAGCCAGCTTCCTCATCGTGGTCCCCATCTTATTGGGGGTTTTTACTTTCTGCTCGTAGGCAAACTTCTCAAAACCCTGGTGTGCTCTCCCGGGAATGTACCTGAAGAGATGGTCCTTCTTATACTCGGCCACAAACTTAGTAATGTCACCTCGTCTTTTTATCTTGTGGTAGTGCGTTGAGGGCAGGGACGTTGTGAGGCCGCTGCCGTTTTCGGCTCCTAGCGCGATGAGAGGCCGATCTGCCGTGCTTCCAAATGCTCCTACCATCATTCCACACTGCTTCATCCTCTCAATGTTGTAGTGGTCGCTCACACGTCCCAAGGACTCTACAGAATGCAGAATTACAGCTCAGTATGTCACAATGATCAGGGTCAGAACCTCGGGGGAGCCTAAGGTTGCAAATACAATGGTTCCATATGATTGACTATTGTGATCATAATGTTGCCATTTCTGCACAATTTACTCTTAATTCCAGACAGTTCTGGAATAGATGTTTTTTTTTAACAAAAACCTCCTCAGATGGGAGAGCTTCAGATCAAACCTCCTCAGATGGGAGAGCTTCAGATCATAAACCTCCTCAGATGGGAGAGCTTCAGATCAAACCTCCTCAGATGGGAGAGCTTCAGATCATAAACCTCCTCAGATGGGAGAGCTTCAGATCATAAACCTCCTCAGATGGGAGAGCTTCAGATCAAACCTCCTCAGATGGGAGAGCTTCAGATCATAAACCTCCTCAGATGGGAGAGCTTCAGATCAAACCTCCTCAGATGGGAGAGCTTCAGATCATAAACCTCCTCAGATGGGAGAGCTTCAGATCAAACCTCCTCAGATGGGAGAGCTTCAGATCATAAACCTCCTCAGATGGGAGAGCTTCAGATCAAACCTCCTCAGATGGGAGAGCTTCAGATCATAAACCTCCTCAGATGGGAGAGCTTCAGATCATAAAACCTCCTCAGATGGGAGAGCTTCAGATCATAAACCTCCTCAGATGGGAGAGCTTCAGATCATAAACCTCCTCAGATGGGAGAGCTTCAGATCATAAACCTCCTCAGATGGGAGAGCTTCAGATCATAAACCTCCTCAGATGGAGAGCTTCAGATCATAAACCTCCTCAGATGGGAGAGCTTCAGATCATAAACCTCCTCAGATGGGAGAGCTTCAGATCATAAACCTCCTCAGATGGGAGAGCTTCAGATCATAGCCGTGTCTGAAGCATTCCCTACTGCTGGATTACGCAATTTTTGAGTGGTGCAAACCACTCCAACAACTGGCTTTGTACCCGTGTACCCGTGTTCTTACCAAAAAAACAAGCATGGTTGCTATGGTTAGCAACCAAAAAAACGAGCATGGTTGCTATGGTTAGTATGTGACGTCACTGACATCACAGATATCACGTCAGAGTGAATCCTTCAACGCCTGAGTGACCTACCTTCAAATGACACTGTTGAGACTGAATTCATGCGGAGAGTACTTATGACACAGATGCTTTCCTGGTTCTAATGTACAGTAACTATAACATTTTTGATTTTTAAGTAGCGTCTGATAGTGGACTAATTTGACCCTCCAATGCACCGTGATGAAATGTAGGGTACAGACAGACAAATCTGGTCACTAACTAAGCTCTACCAATCTCACAATGCACTGGTTTGGCTGAAAGGAATTGACGCCGACCTGGGTCGTGTCCGAAAGGTTTTGTTTTCCCCCCCGACGAGTTCACTATACAGTCCTCTACATCTGACTCACTGACTCTGACTAAGGAGGGAGTAGCGTATGAGTGACCGTTTCAGACACAACCAATTCATAATGCAAAGCCTTGACATAATCAGGATGAGAACTACGTCAAATTTGTCACTCAACAAATTGCATCTGTAAAATTGTTTAGCAAATATAAGTTCATACCTTTGAATTCGACATTCATTAATTGATTGACTAAGTCTAAGCTGATGTTGCCTCCAGGTTTTCCTTCAAGGTTTGCCACACGGTTCCACTTCAGGTCTTGTCTAATGTGCTCTGGGTAGAATCCTTCAATCCCTATTCAGACAAGATGCACCTGATTAATTAAGACATTGGTATTACAGTGACAGAACGCCCATAGCGACACATTACATTTTCTAAGTCCTACCGGTGAGCAATCGATGGCAGGTGGTGAAATCCTTGAGGTGGTTTCTAGCCCAGAACAGAACCATGTCCATTTTCCAGAAGTCTGTCATGGCTTCTCCATCACCCTCTCTGATAGCATCTCGTCTTGTCATGTTGTAAAGCCCCTCCCACACAAGAGCCTTCGTGTAGTTGAGCACATGGTCGTCTGCATCGGACGCAATGAAGCACATCTCTGAGCAGTACCATGTAACTGTAATGGGGAAAGAAACGGTATCAAGCATTTTGTTAAGCATGTTATATTTCACATGTACTCAAATGTACTATTTCAAATATACCGTCGCCGTCAGGGAAGAAACCTTGCATCTCAATATTTCAACTTTTGATGTTCCTTCAAGCAAAAGTTGTGAAAGTAGCCGATATACAAATAAATTCACAACGTGAGCATGTAGACCTTCTATTTTCACTGTTTGACAATTTTTGTTACATTTCCTGAAAGGTATGGTTTTGGTACGGTTTTGGACATACAAAGTTTCTGTCCGATAGCGAGGATATATCTGGTTAGCAGATTTGTAGTGAAGTCAATTAACCACAAGTCCATAAGTCTCCAGAACTCAAGTCCAAGTCACTCAATCACCAGTCCAAACTCTTGTTTACAACAGTCCAAACTCTTGTTTACAACAGAGTAGCTTAGTGTGAAAATATGTCATGGGACACTTAATTCACACTTTGTCCCCTCTACTGGTGATCATTATCAGATCATTTACTTCAGGTAATTCTAGTAGTTTTAGTCTATTTTTAGTACACAATAGCTTATTTCTTTACAAGCATTTGAATTACTTTTTAAATTCATAAAAGTCAAAGTTCAAGTCCTAGTCATAAAACCTCCAGGTCTGAAGTCACAGATGGTCGAGTTAAAATCAAGTCACAAGTCTCAGATTATTCTAGTGTAAGAGTCTAGGTGGACTCCTAGACTAGAGGACAGAACAACAAGTAATTTCTTACACTCCTCAGAGGCAGCATTTTCTTGTTCTGACTCGTTCTGACTCAGACAGTCCTTGTGGTACCACTCATGTCTTCTGCACTGGTCCATGAGTGCACACTGTACCATCTGTCCCCCTCGTTGCTCTTTACAGTAACAGTATATGTAGGTGCCGTCTCCTTGACACTCTGGGCTGCAGAACCAATCCTGAGTGACGCTCGGATCGGTTCTTTTCACCATCCGCGCGCAACCTTCATGGAACCACACGCCTTCACACAGGTTGCTGCAGCACTGCACTAATGGTTCACCTGGTTTTTCTAAAATAACGTAGACACAGATTTAAGTTTGACATACAAACACTCAACTAGGCCTATCTGACATATAAGGTAATAGCACTTTACATTCACAAACGTAGTTCAAGGTACTATTAAGAAGGCATAAAAAACATTTAAAATCATGATATACGGAAGACAAACAAAATAATAACAAATAATTTAGCTGCATGGCAGAAATGGACCAGGTTCCACAAAAGGTGGAGACGTTTCTTTTATCCAATATTGTTGATGTGTCCAGAATCAGAGGTACATTTCAGATCAAATCGATCACAGCGCTGCACTGTTACATTCAATTCACTTAAAGGTCCACTTCAGCCCTTTTGCAACCAGATCTTATTTTAATGATATTTACTGTAGGACACAAGAAACACACACTTTCCTGGGGGTTTTATGTGTGTAATATGTGTTGCTAGAAATGTTAGTGTTCCTTCCTGGACTACATGTTGTCTCAGTAAGACAGCCCACATGGGGTGTTTCCCAACCACAAGTGCACGAAAGCATTATGGGCATTGTAGGAATTCAGCAATCCAGTCAAACCCTAGTCAAGCACACAGATTGCATAACTTTTCTGGCAATAGAGTGCCAGAGATTTTGCCTACCTGCTCCACAGAAACAGGAATCACTCTTCTTTACTTCAGAGAGACTTGCAGTGGCAGCAGCAGCATTGATGTCTTCTTGAGGTGGTGGCATCCACACCAAGTCCACCAGTCTGTGTGCGAGTCCACTAAGCCACTCCATTTGGGCCTTAGTGTCTGTGGGGAAGTCTGACGGCTGCTGATCAACAGTGTCAAGGTTGTACTCGGTAGCAGCGTATAAAGTGATGTAAGCGGACGTCACAAACTTTGTAGGGAGAAAAAAAAAACATTGGTTTTTGGATTAGGTGATGTTTATTGCAGATTATATGCATTTGAAGAAAGTTAAAGCAATGGATGCAATGCACATTTTCGGAATATTACCGTGATGAAATCCACATCCCAGACACGTTGGATTGTGTCCTTGACCTGTGATTCAATACAATGGCCTCTCACTGCAAACACTGATTTGAGCTGGGACAGAGATCCTCGAGCCTCCAGACTCTTCTCACTGAACAGCATTTTCGTAATGTCCTGTGGTTCAATTTACAATTTAGGCATTTAGCAGACGCTCTTAATCCAGAGCGATTTACATTAAGCAATAACAAAAGCATGGCATACATCACATATATAAAAAGTAGTTATCATGAATCATGCGTAAACTAAGAACGTAACAGTGGAGTATCTATGTTAACTATACATACTATACTATATAATATATTATACATGTGTACTATAAAGTGCTATGACTACATAAAGTGCAATTCTAGAGCTGTCTACGTAACAAGCTATAAGTCTGTTTAAAATACTATCTAAGTCTACATAATGTGCTATCTAAGGGGCTAGGCTAGGGCAAGTGCTACGGGCCATGGTGGAGTCTGAAGAGGTGGGTTTTCAGACTAAGGCGGAAGATTGGGAGTGAGGCTGCAGTTCTGACTGTGATGGGAAGTGCATTCCATAGTTTTGGAGCCAGAAGGGAGAAGAGTTTGGGACGTGTGGAGCGTTGTCCCGGCGTTTTTAGTGAAGGTACCTCCAGCTTCCCTGCGTTGGCTGATCTGAGTGCGCGGGAGGGTTTGTAGGGTACGATCATACTTGTGAGATATGGGGGGGCCATGCCTTTGGTTGAGATGAGGAATATAATTTGCCAAAACTAGACAACCTTTTTATTGTACCCAGTTATTCCTTTCTTCAAATTAATCCTCCCTTCTGTGAAAGAGGACGTAGCACCTCTGACAACCTCCATGGTTGTACTGGTACTTCACCCCTACACCACCTGAGGGCCCTCATGTTATGCGATAATTGATTTTCAGGGTTCCCACTCATTTTTCGAATTTGCAAAACCTTTCCAGAATATTTAGCCCAATTTCCAGGCCCATATAACAATCATTTAGTGCAATAAGCATCTTACTCCTATGTGCAACAATAAAGCATAGAATAGAATGCTATAATTCTATTCAAAATTTTGCACCAAATGTTTTGCTACACCACCTTATCCTAGGGCAGGGGTTCTCAACGTTTTTGGCCGGGGACCCCCAGAAATGCTTTGGCAATGTCTCGGGACCCCCGCCCCGCCCCCTCCCGACCCCCAATATAAATTGACTGCTACAATAACCTTAAACCATTTTGGGCGGAACCCCTTTTGGTGTTTTAAGCATTGTTATAATTTAGCTATTGACAAATAGCAGATCTACAAGCTCATAGCGCGCCACCGAGTGGCGCGCTACGAGCTTGTAGGTCTGCTATTTTTGAAAAATCGTGACATTTTATTTTTTAAATCTTTTTTTTTTTTTTTTTTTTTGAAAATAATTTGGGGACCCCCTAAAATAATTTGGCGACCCCCCGAGGGGTCGCGACCCACGGGTTGAGAACCCCTGTCCTAGGGCACAGGCATAGGATCACGCTGCAGCACGATGTGAGCTTGTAGATCTGATTTGTGTCACGTACTGTCTGGTACACATTAGGCTGCAATCACGCTGCCTGTTTGGCGAATAACAACTTATGTTACATATTACGTTAGTTGCTGCGAGAATGAGGTCTGGCCAACACCAACTCGGGATTCCTGGATCGCTGCCCTCCAAAATTTCCTATCCAACATCAGGTTCTTGAGCTCTGCAGTCTTGTCAGCCAAGCTGTCGCGCCGCAGCACGTCTACATAGGTGGTACGCTTCTTTCCCCTCCTGGCTTTGCCCTGGGTTGGCTCACCATAGGGTCAATTTACTTGCCTCAAGTTCTGGGTGCCAAAAACAATGCATAGTAAACTATTTTTCCAGGACCCTTGATAAATTCCAAACCTATTCCAGGACTGGAAAAAAAAATAATTCTTCTAATTTTAATATTACCAGGAATTCCATGACCATGGGAACCCTGATGATTCATTCATATAGTTATACAACTCAAGCACTTAAGTTTGTCACCTGGTAACACAGGGATTCCTTGTGATGTTCTGGCGGCGCGTCCACAAGCCCTTCAAATCTCTGTCGAGCTGTTGATTGACTGGGCTCCTCCGTCGAGTCGACGTTGAGGCCGTCTGAACAGCACAGCACTTGGCGGGGTTTCTCATTCAACGTTGGGACATATTCAATAAGGCTGTCCATTATCTCACGATCTCCTTTTGTTATGCCCCAGTCCACAGGGACTGCCCCAAGATTGACCTGTATTAAAAACAAGAAACGCCCATTAGAGAAATTTAAAGGTCATAGTTAAGTTCTTTTTGGAGGAATTTCACTATCTTTAGCCCTGCTAGTCAAACGCCTCATCTACACAGGCAAGGAGCGAGCGTAACGACGGCGATGTCACGCGAAAAACTGTCCTGATATGGAGTGTCGGTCATTGCGTTCTGACAAAGCCTGAACCAATCAAATAACCAATAAATAATACTAGCGTGTAGATCTCAACCAGTGTTTGGGACTGCGAAACCTCGCTCAAATATACACTCGAGCGAGCGAATACAGGAGGGGTGGACGACAGTGCGTTGTTGCCCGCGGTACGTCAGGACAGTCTCATTGAAAAACGGGTATTCCATTGAGATTTCCTCGTTCACTCGCTTGCAGTGTAGATGAGGTGTAAAGAAGGCACAGCTGGTGGGTCGAATCGGTACATCCATATGTTCTACGGGTTATACGGGTTGTAAGCGGGGAACATAGAACCCAGGGGAACATAGAACCCAGGGGAACATAGAACCCAGGAAACATAGCATCCAGCATTAAATGCAGGATGAATGAGAACTATCTCAAGCTAAATGAGGATAAAACAGAAGTTCTCAGAATTGGTTCTAGTGAACAGAAAGAATCAATAAGAAATAGACTCTGTAACCTGACTGTAAAAAGTAACACTACAGTTAGGATCCTGGGGGTTATTATTCTGAATTCCTTCTTTCATCTTATCTTAGAAACCGGCCCCTTAGGTCGTCCACTGCTGGCCTGCTCGACATGCCTAGAAAATGGCAACTAAAAAAAACGGTGAAGCACCTTTCTGCTTCTACGGGCCGACGGCGTGGAAGTGGAACAAACTCCCACTATACCTTCGACAGGCAGCATCTGTAGACATCTTTAAAGCACAGCTCAAGACCTATTTCTTCACTCGTTTCAGTTGGGCTTTTAAAATCCTGACTGTATTGCTAGGTTTAATGTTCTATGCCTTTGCTTTTCTTTTTTCTTTATTGCTCTGTAAAGCACAAATACATTATTAATATTATTGTTGTTATTATTATTATAGATACGCTCCCAGTACAACAACTTGGTCCACCGTCCAGAACAACATACGGCATCTAAAGAAATACAGGCTGGATTTCCATGGGATTTGCTGGTGTTAGTTAATATGAGTGATTGTACATCTGTACTTACAACATTGCTCTTCTTGTCCATCTGCTTGGAGTATAAATGTGGAATGTGCCATACAACCTTGCTTCTCAATCCTTCTAGGGCTGTGAGGTTGTCAACAATTATGCGCATCACGATTGTCTTCATGCGCTGTCGCAGTGCCTCATATGTCTAACATAAAAAAAGAAAGAAAGTATCATATTCATGTTGGTGACAGCAGCAAGCTGGTGGTCATGTGCATGTTTTCTTTAAAGGATGTGTACCTGTTTGGATGGCAGGATGCTGTCTGGTGACACCTCCACTGCTTTTTTCGGAGGCCCCTGTAGATGTCTGAATGTTATGCGGTTTCTATGGGCAAAGCGAAATGCCCAAATCGTGGGCTTGTTTCCTCCTAGACGTTCATGCTTGGCTTGGGATGTTATCTGTTATGGGAAGATATGAGGTTTGATTGCTAGGGAAGAATTCATTCAACAAAATGGTAATAATAAACCGATATGATGTAGAAGTTAAAGTAATACCCTGACTCGGTCCCAGGTGAGAGAAAAAGCTGGAATTCGAGTGTTCCTAGTTCCTAGTTGTTCCTAAACGTAATGGAGATGAATGGACAAGGGTTTAATTGTTGTTCAATTTCGATGCTGCGTGCATACAAGTTTTATATGGTTACAACTTACAACTTGTTTTTACTATATGTATACGTTTTTATATCATTTTATGGTCATATTGCTCCCCTATAATACTCACCTCTACCTGTCCTTTCCACAGCTTAACCTCTTTATCGTGGTCATCTTGAAGTCTGAGTATGTTTTGCCGGGAAGCATATATTGCCTGGGAGACTCCAAGGCTATTCATGATCTTGAACACCTTTTCAGAACAACCTTCCCTCCACATCTCAACTCCAATGACAGACTGGACAAATGAATTTCTGCAAGTCCTCGTGAATAGAGCGATAGACATGACCATTCCAATCCTCTTTTCCAGAAGCTGTTGAACTTCCTCTTCAGTTATTGTCCTACACATCAAAAGTCATAGTTAGCTTCATGTTGCTTTTATAAAGTACTAACTGGTGATTATTAGAAAGACATCAATTTCAAAAGTGCTATGATCTTTTAAACAGTACCGACATGATTATTAGAACGTGTTTCTTAGAGTGGAAGTGAAATACTCTTGCTTTTTAACATGATACAATTATAATGTATAGGAAACTTGTGTGTGTGTGTCTGTGTGTGTGGGGGGGGGGGGGGGGGGGGAATCCTATATCCACCACTAGTGATCAAGATCAAGAATGTAACTGTGGAATATTTACATTCCATTCCGGTTAGCTACGAATTGGTTTCGCAAAAAATGCCAAACATCATATCCATGACTAGAATGTAAAGAAAAAAAGAATCACACCCGTGTGAACTGAGTGGTGTAAGGTCTTATATAGACTGATCAGCTGTGGTCTGACGTAATGTCTGACGTAATGAAATCACACCCGTGTGAACTGGGTGACCGACAGACAGACAGACAAACAGACAGACAGACACGTAAACTAACAAAGCCAGTTGTAGGAGTGGTTTACACCACTCAAAAAATAGTTGTTCGTTACTAAAGGCTGGCAGTGGCAGTTATGTTACGAGTAGATATTTGTTCAGAGTGATACTGTCACTCAGCCAATCACAATGCAACGTTGAACTGACTGGATTTTTTGGGACTTTAACCTTTTCAATGTTCATAACTTAAAGAAGTAATTCACTCCAAGGCCAGGGCAGCAGAGTTATTGTGTCATGGGCCTCATGGCTTTGCCTTGCAGGCGTACGAATTGAGCTTTTTCAAGTATAAAGTTAAAACTTTAATATGAAAAAGACTGCAAAGTCAAACCGGTGTTAAGTTTCTAATAATAAGTACGTTTGGAATAAATTTGGAGCATCTTAGAAATGATTTGTGAGCCTTTCCTATTTCTAAAATATACAAAATAAAAAAATCCCCATATCATTAAGAGGGTTACACACTTTGGTGGTTCTCCTCTCCTCCGAGCACTCGGAAGCCCAAGTTGCTGCCCAGCGATTTTCTTTGCCTGTGGGAACATCGACCGCAGGCACTGAACAGTGAGAGGTGCCTTTTCCTCGACCCACGCGTTCGTCTCCTTCCAAGAAAACGAGGACAGGTTTTCACGAGTGGTTTGCTTCCTGAAAGGTCTCTCCTTTTCTCTGGACAACTTAATACACTGTAAACAATGGATACAAAATAGAAAATCCATCAATAGAGCTTTCTTTGATCAGATTCTAAAAAAGTCTTCTGAATCCTGACAGTTTTCTGAAAAAGCTATGTTTCTATGTCGTTCTTCGATTTTTCAAAAATAGCAGACCTACAAGCTCATAGCGCGCCACTCGGTGGCGCGCTATGAGCTTGTAGATCTGCTATTTTTCAATAGCTAAAGCATAACATAATGCTAACACCGAATAGAAAGGGGTTCCCACCCAGAATGGGTTAAGATAATGACATCATTTCAATGCTAAGATTAATATTTCGTGGGCCAGTACTATCTACACTTTAACAGGGACAGGGATTTTTAATTAACAATGAAAATTTCAAACTTTTCCAATTAATTTTACATTTTACCCCATTTCCAGGCCTATAGCAATCATTTATTGAAATGTATTGATAAGGTTCTTACACCAGTGTGCCAATCATGCCCCAAGACAGACGTGAGCAAGCAACAGATCTACAAGCATGTAACGTAAACATGTCAGTCCTTTCTTTGTTTATTCAAGTCATTTTCATATCATGCCCTAGCTGTGCAACTTCAAAGCCTCACAGGCAAACAGAAATCCTATTTTGTCTTCATATGTTCAATGCCAGGAACACATTTCAAATCGTTGATCGCAATTACTTTTGACAATTAATCGTCAACTAAAAACTAAGGGTATCTTGTTTGAAAAACAAAGAAAAGGTCCTGCAAAGCAAAGTTCATTGTTTACCCAGGGAAGTGGACTAAGCTCGAGATGCTTGTTTACAGCCACACCCTGCTCATAGAACATTTCATGGAAGGGGTTCAATGCCTTGCTCAAGGGCACTTCAGCGGTGGTAATTGTAACGTGCCGGTCCGGGGATTCGAACTGGCGACCTTCCGGTATCAAGACCGCTCCGCAAACCGTTCGGCCACCGCTGCCCTGCCCGCACACAATTGTCTGTCCTGATGAAGGTCTAATCGACCGAAACGTCGACCCAATAAAAAGCAACATTTTGGCAAGTGTCTGACAGTGTGGGGGACCTTTTTTGTTTTTCAAACATACCCTTTTTAATGTATGCTCCAAAGGGCATTCACTTCTAGTCATTTTTACTAGTTGACTAGTGTACTAGTCGACTAGTTGTTTAACTACCTATTATGTAAAAAATAAAATAAATTAATTAATTAAATATATATATATATATATTTTTAGAAATAAATATTTGTACATTGAAAAACTGTGTACATGGTGACTATAACTATAATCTACCTGATCTTGAGGCCTACAAAATCGGGAAGAAAAGAAAAAAAAAATACACTTTTTTTTCTTATCAACTAGTACTAGTCAACTAGTACCAACAAGGTCGACTAGTGGATTTACTAGTCAACTAGTACCAACAAGGTCGACTAGTGGATTTACTAGTCGACTAGTAAACTAGTCGACTAGTTGCTTAATGCCCGCCTCCATTGCCCTACGCACCTGTCACTATCCTTCTGAGGTGTGCATCGGCCTTTTGCTAAAAAATAATAATAATCGTCAAACTAAAATGTCATGATGGTGACAACACCCCTACCTCTTTGTTTATGATTTCTCGGCACACTGTGCTGAGAGCTCGTCTAGCAGCTGGCACTGCCGCCAGAGTTCTTATTGCACGGTAATAATGTCCCATTCTTATCGAGTTGATCGCTCTGCTTCTTGCACTTCGCTTCTTGTTCACTGCAGGCGGAGCATCTGATGTGGACACTGGACAGACAACAGGAAAACCGTTAAAGGGACACTTCACGATTTTGGAAAAATAATATATGTTAATGACGTTTAGAAGATTTATAGTTAGGTAAAGTTACCTTAAGTTGTGGCAAATCTGGGAAAAAAATGCTTACCACTAGCTTTCTTCACAGATGTGTTCATAAAGGTGTCTACTATCACAGAGAAATTTGTTCCAACCCAACTCCCTTGGGAAACTTTGTGACAGCTGCTGAAAGTTGGGGTACCATTATAACCAATATAAGGCAACACATTCCAAATTTCATTATACTTTAATTAAGTAGCATGTGACATGTCAAACTAGGGGGTTTTCATGATGCTGAATCCATTGCAAGCATTAGTTTTGCACAAAAAACACTCCTTTGCTTAAAAATGCCCATAGCCGTCATCAAAAAGGCTATGGCTGAATTTAGCTCAAGGAGTATTTTCGTGCAAAACTAATGCTTGGAATGGATTCAGCATCAGGAAAACCCCCTAGTTTGACATGTCACATGCTACTTAAAGTATAATGAAATTTGGAATGTGTTGCCTTATATTGGTTGATAATGGTACCCCGACGTTGAGTCACAAAGTTTCCCAAGGGAGTTGGGTTGGAACAATTTTTTCTGTGATAGTAGACACCTTTATGAACACATCTGTGAAGAAAGCTAGTGGTAAGCATTTCTTTCCCAGATTTGCCACAACTTAAGGTAACTTTACCTAACTATTAGAACACTTTCCAGGGGGTCTTTGTGTGTAATAGGTGGTTTTAGATTGTAGCAGTGAGCCCAGTGTCTCTGATGTCATGGACATCTGGGCTCACTTACTTCCTGGACTACATCAAGGACAGTCTAAGAAGGATGAGACGCGAAGACCGTACGGGCGACGCCATGTTGCTTTGGAAGGAAAGAAACATGCGCAATGGGCTATATGCAGCCAACACTTCCGTGTTCAGCTTCCTTGGTCTCAACTGCGCATGTTTCTTTCCTTCCAAAGCAACATGGCGTCGCCCGTACGGTCTTCGCGTCTCGTCCTTCTTAGACTGTCCTTGGACTACATGTTGTCTCAGTAAGACAGCCCTCCCCCTCCTCCCCACGAGGAGCAGTGCACCAAAGCATTATGGGAATTGTAGTTCCAGAAGGAAGTGAGCCCAGTATCCATGACATCATAGACACTGGGCTCACTGCTGAAATCTAAAACCACATATTACACGCATAAAGACCCCCAGGAAAGTGTTCTAGAAATCGCAGATGTAAAAGCCCATAATTTATGTGCTTGTATATCTGCCATTTCTGAATAGACAAAGTATAAAATAATGGTTAAAGTGGTTAACATGATTGTGACGCAAAATTAAACCTTTATTTTTTAATAGTAATAATAATAATAACCTGAGTTTGTGATTGCGGGGTCCTGATCCATCCTCATTTCTTTGCAAGGCAGAGGGTAAAAAACGGTCCGCTTATTTGTCCGATTATTTGTGGCTTTTGACCTTGTTGTTTTTGACTTCACCCACTGTAAGCACGGATCCTGACATATAAACTCCTCTGGTGAGAGATGGGGAAACAGTACTTGCGCAGACTTCTTATCAAGCAGCTTAGATATTCTTGTTCTTTTAAAACCTTTGCTGGACTTTGTGAGTTCTTTACTGCAGTGACTGCATCTCTTAGAAGAAGCGGAACCCTCCGAGCTCTGTTCGGACGCAGACGGCATGTCCTTCTTGGGCGCTGGAGATGGACCATCTGATGTGGACACTGGACAGACAACATCAAAGAATGGCATTAACCCATTGACCCATTCTGGGCGGGAACCCCTTTTTGGTGTTTTAAGCATTATGTTATACTTTAGCTATTGAAAAATAGCAGATCTACATGATCTACATCAATAATAATAATAATAATAATTACCTGAGTTCGTGTTTGGATAGTTATGATCAGTAAGATCAGCAAGATCAGTAGAAAAACCTGTCCAGGTGCGCTGGTGAGTTTTGTATTTGGCGCATTGCGTTGTTTTTGACCTTACCCACTGTTCGCACGGATCTCTACATATAAACTCCTCCGGTGAGAGATGGGGCAACAGTACTTGCGCAGTCTTCAAATCGACCAACTTAGATATTCTAATTCTTTCCAAACATTTATTCTTCGGTTTGAGTTCTTTTTTGCAGAGACCGCAGCGTCGCACGGCCTCAGAACCGGACCCCTCAGCGCTCTGTTCGGATGTAGATTGCATGCCGTTGGCAGACTTCTTCACGTTCCAATTGGTAGGTAGCACAGTAGGCAGCCTGGCACCAACAACATATGGTAGAGAGCCCTTCGTGGTTGGTATAAACGTAGGTGGCACCTTAACAGTCCCTTCCACGTTCGGTTTAGAAGTAGATGGTGTCTTCACAGAAGCTCCCATGTTCTGCGTTGGTGGTTTCTTGACAGAACCTGCCATTTTCAGAATAGAAGCAGATGGTCCGACGGTGGTATCTCTGTTCATGTTCGGTTTACAGGGTTTTGTTACGTCGACAGAGTCTTCGTTCTGTTTAGATGGAGCTGCAGAAGGTATTGTTTTTGGAATGACAACGTAGTGTACGGAACCCTCTGTGTTCTGCGTAGATGTAGGTGCAGGAGGCCGCGCTGTAAAAACACCACCACCACCATCCACAGTAGCATTCGTCTTGTCTCGTTTAGATGGAGGTGGTGTAGTGGTCAGGTCAGAACCAGAATAACCCAAGTCCATCTTCTGCACAGAAGCAGATGCTGAGCCGTTGACACAATCCTCCTCCATGTCCTGTTCAGAAAAACCGATCCACGTACGCTTCCCTTCACGTTTTGACAGGCTTAGTGGCTTTGTTTTTGATTTTACCCACTTCTGGCACGGATCATAACATACAAACTCCTCCGGTGAAAGATGGGGCAACAGTATTTGCGCAGTCTTCAAATCAACCATCACTGATATCCTTATTCTCGCGAAACCTTTTTTCCCCGGTTTGAGTTTTTTTTTGCAGAGACTGCAGCGTCGCACTCTCTTAGAAAAGGACCCCTCCGTGCTCTGTTCGGACGTACATGGCATTGGCATGTCGTTATACGGTGGAGAATCATTTAAAGTAAGTGGTACACTGTTAGTCCCTTCCACGTTCGGTTTAGAAGTAGATGCTGCCTCGACAGAAGCTCCCATGTTCTGCGTTGGTGGTTTCTTGACAGAACCTGCCATGTTCAGCATAGAAGCAGATGGTCCGACGGTGGTAACTCTGTTCATGTTCCGTTTACAGGGTTGTGTTACGTTGACAGAGTCTTCGTTCTGTTTAGAAGCAGCTACAGAACTTATTTTTTTTGGAATGACAACAACGTAGCGTACGGGACCTTCCGTGTTCTGCGTAGATGTAGGTGCAGGAGGCAGCGCTGCAACACCACCACCACCACCACCACCACCCACAGGCCCCTTCGTCTTGTCTCGTTTAGATGGAGGTGGTGTACTGTCGACGGAAGAAGCACCACTCCCGGCCCATGAGCGCTTTTTGTTGAAGCCGCCTGACTTTGTCTTTGATTTGACCATCTTGACGCAGTCCATGCATAGAAAGTTCGATGCCCCAGAAAGTTGAGGGAACAGTTTCTTCGCGTCGACGAGCGATGATATGCTCACTTTGAAAAGTGAGAATATCGCTTTGCAGTTGCTGCAGCGTTCCAGGTCAGAACCAGAACCAGAACCCAAGTCCATCTTCTGCTCAGACGTAGATGCTGAGCTGTTGACACTATCCTCCTCCATGTTCTGTTGATAAAAGATTAGAGGGCGGTAAATACAGCATACAGCTTGATGGAGAGACATCAGTCAACTTAGGTAAGGTGGCAAAAAGAAAAGAAAAAAATATATATAAATAAATAAATATACATAGATGGACCCAGCGATTATTTTTGTGCACATCAGTTGTTTTCAAGTAGGTCTCAAGTAGCCTTGGATCACAAGACAATCATAATGATATTTTTGTTTGTTGACAGTTTGGGCCTTTTTTAGTTTTTGTTTTGCAGTGCCAAGTGCTCCCAAGAGTGACTGACTGACTGTGTGTGTGTGTGTGTGTGTGTGTGTGTGTGTGTGTGTGTGTGTGTGTGTGTCTATCTGTCCCTCCCCAGAGCCATAGAGTAAGACAGAGTTACGAAAACTCTGTTCACTTCATGGGGCCAGTCCAATAGCGGCTCTCTCTCCACATAGACTTCTATTGAGAATGGGGACAACACATAGGGACAAGTAATGCATTGGACCCAGGCAACAGCCCAGCTTTAATTAATGATCTTAAATCCCATTATTTTAGATTGTTTCGTAGTAATCATACAACATAAACATTACAGAGACTTTAGTTGTCACTGTACAATACTTTAAAACAGTTGGCATGTTGCACACATGCCTACAATTGCTCTTATTTGCGCCGCCCTCGTTGAAAACAATGTATTTCAAACTCCAGCTTGTCCCTCTCCAGGCTGCATGAACAGTGCTCCGGTTTCTGCCCCCTCAATATCGCAACTCTTCTATTAGATGGCTCTGTCCCTCCCTATGTCTGAGTACGACCTGGGGTCACACGCACACACGAGCGATTACAACCCTGTAATTACGTATGTTTGTTTTTTCAACTGCGCGGCCCGGCGGTAGTGAGGTGTATTTATTTAGCTCTGGTCCATAGCCTAGCCCCAATATGTTCCCTCGGGTTATTGAAAGCGTTGTTTTCAATAAAAAATGTGTTTTGATCCACTCCGTCTCTCGGAATCTGGCATTTCACTCCATTGTAAATGCGCAACAGAACATTAGCCGCGCCACTAGCGGCCAATGTTCTGTTGCGCATTTACAATGGAGTGAAATCCAAGATGGATGCCAGATTCCGAGACAGAAGTGGATCAAAACACCTTTTTTTATTGAAAACAACGCTCCTACAACTTTCAAACGCAGGGCGTAGGCCAAGCTGAGAAGTGGGGCAACAACGTAAGCACCTTAGATTTTGCGTAGGTACATGTTAAGAGCGAGTATAGGTCCGCGAGCCAAGAATTGAAAAACCATGAGTAATGTTCACTTAGACTCTCGTAGAGAGCAGACGTCAGAATCGAAAAGAGTCTAAATCTTAGGCTACCTCAGTCCCTACACTCATTCTGTACATTCTGTAACTCCGAGATGAGTTGAGCTACAGAATGAATGAGCGTAGGGACTGAGGGAACATGACTGAAACATGTCATAATCGTACGAGCGTCATGTGAATTGTGAACCACCATGGCAACGGCAATAGGGCTATGGACCAGATGAGAGCTAAGGTGTATTGTACTCTGATACATTAATAACTCTATGAGGAAATGCCCACGGGCACCGATCGGATTAAAATTAAAAGTCCAAGACAGAGAACAGGGAATTAAGTAGTGCAGTGAAAGAGAACACACTAGCTTGAAGCATACCATACTAGATGTAGATGCTATGTTGTCAGAACCCTCCATGTTCTGTTCAGAGGTAGATGCCATCATGTCGTTGGCAGAACCCTCCATGTTCTCTTTTGCAGATGGAATGTTGTCACGATCCTCCTCCATGTTCTGTGTGTCAGTATAAGTTCACAGTATGTTTGCAGATATCAGGACAAAAACTATGTTTGCTTTTCAAAAAGACGTCCAAGCGCCAAGCAAAAACTTTACCACCGGGGGTCCTGTTAGACCATGCGTCGCTTCCATATGACGTCACGTAATAACTGCATTAATAACCTTTTTTGTATTTGTAATGTATTGTATGTTGTGACTTTTATGAAGATTTGTTTAAAAAAAAAACTAAAATAATGCCTTATCACTACAAAAGTAGTGAAAACATGCAGTCTCATTAACAATTTAAATTTAAAAAGTAACTTAAATACTATGCAAAAACATAATATAAACGGGTAATGTAGTAGGGGTCATTTGTTTTTCTCTTCAAAATAAAATAGAGAAAACAAGAAAATGTCGCTATATAAATGCACCATTTACTGTGTGTGTGTGTGTGTGTGTGTGTGTGTGTGTGTGTGTGTTTTTGATTGATTGATTGAAGAATTTATTAACAGTTTGCAGAATTACAGTACATTTCAAGCACAAACTCAATACAAAGGCTGTTAACTGTGAGTGGACGACCCAATTAAGCATTACACTTGTTTCCAACAGGGTCCACCATGTTCAAATCATCAAAACATTTAGAGACGTACAAATAGACACTTCTTGTGTGTGTGTGTGTGTGTGTGTGTGTGTGTGTGTGTGTGTGTGTGTGTGTGTGTGTGTGTGTGTGTGTTTTTGACACATATCGTAGCCTACTGTATGTGTGGGTCACTATTAGATTTGGGGTAATGAATGAAACAGATCAGATTCAATTCTACTTTTGCAGGGGAGAACAGGGCAAGATACATTTTAAATTTGATATGCTCTCAGAGTTACAGACCTGGGGTTTTGACCCCTGGTGGTCCCAGACTGTCTGATGTGTACAGCCTGTCTGTCTGCTGTGTAGAGCCTGTCTGTCTGCTGTGTAGAGCCTGTCGGTCTGCTGTGTAGAGCCTCTCTGGCTGAGGTTGCTATGGTGATAATTTTTTTTCCATATTACGCCAGGGCTCCACCGGACGCGTTGCGTCTCCGTCAACGCGGGCAGTGGAGCCACCCTTCATTGATTAAAAAGGGAACATTCCCTGACGGTGACGGAGACGCGACGCTGACGCGCCCGGTGGAGCCCGGCCGTTAGGGACATCAACAGGCATCAACTTACTTGATTGGCCAGCCCAACCCATCAGCTTTGTGGATTGGTCAAGCATTGTATGACGTTTGTGCCACTGAACCAATATAAGTGTTAAAGCACACAATAGCACAACATTCTGTTACACACAGAGACTGAATGAGGCTAATTTAAACCCTGGAGGATCTCTGGTGAGAAATGTTCTGCTGGATGTGGCATCTGATCAGAGGGCCTCATCAGGACGGTGCTGCTGTTGCTGTGGGAGACAAAGTCTACTCATTTGGAGGGTTGAAGAAGGTAATGGATGATAAGATTGATGTTTACGTCTTAAACACAGTGCCTTTACGCTGGAGGAAGTTGATGCCAGTGACAACACTTAGAGCAGAATGTATCCTTGGGATTCCGTGCAATCGCCGCTCCCACACAGCTGTTCTGTTGGAAGATATCTATATCTGGGGGGGTTATAAATATGACACAGGGAAGAACTGCAACGTTCTTTATGGATTTGATGTGGATACCCATGGATGGTTCCAACCCAAGGTTTCTGGAACCGTTCCAGAGGCGAGGAGGGGCCACTCAGCCTGTGTCTTGGGGAAGGTCATGTTTATCCATGGAGGACACACTGAGGCTGAAGTGACTAATGACATGTACAAGTTGGACACCAGCACAATGGTCTGGTCTTTAATTAACACCAGAGGAACTGCACCTCCTACTTCATGGTGTCACTCTGCTACCATCATCGGGACAAAGATGTTTGTATTTGAGAACTGGTGGTTCCACAATGACTGCAACATCAGAGTGTTTGACACAGAGACCAACCTCTGGCTGAGCACATCTTCTGCACAGCTCTTTCCAGGAGGACGGCCGGGTCATTCAGCATTTACCTACAATGGAGAACTGTACATATTTGGTGGCATTAAAAAGTTATAGAATTGACCTCAATGATCTGTGGAAATTCAATCCAGAGACCTTCTCCTGGAAGAAGGTTGATACCAGAGGGAAAGGCCTGTCTAAGAAGTACATATCTTGCATGGTGGGAGATCGTATTGTCCTCTTTGGAGCATTCAACACACCTGATAACCTGTGCATGTTAGACTTAAGTCCTAGTCTCAAGACGTTATGCAAGGTGGCAGTTATTCAGCACGATCTGGACCAATCAGAACTCACACACGACATCAGGTGGGAACTGGAATCCATGACTAACAGCAATACATAAAAACAAAACTATGACGGGGTCTAATGAGGGTGTGGCCTCATGTCACTGTATCTCACACTTCATGTGACCAATCTGTGATGTCACCACTGATGTATCTGTGACATAATGACTCCATATTTGGGCATGGTTTCAGCCCGATCCGACTGCCATTATAACATCGAAGTTAAATATATGAAATACTAGAACAAGTGCCCTTCTGGGCACAGGTCTCCACCTGGGCACAGGTCTCTGGGCACAGGTCTCCACCTGGGCACAGGTCTCTGGGCACAGGTCTCCACCTGGGCACAGGTCTCCACCTGTGCCCAGAAGGGCACAGGTCTCCACCTGTGCCCAGAAGGGCACAGGTGGAGTGTGTGTGTGAGTGATGTTTGGCAAAATGTTTAGGAGTGATATAAACATTTCAGTTTTTTTGTTTGTTTGTTTTTGCAACAATTTTCTTCATTTTGTTGAGGAAATGCAGAGCCAGATCACTCATAGCATCTCCGAGGATATCATTCTGGATGAGAAGGACATGTGCTTGAAGGTGCTGTGTATATATATATATATATATATATATAAATTATTTTAACAAAATAAACAGGTGAGCAACAATTGTGCTTGTTGTTCCCCCATCACTTTCAAGGCTACCACCAGCCATATTACTGCGGAATTCACAGAAAATTATGGATTTCACTGACCACACCGTCAACAGTTTGGACACAGTGCTAGACCCAAAATCCAGTATACTTCAAAAGTAAAACATTTAAAATAAAATCCCAAGGTAGAACATCATTTCAAATAATGGAGGACATATAGTACTCACATTTCCAATTTTTTATTGGCACACACCAATAAACAAACGCTTACGTGTTTCTGCTATGAGCCTTCATCAGAGCATAAATATGATATATCTGCTGTTGGGAAGAAACCACTTAACTCCAAAATGTACATTTTTCAGGAAATGAAGAAAACCCTATATTTTGAAAACAAAGCAATATATTGTCAATTACTTTCCATGAGAGGGGGAGAGGTGGTGGAGTTAGCTGTTTTAGCAGACAGTTTGAGGGTCCAATGGAGTTAAGAGGTTTTGTCCCAATCGCTTTTTATTACTTTTCATTGGTTCAATATATTTCAAAACAGCACAGACGTAAAGGGTGTTCAATAGCACTGATTTATGCAACAAAACAAAAAAAGAGTTACCGTAGGTTGTTTCCTCCCGACAGCAACAATATGTTAAATATGATTTGTTAAGCAATCAGAATGACTTGCTTCACTGAAAAATAGCAACATCACAATGAAAACAAACAAATGTATAAATCATGACATGAAACCCGAAGCTGATTTTTCCGATTTTCCGATTCAGGTTAAAAACTACAGCAGGTTTAAAAACATGGAAGGCTAGTAAGCAACGCAGCTGAAGCTAATACAATAACAATAATAAGACAGGTATATGTGAGGTGTAGCCAGTGTGCCAATAAATACCATAAATAGTAGCCAACCTAAATCTATTGTTACTGTTAGCCTATTCAAATGTGGAAATCATTTTATTTTAGATTTTTAAACAATTCATTATTTTATACATTGGGCTGCAATTTAAAAAAAATAATAATCACACACGTGTGAAGTGAAGGGCGCTCTTCTTATCATACATCACTCATTCCGGCCAATCACATCCCATGTCCAGCTTTTAATGTTACACTGTGACGTAAAACTGGCCATTCATTATCAATGGCATTTAATGTTTGTTAGGACAAAGTTTGTGTTTACACGCACACTAAAAGCTGGACATAGGCCCTCAAAAATACCAGATATAGCGCGTCACAGAGTGGCGCGCTATGAACTTGTAGGTCTGCTATTTTTGAAAAATCGTTAAAATGTGCCTCAAATCTTTCAGAAAATTGTCATGATTTAGAAAACCTTTTTTTTTAATTTCGACGTCAGGCCTGAATGGGTTAATTTCATTAGCTGCAGTGTTGCCTACAACAGTGGTTCCCAAACATTTTCATGTCAAGGACCCCCAAATTGACACGCATTAGCCCGCGGACCCCCATTAGAAAATATATGCCAAGGACCCCCATAAGAGAAGACTTTTACGACTCTAGCAGTGATTCTCAACCCGTTTGATTTCAAGGACCCCCAGTTTGACATGCATTAGTCTACGGACCCCCCATTGAATGGCATTTTTATCTCTGGGACCCCCAATTTATATTGTAAAATCAATGTTAATATAACTCTGAGAGTGTTCAAATGGAACCAAATGAACCCTAACGGGTCCATTTGGTTCCATTTGTACACTCTCTGAGTTACAGACCCATAAGGGTCCATTTGGTTCCTAACTATCATTTAGCTGGGGACGCCCTGGAACTCCCTCAAGGACCCCTGGGGGTCCCCGGACCCCACTTTGGGAACGAATGGCCTACAACATCACAGTGTACTTGTATGGTCAGCCTTGTGCAGCTTGCCATGTTTTTACCCTGCTGTAGTTCAGCCTGACCCAGAAAACAAACTACAAAGTAAGCTCCATGTTTTTAACCTGCTGTAGTTCAGCCTGACCCAGAGAACAAACTACAAAGTAAGCTCCATGTTTTACCCTGCTGTAGTTCAGCCTGACCCAGAGAACAAACTACAAAATAAGCTTAGGGATTCTTCCCCATTTAATAATCACAAAATACTAGAACATAGGCTAACTGCATAATTGTCAGCCTTCTGATTGGTCGCTGACTGACCAACCACTGCCTCCTTCTTTATGCCCAAGTATACGGCGCCAAAGATGTTATTTTTTTACCCAGACCAAGTTAAATATCATTATTGAATACTATAAATATACGAGACAACTGAAAAAAATAAAAAATAAAGGATTAACCCATTCAGGACGGGAACCCCTTTTGGTGTTTTAAGCATTATGTAATGTTATACTTCAGCTAGTATGTTTAGTAGCTTGAAATGTCTGAGAATGACTGACATAGAAACATGGGTTTTTCAGAAAACTGTCATGATTTAGAAGACATTTGTAGAATCTGGTCTCAGTCCTAAATGGGTTAAATGGTAGTGGATAGAAAGAGGATTGTTTTGTCAAACCAAGCAACTGGTTCATTGTGTAAATGTGGTCAAGCAGGCATCCTTGCAGGAGAGATCACACAAGTCTTTGTCTCTTGATTGATCAATGGTTTAAAAAACAAAGTACAGACAAGTTGCTCATGTAGAAATAAAATAAACATGGGACGGCGCCACTGTTCCCAACCCTAAATGCAATGTGAACTAACTGTGTGGCAGCGACTCACATATTTTCATCCGTCACTGATGTTGGTCCATGTCCTGAGCCAGCTTCCTCATCGTGTTCCCCATCTTCTTGGGGGTTTTTACTTTCTGCTGGTAGGCAAACTTCTCAAAGCCCTGGTGAGCTCTCCCAGGAATGTACCTGAAGAGATGGTCCTTCTTATACTCGGCCACAAACTGAGCAATGTCGGCTCGTCGTCTTGCCTTGTGGATGTGCGATGAGCCCAGGGATGTGGGGAGGCCGCTGCCGTTTCCTGCTCCCAGCGTGACGAGAAGCCGGTCCGCAGCACTTCCAAGTGCTCCTACCATCATTCCACAGAGCTCCATCCTTTCATTGGTGTAGTGGTCGCTCACACGTCCCAAGGACTCTACAGAATACACAATTACAGCTCAGTATGTCACATCAGGGTCAGAACCTCGAGGGAGGCCTAAGGTTGTATTCCACTTTTATTTCACCAACCATTGGTTCCATGTGATTGACTATTGTGTTGCAATTTCTCCACAATTTACTCTTCATTTCAGACAGTTCTGGAATAGATGTTTTTAACAAAAGCCTCAGATGGGAGGGCTTCAGACCATGGCTGTCCCCTCAGATGGGAGGGCTTCAGACCATGGCTGTCCCCTCAGATGGGAGGGCTTCAGACCATGGCTGTCCCCTCAGATGGGAGGGCTTCAGACCATGGCTGTCCCCTCAGATGGGAGGGCTTCAGACCATGGCTGTCCCCTCAGATGGGAGGGCTTCAGACCATGGCTGTCCCCTCAGATGGGAGGGCTTCAGACCATGGCTGTCCCCTCAGATGGGAGGGCTTCAGACCATGGCTGTCCGAATCATTCCCTACTGCCTATATAGTGCACTTTACAGTGATTAAGCAATTTTTAAGTAGCGTCTGAATGTATCGTGATCATTAATATTAAACCCTATATAGTGGACTAATTTGAGCCCCTAATGCACCATGGAATGTAGGGTACAGACGATGGTCACTAACTAAGCTCTACCAATCTCACAATGCATTGCACAGGTTCGGCTGAAAGGAATTGGGTCGTTTCCGAAATGTTTTGTTTTCTTTCTTTGTTTTTAATCGATGTGTTCATTTGACTCACTATATAGGGAGAAGCGTATGAGTGACTGAATTGGGACACAAGCAATGTCTTGGTAAAAAGGGGGTTCGTTTCATAATGCAAAGCTCAAATTAGAAGATGAGAAGTAAATGAGAAGTATGTCAAATTTGTCACTCAACAAACTGTAAGATTGTATAGCAAATTTAAGTTCAGTAACATACCTTTGAATTCGATATTCATGAACTCATTGACTAAGTCTAAGCTGATGTTGCCTCCAGGTTTTCCTTCAAGGTTTGCCACACGGTTCCACTTCAGGTCTTGTCTAATGTGCTCTGGGTAGAATCCTTCAATCCCTATTCAGACAAGATGCACTTGATTAATGCCAAGGTATTACAGTGACAGAATGCCCATAGCGACACATTACATTTTCTAAGTCCTACCAGTGAGCAATCGATGGCAGGTGGTGAACTCCTTGAGGTGGTTTCTAGCCCAGAACAGAACCATGTCCATTTTCCAGAAGTCTGTCATGGCTTCTCCATCACCCTCTCTGATAGCATCTCGTCTTGTCATGTTGTAAAGCCCCTCCCACACAAGAGCCTTCGTGTAGTTGAGCACATGGTCGTCTGTATCGGACGCAATGAAGCACATCTCTGAGCAGTACCATGTAGCTGTAATGGGGAAAGAAACAGTATCAAGTCTCCAGAACTCAAGTCCAATCACTCAATTACCAGTCCAAACTCTTTACTGTTTACAACAGAGTAGCTTATGCTGAATAGTGTGAAAATATATCATGCGAACTCTTAATTCACACTTTGTCCCCTCTACTGGTGATTATTATCAGATCATTTACTTCAGGTAATTCTAGTTTTAGTCTATTTTTAGTACACAATAGCTTAATTTGTTTACAAGCATTGCATTGCATTAATTTTAAATTCACGAAGGTCAAAGTTCAAGTCCCAGTCATAAAACCTTGAGGTCTGAAGTTACAGATGGTCCGAGTCACAATCAAGTTTAATACAAGTCTCAGATTATAGTCTAGGTCGGAGTCTAGGCAGACAACACAACAGGACATTGGAAATGACAACAAGTACTTTCTCTTACACTCCTCGGAGTCAGCATTTTCTTGTTCTGACAGACTCAGACAGTCCTTGTGGTACCACTCATGTCTCCTGCACTGGTCCATGAGTGCACACTGTACCATCTGTCCCCCTCGTTGCTCTTTACAGTAACAGTATATGTAGGTTCCGTCTCGTTGACACTCCGAGCTGCAGAACCAATCCTGAGTGACGCTCGGATCGGTTGTCTTCATCCGCACGCAACCTTCATGGAACCACACACCTTCACACAGGTTGCTGCAGCACTGCACTAATGGTTCACCTGGTTTATCTAAAATAACGTAGACACAGATTTCATTTGGACATAAAAACACTCAACTATCTGACATATAAGGCAAGGCAAGTGTATTTGTATAGCACTTTACATTCACAAAGGTAGTTCAAGATATTACACTGTATATGAAGCATACAAAATGGCAAAATGTCGTTGAAGCAGCTTTCTGCTTCTACGGGCCGACTGCTGTTAGAAGAAAACGCTTTCACTTAAGAAGGATGGGTTTATTTAATATACTGTAAATCTGTAGCATCTGAAGCATCTATCCATTTTACAGGTGGATTAGTGGCGAGATTTCATGATTGATTGGATGGCCTCTAAGCCAATGGGAGACTAAGCCCACGGCCAATGGGAGACTAAGCCCTATACGCTACGTTCAGACCAAAAAAAAGCCTTTGCGCCACTGAGACAAGCAGCCACCTGTATAAATTACATTTCATTTCTTGTTTTTAAATAACTTAAAGCATGCTCTCATTTGCCTTGTACCTTCTCCACAGAAACAGGAATCATTCTTCTTTACTTCAGAGAGACTTGCAGTGGCAGCAACAGTTTTGATGTCTTCTTGAGGTGGTGGCATCCACACCAAGTCCACCAGTCTGTGTGCGAGTCCACTAAGCCACTCCATTTGGGCCTTAGCGTCTGCGGGGAAGTCTGACGGCTGCTGTTCAACAGCGTCAAGGTTGCACTCGGTAGCAGCGTATAAAGTGATGTAAGCGGACGTCACAAACTTTGTAGGAAACAAACAAATAAAATACACAAAAAACATTTGTGTATTGGAGAACATGCATTGAAAATTATATGCATTTGAGGAAAGCTAAAGCAATGCACATTTTCTGAATATTACCGTGATGAAATCCACATCCCAGACACGTTGTAGTGTTTCCTTGCACTTCCCTTCAATACACTGGCCTCTCACTGCAAACACTGATTTGAGCTGGGACAGAGATCCTCGAGCCTCCAGACTCTTCTCACTCAACAACATTTCCATAATGTCCTGTGGTTCAAGAGATGATAAATATAATTGCCAAAACTAGACAACTTTTCTTTTGTACCCAGATATTTTTTACACTATTCTTTTATTCAAATTAATCTGTTAAAACAATTAATTCTTCTGTGACACCGATTTGATTTGACACTGATGAGGAGCCCCCACTGGGAGGACGTAGCACCTGACAGGCGCCGCCATAGCAGCCACTAGCACATCGACAAACATCACCCTCAATTTTGTATTTGTATAAACACTCTGCCTAGCGGGATGCACCGTGGATTTGAACCCCTAGACTCCATGGTTGGTGGTGCACAGACCACTTCACCCCTACACCGACTGCAGGCCCTCATTATATTAGATAAGTTATGCGATAGAAAACGTATTCTTCATTCATACATATATAGCCTACAACTCAAGCGTTTAAGTTTGTCACCTGGTAACACAGCGATTCCTTGGGATATTCTGGCGGCGCGTCCACAAGCCCTTCAAATCTCTGTCGAGCTGTTGATTCACTGGGCTCCTCCGTCGAGTCGACGTTTAGGCCGTCTGAACAGCACAGCACTTGGTGAGGTTTCTCATTCAACGTTGGAACATATTCAATAAGGCTGCCCATTATCTCACTATGTCCTTCTGTCGTGCTCGAGTCCACAGGGACTGCCCCAAGATTGACCTGTATGAAAGATAGTCCATTAGAGAAATGTTCATAGTTCTTATGTTGCCCGGGTTCTAGGGGTTGTAAGCGGGGAACATAGAACCCAGGGAACATAGATCCACCGACCTACACAACATACGGCATCAAAAGAAATGCAGGCTGGATTTCCATGGGACTTGTGTACTGTGTTAGTATTGTGAGTGATTGTACATCTGTATGTGCCGACTTACCACATTGCTCTTCTTCTCCATCTGCTTGGAGTACTTATGGGGAATGTGCCATATAACCTTGCTTCTCAACCCTTCCAGGGCTGTGAGGTTGTCAACAATTATGCGCATCACAATTGTCTTCATGCGCTGCCGCAGTGCCTCAAATGTCTAACATAAAAAAAAGAAAGAAAGTATAATTTATGACCATGACAACAAGCTGGTGGTCATGTGTATGTTTTCTTTAAAGGATGTGTACCTGTTTGGATGGCAGGATGCTGTCTGGTGACACCTCCACTGCCTTTTTCGGAGGCCCCCGTCGATGGCTGAATGTTATGCGGTTTCTATGGGCAAAGCGAAATGCCCAAATCGTGGGCTTGTTTCCTCCTAGACGTTCATGCTTGGCATGGGATGCGATCTGTTATGGGAAGACATGAGGTTTGTTTGCTAGGGAAGAATTCATTCAACAAAATGGTAATAAACCAATATGACGTAGAAGTTAAAGTAATACCCTGATTCGGTCCCAAGTGAGAGAAAATGCTGGAACTCGATTGGCTTGAATGTTGTGTGCTAACGTCTTCCTTGGTAACATTAGTTGTTCCTAAACACAATGAAGATGAATGGACAGGGGTTTAATTTAAACAATTGTTACATTTTTATCACGCCATCAAGCTGCTACACACACAGAGACACACACACTTGAGTTTTATATGGTTAAAACATATTTTTTTTTACTATTTACTATGTATACGTTTTTATATCGTTTTACTTTTATGGTCATATTGCTCCCCTATAATACTCACCTCAACCTGTCCTTTCCACAGCTTAACCTCTTTATCGTGGTCATCTTGAAGTCTGACTATGTTTTGCCGGGAAACATATATTCCCTGGGAGACTCCAAGGCTATTCATGATCTTGAACACCTTTTGTGAACAACCTTCCCTCCACATCTCAACTCCAATAACAGACTGGACAAATGTATTTTTGCAGCTCCTGGTGAACAGAGCGATAGACATGGCAATTCCAATCCTCTTATCCAGCAGCTGTTGAGCTTCCTCTTCAGTCATTGCCCTAAACATTAAAAGTCATAGTTAGCTTCATGTTGCTTTTAAAAAGTACTAACTGGTGATTATTAGAAAGACATCAACCTCAAAAGTTAGTGCTGTGTTCTTTTAAACAGTACTGACATGATTATTAGAACGTTTTTCTTACAATGGAAGTGAAATACGCTTGCTTTTTTTGTGCCCAAAACGTCTGTGGACGTCATGGGTATTACCGCACGTGCATAGCCCAAGACGTCTGTGGACGTTTTTTTTTTATTATTTTTTTTATTAAAAAAAATCAGAAAAATTAAAACACTTTTTTTTAACACGTGGTGCCAAAGTTTGTTTTTTTCGCCATTGAGAATGCATTTGGCGTTTAAATTAAATAACTCAGAAACTATAAAACATTTCAAAGTAAAAAGTTCCAGCATGTGTCTCCACAGTCAGCTGAATTATAAAAAATGTGAATGGATTTTCTAGGTGAAAGTGATTTTGGGCAGTTAAGCGTGGGCTCTCAATGTGTTTTAACATGATACAATTAAAATGTATAGGACACTTGTGGGGCGGTCCTATCTTCACCACTAGTGATCAAGATCAAGAATGTATCTGTATCTAGACTGTAATTCCATTCCGGTTGGCTATGAATTGGTTTCACAACACATCAAATCCTTCACTACAGTTAATATTTAAGACTAGAATGAGAAGAAAACAAATAGTTGTTGTTTGCTACCAAAGGCTGTTCACGCCAAGGCCAGGACAGCAGGGTTATGTGTAGGCATGTAACGATATATCGTATATCGTATGTAACGATATATCGTATATCGTATGTAACGATATATCGTATATCGTATGTAACGATATATCGTATATCGATATATATCGATATTAATCCCGATGATATGAATCGATTCATTGAAATAAAATAAATTGTAGTAGGGGAGCTGTGTGTGTCTGTGCCCAGGTGATGATGGTCGTTGATGCTCATCGAGGAAGGCAATTATGTTTCTGCACTGTCAAAAGTAATGCTACTTCTTTTGCAATGTAGTTAAATAAAATATCTCAGGGGGGGAAGATAAATTATATAAAATTAAAACGGTAATTTCTCATTCAAATATGTATATTTTTTAATATCGTGAAAAATCGTATCGTGAGTTGAGTGAATCGTTACATGCCTAGTTATGTCATTCAGGGCTTAAAGCCAAAAAAATATCCCAAGACTGAATTTTTTTTTTTGTGCAAATCTGCACTGATCTCATTAAATGACCCCTATGAGATCCCCAGGACTGAAATCAGTCCCCAGGACTGAGAACTTTAAGCCTTGTGTGTCATTGCCTTGTGGCATAAGTATTCAGCTTTACAAGTTAAAACTTTAACCTAAAAAAAACAAAAAACTGCCAGGTCAAAACGGTGTTAAGTTTGTAAATAATAAAGTTGGAGCGTCTTAAAAGCAATTTTTAGAGCCCTTCCCATTTCTAAAATATACAAATCTAAAAAATCATCATTTCGTTAAGAGGGTTACACACCTCTGTGCTTCTTCTTTACGATTTTGAACTGCATATTGTCCTGTCATTTTCTTTGCCTGTGGGAACATCGATCGCAGGCACTTTAGAGTGAGAGGTGCCTTTTCCTCGACCCACGCATTCGTCTCCTTCCAAGAAAACGAGGACAGGTTTTCAGGTGTGGGTTGCTTCCTGAAAGGTCCCTCCTTATCTCCGGCCAACTTAACACGCTGTAAACAATAATATATAGATAAACAAAAACATCAGGCGTTGACACCGAGTTCTCAGCGGCACTTGCCTGTCAGGCAAGTTCTACTTGCCCAAAGGTGATGCCCACTTGCCCTAAAAGTAAATCGTACTTGTACATTATAAAATGAGAGGTAGAATTTGAATTATCATTCAATTTAAACTCATCCAGTGCCACCTGGTGGACACCAGTTTTGGCCCTTGTTGCCACCGAAGCCCATTATAAATAAAAGAAAGAAATTGAAATTCTATTGTGCATGTCATGTGAATGTCATCACCTGCCCACCAGATTAGAGGAATTTTCAAATTATGTATAAAAAAAAGAATATAAAAAAAAAAAAAAAAAAAATGTTGACGTCCATAGGTGTCACATGGCAACGAGGGCGTCACGGGAAAGGCGTCCGAAGGCGTCACGTGGCATGGAATGAGTTTAACATGGCAATAATTTGTCATGTTCAACGCCAAAATAATTGACAATCGTCAACTTAAATGTCATGGTCGTGACAACCCTACCTCTTTGCGTATGATTTCTTGGCACACTTTGTTGAAAGCTCTTACGGCAGTTGGCACATCAAGCAGACGTCTAAATGCAGCAAGATATTGTCGATTTCTTAAGTAGTTAACCGCTTTGCTGAGGTTCCCCACCTTCTTGGGCGCTGGAGATGGACCATCTGATGTGGACACTGGACAGACAACATGCATGGCATTAAAACCTGAGACCGGTTGTGTCAAGGAGCCTCAAAATCTATCTATTTGGACGCGGACGCCCATCTCCAAGTATTTTGTTCCAGGCCAGGGACAAAGCAGCAAAGATTTGAGTTAAAAATTGCAGGTGTAAAAGCTCAATATCTGCTATTTTTGAATAGTCAAAGTATAAAATAATGTTTAAAGTAGCGCGCACACACACACACACACACACACACACACACACACACACACACACACACACACACACACACACACACACACACACACACACACACACACACACACACACACACACACACACACACACACACACTTCTTTATTTAACTAATAATAATAACCTGAGTTCATGTTTGCAGAGTCCTGATCCACCCTAATTTTTTTGCAAGGCAGGGGGTATTTTTTCACCGAAAAACCGGTCCAGGTGCGCATATTTTTGTGTTTTAGTCTTCTTGTTTTGGAATTTACCCACTTCTCGCACGGCTCTCTACATATAAACTCCTCCGGTGAAAGATGGGGCAACAGTACTTGCGCAGACTTCAAATCAAGCAGTCTAGATATTCTTATTCTCCCGAAGCAGTGTCCGTCTTTCTGGAGTTCTCTTTTGCAGTGACTGCATCTAACAATCTTAGAAGCGGAACCCTCCGAGCTCTGTTCGGACGTAGACGGGATGTCCTTCTTGGGCGCTGGAGATGGACCAGCTGATGTGGACACTGGAAAGACAACATAAATAGCATTAACTCATTAAAATGTCTTCTAAACGTTTTCTGAAAAAATTATGCATATTCATTTTTTTCTTGCATCTACATGAGCTTATATATCTGTTATTTTTGAATATCCAAGTCAAAGTATAAAATAAATAAAGGTTAGAGTGGTTAAGATAATTATGATGCTACATTAACTACTTTTGCTGGGGACAAATTCCAAATGCAAAATGCATTTATTTCGCGCTGAATTCTTTGGTTTATAATTCATATCAATGATCATGTGACTAATCTAGTTAGTGGTCAATTCAAAAAGTTAACCTCTTAACTGTGTTAAGGCCTGCGGCTACGTCAAATAGATCGACACCCACAAAACGTTGTGAGATTGTCAATCTGCCATTTCTGAAAATAATAATAACTCCAGTCCAGGGTTCATGTAGTTAAGACTGACCCAAAAAGCACAATAATATATACAATAATAATAATAATAATAATAATAAATAACCTGAGTTTGTGTTTGTAGAGTCATGATCAGTAGAAAAACCAGTCCAGGTGCGCTTTGTTTTGCATTTACCCAATGGCTTTGTTTTTGTCTTTAGCCACTTTTCGCACGGATCTCTACATATATACTCCTCTGGTGAGAGATGGGGCAACAGTACTTGCGCAGTTTTCAAATCAACCAGATTAGATATTCTCAATCTCGGCAGGAATTTCTGTGTTTGTTTGAGTTGTCTTTTGCAGAGACCGCAGCGTCGCACGGCCTCAGAACCAGACCCCTCAGCGCTCTGTTCGGATGTAGATTGCATGCCGTTGGCAGACTTCTTCACGTTCCAATCGATAGGTAGCACAGTAGGCAGCCTGGCACCGACAACATACGGTAGAGAGGCCTTCGTGGTTGGTATAAACGTAGGTGGCACCTTAACAGTCCCTTCCACGTTCGGTTTAGAAGTAGATGGTGTCTTCACAGAAGCTCCCATGTTCTGCGTTGGTGGTTTCTTGACAGAACCTGCCATTTTCAGCATAGAAGCAGATGGTCCGACGGTGGTATCTCTGTTCATGTTCGGTTTACAGGGTTTTGTTACGTTGACAGAGTCTTCGTTCTGTTCAGAAGCAGCTACAGAAAGTACTCTTTTTGGAATGACAACGTAGCGTACGGGACCTTCCGTGTTCTGCATAGATGTAGGTGCAGGAGGCAGCGCTGGAACACCACCACCACCACGCACAGCAGCCTTCGTCTTGTCTCGTTTAGATGGAGGTGGTGTACTGTCAGAAGAACCACTCCCGGCCCATGTGCGCTTTCTGCCGTCAAACTTTGTCTTTGATTTGACCATCTTGACGCACTCCATGCATATGAAGTCCGACGCCGCCTTAAGATGAGGGAACAGTATCTTCGCAGTCTTCGCGTCGACGAGCGATATTATTCTCACTTTGCAAAGTGAGAATTCCGCTTTGCAGTTGCCGCAGCGTTCAGAAGCAGAACGCAAGCCCATCTTCGGCTCAGAAGCAGATGCTGTGCTGTTGCCACAATCCTATAAGATAAGACAAGACAAGATATTAAGACAAGACGACCTGTATTGATCCAACTGGGGAAACTATATAGCTCTGGTCCATAGCGTTAAGAGAACATCTCCTTAAGGCAATGGTACCTTCAACTTCCTGCGCCCACATGAAAGGCTGCAGTGCCGGTCGACTGATGCAAAAATAAACAAACACTTTCGCTACTCAGAAATACAAATAAAAGGCGGTTTTGTGGAGTAGAAAGACTACTTTCCCTAGTGGACGGACGCACTCTGAGCCCCCTACCACACGTATAGAATGCACGGTTGCTCGGGAAAATCTTTTTTTCGGGCAAGTACAGTAATACTAATGGACATTATTAAATTAAATTACATTGCTAAAAATAACAGCGCGCAAAATTCGAGTATCGTTACACCCCTATGTAACCATGATGGAGACGACACAGTCAAGGTAATCTGGGAGCCCATCATCAACAGCGCCCTCTTTTTCTTCAATTGACGGAGTCAACCATAGTAGAGTAGTCAAGGCAACACTATCAATGGGTGGAAATTGAATATAGTTTGTTATTCTCTGTATGCCCCCCACCACCCACCCACCCCTTTTTCCCCTCACTGTATATGTTTCTTTTCCCTTTTTACCTCCTTTATGATGAATTCCTGTTCTGTTCTTAGAAGTGTCTATTTGTACGTCTTTAAATGTTTTGATGAATTGAACAAGGTGGACCCTCTTGTAAACAAGTGTAATGCTTTATGGTGTCGTCCACTCACAGTTAACAGTCTTTGTATTGAGTTTGTGCTTGAAATGTACTGTAATTCTGCAAACTGTTAATAAATATTTCAATCAATCAATCAATGCTTTCAAATACGCGACCCTATCGGTTGGGAGGTGTATTGCACACGGATACGTTATAACATTTTGAGAAAATGGCCGGCAATCGGATTAAAAATGCTTTTTATTTAACAATACGGAAGGCACGGGTGCCAATACCCGCCCACGCTAAATTGTAACATCCGTAGCCGAGGGGTTGAGCACTTTATATTTGTAATCTGAACGTGTATGTAGATGTTAACGTTGTAAATGTAGCACGGTGCTCAAAACAGGGTGAAGTTCCGCCATGACCATGGCTAAAGCATACCATACTAGATGTAGATGTTATGGTGTCAGAACCCTCCATGTTCTGTTCAGAGGTAGATGCTATCATGTCGTTGGCAGAACCCTCCATGTTCTCTTTGGCAGATGGAATGTTGTCACAATCCTCCTCCATGTTTGGTGATGTTAATATTGACACAGTCTGCAGTCCACAGTATTGTTTACTACGCAGCTTAATTAGGAGAAATTAAAACCAATGTTTTTCAACAAGACGTTCAACCGCCAAAGCAAAATTGATAGCCTAGCCGCCAACTTTACTTTCTGCCGGGGTCCTGTTAGACCACGCGTCGCTTCCACATGACGTCAGGTAAAAAACAAAATATAAACAAGCCAAACTGCTGTGTTGGGCAAAAACCTTGTATCTACGTATTTTAACTTTTTTTTCGTAAATGTGTCCCAAAAAGTAGTAGTCCCGCAGCCGAGGTAGACGGGTGGGACATTTGGTATATAGGCTAATCTTTTTATTGGGCTAAAATATTGACTATATACATTCATAAATCCACTTGCTGACTGGCTGTCAGTATTGAGCAATTTTTTTATAGGGGTTTCTTGTGACCCTACCATTAACATCCTATGGCAGGCGAAAATGTCAAACTTTCCTTGTGCTTTAAGTACCATGTGAGATGATGTGACATGTCAAACTAGGGGGTTTTCATGATTCTGAAATCTGAATCCATTCCAAGCATTAGTTTTGCACAAAATACACTCCTTGGGCTAAAAACAGCCATAGCCACTTGCCCAAATGTGCCCAAAATGGGCTGACTTCATCACATTTGTCATGACGTCTATGGCCATAAAAAGTAAGGACATACGTAGGCCTACAAGGTTTCCACCCTAAGCACTGGGAGGCACGTTGGAGCCCAAACCCAAAACGTTTTTAAAATGCATTATTTATGTAAAGCACCTGCCAAGTATTGATCGAATAAAAGTAGAGAATAAAATAAATCTCCAGTTCAGACAGAGACCTCTAATCAAGTAAATGCGACTGTAGAATATTGTGACAGCAGTCACAGCACACAAGTATTTATAAGTCTTATTTTTGCCATAAGATGGCGACATTAATACGTAAAAACAGAGGCCTGAAATGTCGAGCATAATGACAGCTGATTTCATCACTTGTACAGTGTTGGTGTAACATTGTCACTGTTTGTTTTACATCACCATTACATCACCTAATCAACATGAGTTAAGACTTTAATATATTAGCGCCCCTCACTTCACACAGGTGTGATTATTATTTACTTTATTTAACTGTGATGTGACAATAAAGATGATTCTATTCAATTCTATTCCAGTGGGGCTAAAACACTGTCTGTATGAGTCAAATACACTCCATCACTTACTTTTTGTTGTCTTTTAATATGAAACAATTTGAGCTTACAAATAAACGTGACTTTACATTACATACATAAATAAATGAATACACTCCCCAACACTAAATGTGAGGTGCTACTTATTTCCATTAGTATTGGACGATCTCATGATTGTAGGTCCATGTCCTGTGCGAGATTCCTCATGGCGTTCCCCATCTCCTCGGGGGTTTGGATTTCCTGCTGGAAAGTAAACTTCTCAAAGCCCTGGTGTGCTCTCCCAGGAATGTACCTGAAGAGGTGGTCCCTCTTATACTCGGCCACAAACTTAGCAATGTCAGCTTGTCTTCTTCTCTTGTAGGCGTGCGACGAGGGCAGGGACGTTGTGAGGCCGCTGCCGTTTCCTGCTCCTGGCGAGACGAGCAGCCGATCTGCCTCACTTCCAAGTGCTCCTGCCATCATTCCACACTGCTTCATCATGTCATTGGTGTAGTGGTAGCTCACACGTGCCAAGGACTCTACAACAGAAGTACAGCTCAGTCACATCAGGGTCTGAACCTTCAGGGACCCTTGATGGTGTATTAAAGTACTTTTATTTCACCAACCATTGCAATGCTTTGACTATTGTGATCGTAATATGATCATAATCATTTACTTGCAAATTTTAAATAAAAACCTCAGATGGGAGAGCTTCAGAATCAGACCATAGCTGTGTCCGAATTCATTCCTTATTCTGCCTATAGTCAAGTGAACTATATAGTGATTACACCATTTTGAAGTAGTGTCCGAATGTATAATGATCATCGTTATTATTATTATACCCTATCTAGTGGACTCATTTTATCCCCAATACACGTGAAATGTACAGGGTACAGACAATGGTCAATAACTAAGCTGTGAAAGGGAACTTTAAGGATTAAGGAACATTGACTGGTGGGTGTGGCTCAAGAGGCTTCAGATCAAAAAGGGTAGAGCCAGCAAAGCAGGTACAAAAACGTCTGTATTTAGCCGACAACGTTTGGATCATGTCGTGGGTCTTCATCAGGTCATGTCACATATGCCATATAAAGGAGTTCTTGTACCCATTAACTAAGCTCTACCAATCCCATAATGCATTGCGCACGTTTGGCTTAAAGGAAAAGCAACAATGGCAGAAAGTGCCTGTCACAGAAAAACGAGAGCGAGGGAGAGAACCTGTCGTACCATAATAATAATAGACTAATTACATGTTAATAATATATAAATATAAATATATAATATTATACATACATGGGCTGTTTCTTTATCGCTCCAACCACCAACGCTGATCTGAGATGTTTTAATTTTGCCACAGCGCCATGACGAAATTGACGGCCACCTGAGTCTTACTTTCTTTTTTTAAATATTATTTGTTTTTCTTTTTTCGATGAGTTAATATAGCGTCTACATCTGACTAATTATAGGGAGTAGTATGAGTGACTGAATTCGAGACACAACCAATGTCTTTGGTAATCAAGGATTTGTGTCATAATGCAAAGCCTTGTCATAATGAGGATGAGAACTATGTCAAATGTGTCACTCAACAAATGACATAACACGCATTTAGCTAATTTAGCCAATATAAATTCAGGAACGTACCTTTGAATTCGGTATTCATGAATTCATTGACTAAGTCTAAGCTGATGTTGCCTCCAGGTTTTCCTTCAAGGTTTGCCACACGGTTCCACTTCAGGTCTTGTCTAATGTGCTCTGGGTAGAATCCTTCAATCCCTATTCAGACAAGATGCACTTGATTAATGACATTGGTATTACAGTGACAGAATGCCCATAGCGACACATTACATTTTCACTACAAGTCCTACCAGTGAGCAATCGATGGCAGGTGGTGAAATCCTTGAGGTGGTTTCTAGCCCAGAACAGAACCATGTCCATTTTCCAGAAGTCTGTCATGGCTTCTCCATCACCCTCTCTGATAGCATCTCGTCTTGACATGTTGTAAAGCCCCTCCCACACAAGAGCCTTCGTGTAGTTGAGCACATGGTCGTCTGCATCGGACGCAATGAAGCACATCTCTGAGCAGTACCATGTAGCTGTAAAAGAAACAGCACTTTGTAAAGCACATTATATTTCAAATATACTTAGGAATATACCGTCGCTGTCAGGCAGAAACCTTGTTCCCAACACTTCATGCCCAACTTGTTTGTACAAGTGTTTCAAGCAAAAGTAGTGAACCTTATATTTTCACTGTTTGACCATTTTTGTTCCATTTCCTGAAAGTTGAACGGTGTTGGACATACAAGGTTTCTGCCCAAATAGCGACGACATATTTGTTAGATTTAACTGGTTAGCAGTTTGTTGGTGAAGTCAGAAATTGAGTCCAAGTCCCTCAATCCCCAGTCCAAACTCTTGTTTATGAAAGAGTAGCGTATGCTGTACAGTGTGAAAATATTCACTTTTGACACAAAAGTCCAAGCTCAAGTCCCAGTCATAAAACCTCCAGGTTTGAAGTGACAGATTATTCTAGTCTAGGAGTCTAGGCAGACAACACTACAGGACATTGGAAATAACAAGTCCTTTCTTACACTGCTCAGAGTCAGCATTTTCTTGTTCCGACAGACTCAGACAGTCCTTGTGGTACCACTCATGTCTTCTGCACTGGTCCATGAGTGCACACTGTACCATCTGTCCCCCTCGTTGCTCTTTACAGTGACAGTATATGTAGGTGCCGTCTTCTTGACACTCTGGGCTGCAGAACCAATCCTGAGTGACGCTCGGATCGGTTGTTGGAGCACAACCTTCATGGAACCACACACCTTCACAGACGTTGCTGCAGCACTGCACTAATGGCTCACCTGGTTTTTCTAGAGCGAAGAAGACATATAAGGCAAGGCAAGTAAATTAGTATAACATTTACCTTCATAAAGGCAGTTCAACATACAATTTAAAAGCTATACTAAATACCATTTAAAAGCATTGATATGAGGAAGAAAAACAAAAGAATGTAGCTGCATTGCAGTAATGGACCAGGTTCCACAGAATGGTGGTGAATTTTGATTGTTGATCAGATGTACATTCTGGACCAAGTGTCAAGACTTCCCCCTTGCACACATAAGAGATTATGGGAAACAGAGTGCTTGCTATGACTACAGAACTGGATACATGTTTACAGTCATGTTGCTGGTTGCCTTGACCAATTTTAAGTGGATTCATCATGACAAAAGTAATTTATTCTATTATATTTATTTCAAAATAGATTTTTGCCTATTCGTTCTTGCATATCCCATGGACCTGCCTTGCAAATTACATGTTATACGGACCAATGGTTCATGAATGTTTCTTTAAAAAAAAACAATTCAGGTCTCTCCCTCGTGGCCTTCAGTGCAACAGTGGCTGCTTTGGGTTGAGACTGAGAAGCTGCTTTTTTGTTGTTTATTTATTTCCATTTCTTATAAAAGGGTTTGCTTAATATAATGTAGGTCTGTAGCATCTGAAGCATTTTCTTTGCTTGCTCTTCGTTGCCTACCTTCTCCACAGAAACAGGAATCAATCGTCTTTACTTCAGAGAGACTTGCAGTGGCAGCAGCAGTATTGATGTCTTCTTGAGGTGGTGGCATCCACACCAAGTCCACCAGTCTGTGTGCGAGTCCACTAAGCCACTCCATTTGGGCCTCAGCGTCTGTGGGGAAGTCTGAAGGCTGCTGATCAACATTGTCAAGGTTGCACTCGGTAGCAGCGTATAAAGTGATGTAAGCGGACGTCACGAACTAGGAAACAAAAAAACATTTGTCCTTCGTTCAGGTGATGTACATTGCAGAACATGCATGGAAACATTATATGAATTGGAGGGAAATTAAAGCAATGCAATGCACACTTTCTGAATATTACCGTGATGAAATCCACATCCCAGACATGCTGGATTGTTTCCTTGACCTTCCCTTCAATACACTGGCCTCTCACTGCAAACACTGATTTGAGCTGGGACAGAGATCCTCGAGCCTCCAGACTCTTCTCACTGAATAGCATTTTCGTAATGTCCTGTGGTTCAAGAGATGATAAATATAATTGCCAAAACTAGACACCTTTTTGTGTGTGTGTGTACTGTGTACCCAGTTATTTTTACACTTTTGTTCCCCTTCAAATGAATCCATTAAGACTTATTGATCCTCCCTTCTGTGTCGCCACTGTATATTAGATAAATGATGTGATAGAAAATGTATTCTTCATTCATACATTTATACAACTCAAGCACTTAAGTTTGTCACCTGGTAACACAGGGATTCCTTGTGATATTCTGGCGGCGCGTCCACAAGCCCTTCAAATTCACTGGGCTCCTCCGTGGTGTCGACGTTTAGGCCGTCTGAACAGCACAGCACTTGGTGAGGTTTCCCCTTCAATGTTGGAACATATTCAATAAGGCTGCCCATTATCTCACTGTGTCCTTCTGTTGTGCTCGAGTCCACAGGGACTGCCCCAAGATTGACCTGTAAGAAATAAACAAAACACCCATTAGAGAATAGGCACAGTTCCTTTGGGGGGAATTTCACTATCTTTAGCCCTGCGAGTCTAAAGAAGGCCCAGTCTGTCAGCTGGGGTGCCATCATTACATAATGTTCCCCGGGTTCTATGTTTCCCGCTTACGTTAGGCTAAGTGGGTTGTAAGCAGAGAACATAGAACCCAGGAAACATAGATAGGCTCCCAGGCCAACAATTTGGTCACACACAACATCTAAAGAAATACAGGTTGGATTTCCATGGGATTTGCTGTGTTAGTAATGTGAGTGATTGTACATCTGTAACATGTCGACTTACAACGTTGCTCTTCTCCTTCATCTGCTTGGAGTATAAGTGGGGAATGTGCCATACAACCTTGCTTCTCAATCCTTCCAGGGCTGTGAGGTTGTCAACAATTATGCGCATCACAATTGTCTTCATGCGCTGTCGCAGTGCCTCATATGTCTAACATAAAAAAAGAAAGAAAGTATCATATTTATGTTGGTGACAGCAGCAAGCTGGTGGTCATGTGCATGTTTTCTTTAAAGGATGTGTACCTGTTTGGATGGCAGGATGCTGTCTGGTGACACCTCGACTGCCCTTCTCTGATGCCCCTTTAGATCGCTGAAAGGTATGCGGTTTCTATGGACAAAGCGAAATGCCCAAATCGTGGGTTTTTTTCCTCCAAGAAGTTCTTGCTTGGCATGGGATGCGATCTGTTATGGGAAGACATGAGGTTTGATTGCTAGGGAAGAATTCAATCAACAAAATGGTAATGAACCAATATGACGTAGAAGTTAAAGTAATACCTTGACTCGCTCCAAATTGAGAGAGTAGGCTGGAACTCGATTGGCTAGACACTTGCGTGCGATAATCTTTTTTGGTATCTTTAGTTCTTTCTAAACGTAATGGAGATGAATGGACAGGTGTTTAATGAACACAATTATTCAATTTGAATCACACCATCAAGATATTTATATATACACACATATACTGTATGTACACACACACACACACACACACACACACACACACACACACACACACACACACACACACACACACACACACACACACACACACACACACACACACACACACACACACACACACACACACACACACACACACACACACAAATACGAGTTCGTTTTATATGGTTACAACTTTCTTTTTTTAACAATATGAGCTCCCCTATAATACTCACCTCTACCTGTCCTTTCCACAGCTTGACCTCTTTATCGTGGTCATCTTGAAGTCTGACTATGTGTTTCCTGGAAACATCTCTGCACTGGGAGAGGCCAAGGCTATTCATGATCCTGAACACCTTTGGAGAACAACCTTCCCTCCACATCTCAACACCAATGACAGACTGGACAAATGTATTCAAGCCGCTGCCGCCGGTGAACAGAGAGATAGACATGACCATTCCTATCCTCTTATCCAGCAGCTGTTGAGCTTCCTCTTCAGTCATTGTCCTAAACATTAAAATACATAGTTAGCTTCATGTTGCTTTTATAAAGTAGTAATAAACTGGTGATTATTACAAAGACATCGATCTCAAAAGTTTGCGCTATGTTCTTTTAAACAGTACCGACGTCCGACATGATTATTTGAACTTTCTTTAGAGTCTGAGTGGAAGTAAAATACTATTGAACATGGAAATAAAAATAAATAAATTTGTTTTTTGTGATTACGCCTTTAACGTGAAACTATTGTATAGGTAAAATGTACAAATCTAAATATCTAATAAATTAATTAGTTAACCCATTCAGGCCTGACGTCGAAAAAAAAAAAAAAAAGTTTTCTAAATCATGACAATTTTCGGAAAGATTTGAGGCACATTTTAACGATTTTTCAAAAATAGCAGACCTACAAGTTCATAGCGCGCCACTCGGTGGCACGCTATGAGCTTGTAGATCTGCTATTTTTCAATAGCTAAATTATAACATAATGTTTAAAACACAAAGGGGTTCCCACCCAAAATGGGTTAATGGTTAATGTGGTTAAACGCTAACGTGACATGGATGCGTTCCAGGTCTCAATGGATTAAGAGGGTTACACACCTCTGCTCTTTATTTCCACCATTGTGAATGAGAGGTTGTCCTGTGATTGTCTGTGCCTGTGGGAACATCGATCGCAGGCACTCCAGAGTGAAAGGTGCCTTTTCCTCGACCAACGCATTCGTCTCCTTCCAAGAAAACGAGGACAGGTTTTCAGGAGTGAGTTGCTTTCCAAAAGGTCCCTCCGTATCTTTGGCCAACTTAATACGCTGTAAAAAAAAGAATATATAAAAAAACATCCATCAATATCAGTGGCGTGCACAGATAGACACTAGGGGGTGCTAGAGCACCCCCTGCCCTTTTGGCAATGTGCCCTTTTAAAAAAAAAGGGGAAAAAAACCCTTTTTTTCTCTTTTTTTTTTTTGGTTTTTCGAAAATAGCAGACCTACAAGCTCATAGCGCGCCACTCGGTGGCGCGCTATGAGCTTGTAGATCTGCTATTTTTCAATAGCTAAAGCATAACATAATGCTAACACCAAAAGGGGTTCCCGCCCCAAAATGGATTAAGGCAACCGGCCGGTTCCACGCGCTGCACAAGGTGCCCTTTTTTAACTTGAGCACCTGCCCCTCTAAATGTCTGTGCACGCCACTGATCAATATATTCACACAGCTTTGTTTTAAGATAATAACATAATTTCAATGTTAAGATTAATATTTTGGGGGGCAAAATCTACAGGGTTTAACAGGGACAGGGATTTTCAAACCTTTCCATAACCTTTCCAGCGTATTTTACCCCATTTCCAGGCCTATAGCAATCATATGGTGCGATAATAAGGTTCTTACACCAGTGTGCTATCAATGACGCAAGACTGACTTGAGTGAACAGCAGATCTACAAGCTTGGTTGTTGCGCTCTGACAATAGCAGATCCACAAGCTCACAACTAGGGTGACCAGATGTCCCCCTGTGCGTGGGACAGTCCCTCATTTCCAAGACTTTTCAGGCATCCCACAAATTGAGACCTGTTCAAATGCCTTTAGTTAGTCCCCTAATAGTTGGCTTTCTGTTGTGTGTAATGCTCTCTTAATACAATTACATGTCTTTGTACGATTAATCATCAACTAAAATGCTGTGATCGTGACAACCCTACCTCTTTGCGTATGATTCCTTGGCACACTTTGTTGAAAGCAGCAGCACCCGTTGGCAGTTCCAGCAGAAGTCTTAATGCAGTAGCATGTTTTCCTTGTCTTAAAGCGGCAATCACTCTGCTGACTTGCCCCACCTTCTTGGGCGCTGGAGATGGTGCTGGAGATGGAGCTGGAGCTGGAGATGGACCATCTGATGTGGACACTGGACAGACAACATGAATGGCGTTAACACATTAGGCCCGGAGGCCGGTTCTAAAAATGTCTTCAATTTTCTGAAAGTTTTCGTTGCTATCAGTGGTGCTCAGTTTCATGTCAGGACCCCCAATATGTTATTATTTAAGGACTCCAGACCGTGATTCATGTTAAGACTGATTAGAAAAAGCACATTGTTACTGTAATCTGTTATCTCCTTGAAGAAAATAATCATCAGCATATTTATAAGAATAGTTATTTCTTTATTTTGTATTATTGTTAAGTGTAATAATAATAATAATAATAACAACCTGGGTTCATGTTTGTAGAGTCCTGATCCATCCTCATTTTCTTGCAAGGCAGAGGGTATTTTTTCAGAGAAAAACCGGTCCAGGTGCGCTTATGGTTGTAATGTTTTGACAGCCTTGTTGTCTTCGTTTTTGAATATACCCACTTGACGCACGGATCCGTACAGATAAACTCCTCAGGTGAAAGATGGGGCAACAGTACTTGCGCAGTCTTCAAATCAAGCAGCTGAGATATTTTTATTCTCGGCAGCGATCCGTGCGAGTCTTTTTTGAGTTCTCTTTTGCAGTGACTGCACGTAACAATCTTGGAAGCGGAACCCTCCGAGCTCTGTTCGGACGTAGACGGCATGTCGTTCTTGGGCGCTGGAGATGGACCATCTGATGTGGACACTGGACAGAAAACATGAATAAATGGCATTAGACCTGAGGACGATTCTACAAATGTCTTCTAAATGTCTTCCTGACAGTTTTCTGAAAAACCCATGTTTCTATGTCGGTCGTTCTCAAACATTTTCATGTCAAGGACCCCCAAAAATATATGTGATCGGCCGCCGACCCCCATCTGAAAATATGTTGTTCCAGGGACCCTCCAGAAGCAAAGTTTGAGTTAAAAACGTTCGCTATGAAAGAATATATTATATTCAAAGATTTGTGCCTCATTTTCACGATTTTTCAAAAATAGCAGATCTACAAGATCATAGCGCACCGAGTGCCACGCTACGAGCTTGTAGATCTGCTATTTTTCAATAGCTAAAGTATAACATAATGCTTAAAACACCAAAAGGGGTTCCCATCCAGAATGGGTTAAGACCCGAGGCCGGTTTTAAAAATGTCTTCTATAACCCCAGTCTAGGGTTCATGTGGTTAAGAAGACTAAAAGCACATACATACATGTTACTGTAATATGTAATTTCCTTGTAGAAAATTATCATCATCATAATATTAATAAGAATACTACCAAGAAAAATCAATAAACATGTTAAAAAATAAATAATAATAATTGGTGTACCCAGCCCACCCAAGAGAGGGAGGAAGACAGCCAGACACTAGTCGCTGTCCATGGTGCTGAATGGATGCAGCCACTATACTGTAGGTGTTCTGGACGGGAACCCCTTTTGGTGTTTTAACTAAGCATTATGTTATACTTTAGCTATTGAAAAATAGCAGATCTACAAGCTCATAGCGCGCCACCGAGTGGCGCGCTACGAGCTTGTAGGTCTGCTATTTTTGAAAAATCGTGAAAATGTGGCACAAATGTTTGAATATATATTCTTTCAGTAGACTTTTTTTTTATTTCGACGTCGGGCCTAAATGGGTTAAAGCAATCTTTTCACAATGTGCTCTGATAAATATATTTTTTTTTCACATTGCATACTTTATTTCTCATTTCTGTTACTGTGATAGTAACAGAGATGAGCAATAAAGAAAGAGTATGTAATGTGAAAAAAATTAAAAATAAATTAATACTACCTGAGTTGGTGTTTGTAAAATCATGGTCCATGATGGGTTTTTTGCTTGGCACTGCAGGCAGAGGGTCTTTTTCCATAGAAAACCCAATCCAGGTGCGCTTATGGCCTTTATGTTTTGACAGCCTCGATGGCTTCGTCTTTGAATATACCCACTTGACGCACGAATCTCTACATATAAACTCCTCGGGTGAAAGATGGGGCAACAGTACTTGCGCAGTCTTCAAATCAAGCAGCTTAGATATTCGTATTCTCGGCAGGGATCCGTGTGCGTCTTTTTGGAGTTCTCTTTTGCAGTGACTGCACGTAATCTTAGAAGCGGAACCCTCCGAGCTCTGTTCGGACGTAGACGGCATGTCCTTCTTGGGCGCTGGAGATGGACCATCTGATGTGGACACTGGAAAGAAACATGAATGGGATTAACTCATTAACCCATTTTGACCTGAGATCAGATTCTAAAAATGTCTTCTACATCCTGACAGTTTTCTGAAAAAGCTGTTTCTGTCAGTGGTTCTTCGATTTTTCAAAAATAGCAGACCTACAAGCTCGTAGCGCGCCACTCGGTGGCGCGCTATGAGCTTGTAGATCTGCTATTTTTCAATAGCTAAAGCATAACATAATGCTAACACCAAAAGGGGTTCCCGCCCAAAATGGGACCTGACCTGAGGCCAGTTTTAAAAATGTCTTCTAAAACTCCAGTTTCATGTGGTTGAGACTAATTAACCCATTTTGGGCGGGAACCCCTTTTGGTGTTTTAAGCATTATGTTATGCTTTAGCTGTTGAAAAATAGCAGATCTACAAACTCATAGTTCAGAGCTTGTAGTTCTTTTGAAAAATCGTGAAAATGTGGCGCAAATCCTTGAATATATATTCTTTCAGAGCGTACGTTTTTAACTCAAATCTTTGCTTCTGGGGGGGGGGGGGGGGGGGGGGGGGGGGGGGTCCGTGGAACAACATATTTTCAGATGGGGTCGGCGGCATATTACATATATTTCTGGGGGTTCTTGACATGAAAATGTCATGACTGACATAGAAACATAGGGCTTTCAGAAAACCGTCAGGATTTAGAAGACATTTGTAGAATCGTCCTCAGGTCTAAATGGGTTAAGACTAATTAAAAAAGCACATACATTGTTACTTTAATCTGGTATTTCCTTGTAGAAAATAATAATAATCATAATAATAATAAATAGAACACACACACACACACACACACACACACACACACACACATAATATTAATAACCTGAGTTCGTGTTTGTAGAATCTTGATTTTTGAGAGGCACTGCAGGGTTTTTTTTCATAGAAAAACCAATCCAGGTGCGCTTATGGCCTGTATGTCTTGACAGACTTGTTGGCTTTGTTTGTGAATATACCCACTTGACGCACGGATCCAAACATATATACTCCTCTGGTGAAAGATTGGGCATCAGTACTTTCGCAGTCTTCAAATCGACCATCGTTGATATCTTCCTTCTCGCCACACCTACTCGCCACACCTTACTCCCAGGTACGAGTTCTTTTTTGCAGAGACTGCAGCGTCGCACGGCCTCAGAACCGGACCCCTCTGCGCTCGGTCCGGGTCCGGACGTACATGGCATGTCGTTGTTGGCAGAATCTTTCATGTTCCAATTGGTAGGTGTCAACGGGAGGCTGTTGACACAATCCTCCTCCATGTTCTGTTCAGATCAGATAAGATAAGACCTTTATTGATCCCGCTGGGGGAAATCCAGGCGCCAAAGACAGTACAGCAGTTAGAAACAGATTGCAAAGCAGGGGGGGGGGTATGGAAGACACAGCAGGATGGAGTCACATCACAGTCAAGGGTTTTATTTCACCATCAGCAAGCAAGGTGGAAAAAATAAAATATTTATAAAAAATGTAATATATATGGACCCAGCTATTATTTTTGTGCACCTTAGTTTTTGTTTAATTCCTGTAATACTATCAACGTGACACTATGATGAGTCTTGTTCAGAGGACAAGCTTTCCGTATTATAGCCTACATCATGTGTGTGGGGTATCCGGAATGCTTGTGTGTGTGTGTGTGTGTGTGTGTGTGTGTGTGTGTTACAGCAGGGTGTTACAAGTGTTGGAGTTTAGAAGCGCTCGTCGGAAGTCACTGAACGGTCGAGGGTACCACGTCCACCTGTTTGGAATGTGCACATAATACAGGAAGCAGCAGCACGATGCGTTAATGAAAACGATTGCTTCCAAACCCCAACACTTGAAAGAGGATAATTCAAGTTTTGCCTTACAGCTGCAATGTTGGTGTGTTTAACGTTGTTTAATACAAGCAGATTCTATTTGGATGAATGGGCTTTCAATGGAGGGTGTTGCAACTCTAGATTCATCATTAAAAAAAAATCTAGTGTTGCAAATTGTGGCTACGCCAATGGGGTATATGGTGGTTGGTAACACTTTACTTAAGGTAGGGTCTATAATGCATTATAATTTATATATATTATACATTTATAATGCATTAGAATAGGTAATGCACATATAATGCTTCAAAACACTCACTATAAATGTTCATAACAACTTATAACAGACACCAAGTCATTAGGTAGCTATAATGTGCTGTTCCACTGAGCTTATACAGTAATGCATTATGACCAACACTTAGGAGTTACAAACCCTGTTTTAAGTTGTCATACATAATTATAAACCTTTATAACAAGTGTTACAATGCCTTACAAGCGCATTATGCATTATACATGTTTTGACAGGTGATGGGTCACCACTCACCTCACAGCACAGCACATTATGGAAGGGCCATAATGTGATGCTGAGGGAACATAAGGTCTATTTTGGGATGAGGGAACATAGGGTTGAGGGAACAGGGCTTAGGGAGCACATAGGGGACTCATTTGGATTTTTTTTTAAAGTGCAAGACAAGGAGCAGTGACAGAGAACACAAAGAAGCATACCATACTAGATGTAGATGCTATGTTGTCAGAACCCTCCATGTTCTGTTCAGAGGTAGATGCTATCATGTCGTTGGCAGAACCCTCCATGTTCTCTTCTTTAGCAGATGGAATGTTAATATTGACACAGTCTGCACAGTATGTTTGCAGCTTTAGTTAGGAGGAGGAGAAAACATTGGTTTTCTTGTAGAAGCAAACTAAACTTCAGCCGGGGTCCTGTTAGACCATGCGTCGCTTCTATATGACGTCAGGTAAAAACAAAACAACCCAACCGACTGAGGCTACTGTCGGGCAAAAACCTTTATCTCCGTATTTGAACGTTTTTTCGTAAATTAATGCTCTGTTGTCACATAAGTGTCCCACAAAAGTAATATAGGCTATTTTCACGATTTAATTTCAAAACAAACTTTAAAAAGTAACGGTTTTGGACATACATAATAATAATAATAATAATAATAATAATAAGCTTTATTTGTATAGCACCTTTCATACAGGGTTGCAGTTCAAAGTGCTTCACAGGCAGGACATACATCAAGTGCTTTACAGTTAGGTCATAGGTTATATCAAACACAATGCAAGACAAGACAAGACAGTGAATGTGCATGAAGTCAGACATCGAGATAAAAATAGGCATAAGGTATTTGTTAAGAGAAAAAATAATAATAATTAATAAAAATAGAATACATGATGGGAAGCCTCAATAAAGTGCTACAGTAGGGTGGAGAAGGCTAATCTGAAGAGGTGTGTTTTTAGTTTTTGTTTGAAAATGTTGGTGGAGTTGGCCTCTCTGATTTCCTGCGGAATTGTGTTCCATAATTTTGGTGCATAGGAAGAGAATGCGGCCTCTCCTATTTTCTTTCGTGGTTTATTTTTTTCTTTTGTAGTTAGTAAACCTGCTGTTGAGGATCTTAATGTTCTGGATGGAGTGTATGATGGTAAGAAATCTGTTATGTATGCAGGGCCTTGACTGTTGAGTGCTTTGTAAACTATGAGTAGTACCTTAAAATCTATTCTATGGGAGACAATTTTAAATTTTATTTTCACCAGGTCTCTTTCTAAAATCTAATCTAAGCCAAGCACTGGTAGGCAGACTGGAGGCTGGAGCCCAAACTTTGTTAAAATTATGTAATGTATTATGCACTACATAATATCAAATAAAAGGTTCAGTAAAATAAAATAAGACTATAGTCAAATAATCAGAGACCTCACCTGCGACTTAATAGAATATTGTGACAGCACCAATTTTATCCACAAGATGGCGCCATGACTATGTAAAACAGCACCCATTTAACAGGACAACAGGCCTATCCGTGAAATCCCCGTTTTCATCACTTAGCTTTGACATCCACTGTCCAAATAGAGGAACAAGTCACTCAATATTCATAACATAATTACAATTTAGGCATTTCTAAAATCGTAAACTTAAGGCAAGGTAACTCACATCAAACTACATCTCCCTATGGTATGACTATGATGATTGATGTATTGATTGAATACTTTAGTTTGCAGAAAAAATGCAGAGGAAACAAACAGCCGGTTTCCTCTTAATACAAGGTCTACTAAGAGGAATTGATCCCAAGAAAGCACTGGCTTGTGGTCCTTATCCTTATGTACTTTATCGAAACAATTAATGACAGACAAATATACAAGACCTACTATGAAAAACATGTGAGTAGTTGGAAGTCAAAAATAATAATATATACAGTATAAGTGGCGAGCATATTAAAAGAACGGAGCAGCAATGCAGCCTCATTCATTAAATAATATATGTTCTTCTAGGCAGGGAGCATGAATTTGCTTGCCAAATGTCATGGGAATATGCACATTCAACTTTGAGATATGTGTGTGCGCAAGTTGAAAGGTCTCGAGGAAAGGCCATGGGGGACAAAAAAAGTGTAAAGGTGGTGAATGGACAGAGAGGGACCGACATACTGTAGCCATCCATAGAGCTGCTAGTGGGGCTAAAACACTGTACGAGTCAAATACACTCACATCACTTACTTTTTGTTGTCTTTTAATATGAAGCAAATTGAGCATACATTGTGCTATACAATTAAACTTGACTTTACATAAGAATGAATACACTCCCCATTCCCAACACTAAATGCGAGGTGAACACTGAACAGTTATTGGACAATCTTGTAGGTCCATGTCCTGTGCGAGATTCCTCATCGTCATCCCCATTACCTTGGGTTTGGGGATTTTCTGCTGGCAAGTAAACTTCTCAAAGCCCTGGTGTGCTCTCCCAGGAATGTACCTGAAGAGGTGGTCACTCTTATACTCGGCCACAAACGTAGCAATGTCAGCTTGTCTTCTTCTCTTGGGCGTGTGTAGGCGTTTGTAGGCGTACGACGAGGGCAGGGACGTTGTGAGGCCGCTGCCGTTTCCTGCTCCTGGCGAGACGAGCAGCCGATCTGCCTCACTTCCAAGTGCTCCTGCCATCATTCCACACTGCTTCATCATGTCATTGGTGTAGTGGTAGCTCACACGTGCCAAGGACTCTACAACACAAGTACAGCTCAGTCACATCAGGGTCATTTTATCCCCCAATACACGTGAAATGTATACAGACAATGGTCAATAACTAAGCTCTGAAAGGGAATTTAGGTAAGGAACATTGAGAGGTGGGTGCTGGGCTAAAGAGGCTTCAGCTTAAAAAGGGTAGAGCCCGCAAAGCAGGTAAAAACCTCTGAAATTTCTTTTCATTGATGAGATCACTATATAGTGCTCTACATCTGACTTATATATATGGAGTAGTGTATGAGTGATTGAATTCGGAACCTTTCTTAGTAATCAAGGGTTTGTGTCATAATGCAAAGCCTTGAAATAATCAGGATGAGAACTATGTCAAATGTGTCACTCTACAAATGACATAACTGACATTATTATTAATATTATTAATAACATACCTTTGAAATCGATATTCATGAATTCATTGACTAAGTCTAAGCTGATGTTGCCTCCAGGTTTTCCTTCAAGGTTTGCCACACGGTTCCACTTCAGGTCTTGTCTAATGTGCTCTGGGTAGAATCCTTCAATCCCTATTCAGACAAGATGCACTTGATTAATGACATTGGTATTACAGTGACAGAATGCCCATAGCAACATTTTCTAAGTCCTACCGGTGAGCAATCGATGGCAGGTGGTGAAATCCTTGAGGTGTTTTCTAGCCCAGAACAGAACCATGTCCATTTTCCAGAAGTCTGTCATGGCTTCTCCATCACCCTCTCTGATAGCATCTCGTCTTGTCATGTTGTAAAGCCCCTCCCACACAAGAGCCTTCGTGTAGTTGAGCACATGGTCGTCTGTATCGGACGCAATGAAGCACATCTCTGAGCAGTACCATGTAGCTGTAATGGGGAAAGAAACAGTATCAAGCATTTTGTAAAGCACATTATATTTCAAATATACTTAGGAATATACGGTCGCTTTCAGGCAAAAACCCTGTATCTCCATAATAGTCAATATTTCATTTTTTCTCCTGCAACACTTCATGTCCTACTTGGTTGTACAAGTGTTTCAAGCAAAAGTAGTGAAAATAGCCGATATACAAGGCAAGCTCACAACGTGAGCATGTATACCTTCTATTTTCACTGTTTGACCATTTGTGTTCCATTTCCTAAAAGTGTTTGACCATTTTTGTTCCATTTCCTGAAAGGTAACGGTTTTGGACATACAAGGTTTTCTGCACAAATAGCGACCATATATTTGTTAGATTTAACAGTTTGTTGGTGAAGTCAGAAAAGTCCACCTTAAGTCTCAAGTCCCTCAATCCCCAGTCCAAACTCTTGTTTATGAAAGAGTAGCTTATGCAGTGTACAGTGTGAAAATATATCATGTGCCTTTTAATTCACACTTTGTCCCCTCTACTGGTGATCATTAACAGATCATTGGTACTTCAGGTAATTCTAGTTTTAGTCTATTTGTAGCACACAATAGCTTCATGCATTTTACATGCATTTTTATTACCTTTTCATTCATACAAGTTTCAGTCATAAAACCTCCAGGTCTGAAGTCACATATTATTCTAGGCAGACAATAATACAGGACATCGGAAAGAACAAGGAATTTGTCTTACACTCCTCAGAGGCAGCACTCTCTTGTTCTGACGGACTCAGACAGTCCTTGTGGTACCACTCATGTCTCCTGCACTGGTCCATGAGTGCACACTGTACCATCTGGCCCCCTCGTTGCTCTTTACAGTAACAGTATATGTAGGTGCCGTCTTCTTGACACTCTGGGCTGCAGAACCAATCCTGAGTGACGCTCGGATCGGTTGTCGTGTCCATCGGAGCACAACCTTCATGGAACCACACACCTCCACAGACGTTGCTGCAGCACTGCACTAATGGTTCACCTGTTTTTTCTAGTGAAGAAGACATATAAGGCAAGGCAAGTGAATTAGTATAGCACTTAACTTCACAAAGGCAGTTCAACGTACTATATAAGAAATATAAAAAGGTATTGGAAAATACCACTTAAATGCATTGATATAAGGCAGAAAAACTAAATAATTTAGCTGCATTGCAGTAATGGACAAAGTTCCACAATGAATGAATGGTGAATTTTGATTGTCGATATGTCCAGAATCAGATGTACATTCTGGGCCAAGTGTCAAGATTTTCCCCTTGCCCACATAAGGGATTATGGGAAACAGTGTTTGCCATGGGCAAAAGTTGAAACGGCACCTATTTCCAAATATCAAAGTATCACTACAGAACTGGGTAAATGTTTACAGTCATGTTGCTGGTCGCCTTGACCGATTGTAAGTGGATTCATCGTCACAAATGTAATTCATTTGTATTAATGTCATTTATTTCAAAATAGATTTTTGCCCATTTATTTTCATGTATATCCCAAGGATGGTTCATGAATGTTTTTAAAAACAATGCAGTTCTCTCCCTCGTGGCCGTTAAGTGCAACAGTGGCTGCTTTGGGTTGAGACTGAGAGGCTGCTTTTTTGTTGTTTATTTATTTCCTTTTCTTATGAAGTGTTTAATATACTGTAGGTCTGTAGTATCTAGATTAGATTTCACTAACCAGCATGCTCTCATTTCCCTACCTTCTCCACAGAAACAGGAATCATTCTTCTGTACTTCAGAGAGACTTGCAGTGGCAGCAGCAGCATTGATGTCTTCTTGAGGTGGTGGCATCCACACCAAGTCCACCAGTCTGTGTGCGAGTCCACTAAGCCACTCCATTTGGGCCTCAGCGTCTGTGGGGAAGTCTGACGGCTGCTGATCAACAGTGTCAAGGTTGCACTCGGTAGCAGCGTATAAAGTGATGTAAGCGGACGTCACAAACTTTGTAGGAAACAAAAACAAAACAAACATTCGTCTTTTGTTCAGGTGGTGTGATGCATGTGAACAACATGCATCACATGGAAACATGAATTGGAGGGAAATTAATGCAATGCAATGCACATTTTCTGAATATTACCGTGATGAAATCCACATCCCAGACATGCTGGATTGTTTCCTTGACCCTCCCTTCAATACACTGGCCTCTCGCTTTAAACACTGATTTGAGCTGGGACAGAGATCCTCGAGCCTCCAGACTCTTCTCACTGCACAGCATTTTCGTAATGTCCTGTGGTTCAAGAGATGATAAATATAATTGCAAAAACTAGACACCTATTTTGATGTGTGTACCCAGTTAGTTTTACACAAATTAATCCGTTAAAAGACAATTAATCCTCCCTTCTGTGACGCCACTGCTATTTGAACCGACTGGCTCACCTGCCAGTGAGGAGCCCCCACCGGGAGGATGTAGCACCTCTGACAGGCGCCGCCATAGCAGCCACTAGCACATCGACAGACATCACCCTCCCAGCCCGGCTTCCCACCAATGAACCAATTTTGTATTCGTATAAACGCTCGGCCAAGCTGTATGCACTGTGGTGGATTTGAACCCTAGGGGCAGTATTATGCGTGTCTTAAGTACCAGGTCTTATTACTTAACTTAAGACTCAGAATAGCCAAATGGCATTGATCACGCCTCCAGGTCTTAAGTTAAGTAATAAGACCTGGTACTTAAGACATGCATAATACTGCCCCTAGACTTCATGGTTGGTGGTGCACTGATACTTCACCCCTACACCACCACCTGAGGGCCCTCATTATTACATAAGTTATGCGATAGAAAATGTATTCTTCATTCACTTATAGTTTGTCACCTGGTAACACAGGGATTCTTTGTGATATTCTGGCGGCGCGTCCACAAGCCCTTCAAATCTCTGTCGAGCTGTTGATTGACTGGGCTCCTCCGTCGAGTCAACGTTTAGGCCGTCTGAACAGCACAACACTTGGTGGGGTTTCTTCGTGGAGCCAGGACGAATTTGTAAATTTGGAACATATTCAATAAGGCTGCCCATTATCGCATTATCTCCTTCTGTTGTGCTCGAGTCCACAGGGACTGCCCCAAGATTGACCTGTAAAAAACAAAACAAAAAAACAATAAAACGCCTATTAGAGAATAGGCATAGTTGAGTCTAAAGAAGGCCGAGTGTCAGCTAGTGGGTGGCATCAGTACGTCCCTGTTCCCCGGGTTCCATGTTCCCCGCTTACGTTGGGGTAAGTGAGTGTAAGTGCAGAACACAACATACAGCATCTAACAAAATACAGCCTGGATTTCCATGGGATTTGCTAGTAATGTGAGTGATTGTAGATCTTGTACATGTCGACTTACAACGTTGCTCTTCTCCTTCATCTGCTCGGAGTACTTATGGGGAATGTGCCATACAACCTTGCTTCTCAATCCTTCCAGGGCTGTGAGGTTGTCAACAATTATGCGCATCACAATTGTCTTCATGCGCTGCCGCAGTGCCTCATATGTCTAACATGAAAAAGAAAGAAAGAAATATCATATTTATTTGTTTGACAACAGGCTGGTGGTCATGTGCATGTTTTCTTTAAAGGATGTGTACCTGTTTGGATGGCAGGATGCTGTCTGGTGACACCTCCACTGCCCTTTTCTGAGGGCCCTGTAGATAGCTGAAAGGTATGCGGTTTCTATGGGCAAAGCGAAATGCCCAAATCGTGGGCGTGTTTCCTCCAAGACGTCCATGCTTGGCATGGGATGCGATCTGTTGAAGACATGAGGTTTGATTGCTATGGAACAAGCAAACAAAATGGTAATAATAAACCAATATGACGTAGAAGTTAAAGTACTACCTTGACTCGGTCCCAAGTGAGAGAGTAGGCTGGAACACGATTGGCTATAATTCTCTTTCTTAGATCGCTCTAAATGTAAAGAGATGAATGGACAGGTGTTTAATGAAAACAAGTATTCAATTTGAATCACACACACACACACAGACACACACTTGAACGTGGCAAGATTTTGCAAAACTACATTATTCTTTATAACATATGATTACGTAACGTTAGTTGGTATTATATGGTTACAAATGTATTTTCTTTACAACATGTACACATTTTACGTCATATTGCTCCCCTATACACTCACCTCTACCTGTCCTTTCCACAGCTTGACCTCTTTATCGTGGTCATCTTGAAGTCTGACTATGTGTTTCCTGGAAACATATATTCCCTGGGAGACTCCAAGGCTATTCATGATCCTGAACACCTTTGGAGAACAACCTTCCCTCCACATCTCGACTCCAATAACAGACTGGACAAATGTATTCAAGCCGCTGCCGCCGGTGAACAGAGAGATAGACATGACCATTCCAATCCTCTTATCCAGCAGCTGTTGAGCTTCCTCTTCAGTCATTGTCCTACACATTAAAAGTCATAGTTAGCTTCGTGTTGCTTTTATAAAGTACTAACTGGTGATTAGAAAGACTCTCTTAAAGTTAGCGCTATGTTCTTTTAAACAGTAGTACTGACATGATTACTAGAACGTTTCGTTTAGAAGTCTGAATGGATGTAAAATACTAATTGGACTCTTGCTTTATAGCATAATACAAGTTGCGGGTTTGAGTCCTGATCCCAACGGCCTTTGCTGATCCCGTTTCCTGTCAAACTACTGTACCATCAATAAAATGTATATTACATTTTCCATGTTCATAACTTGAAGTAGTTCACTCCAAGTCCCAGACAGCAGGGTTATGTGCCATGGCTTTGGCTTGTGGCGTAAGTATTCAGCTTTACAAGTAAGGGACACTTCACCCCAAAAAAATATGATATGATAAGATATGATATATGATAAGATATATATACGTTTCGAAGATTTAGAACACTTTCCTGGGAGTCTTTGTGTGTAATATGTGGCTTTAGATATTTTAGATTTTAGCAGTGAGCCCAGTGTCTCCGATGTCATGGACACTGGGCTCACTTCCTTCCTGGACTACAATTCCCATAATGCTTTGGTGCACTGCTCCTCCTTGTGGATAGGGGGAGGGCTGTCTTACTGAGACATCATGTAGATGTATGTATAATGCATGCGTGTAAAATGTATAAGTAAGTAAGCCTTGCCCAGTCATTTTCTGTGCCTGTGGGAACATCGATCGCAGGCACTGAACAGTGAGAGGTGCCTTTTCCTCGACGCACGCATTTGTCTCCTTCCAAGAAAACGAGAACAGGTTTTCAGGTGTGGGTTGCTTCCTAAAAGGTCCCTCCTTATCTCTGGCCAACTTAATACGCTGTAAACAATAATAATAAAAATAAAAAACATCCATCAAGATTATGATTTTTTTTGAGGGCCAGGGTTTAACAGGGACAGGGATTTTTATCAATGAATATTTCAAACGTTTCCATAACTTTTCCAAAGTATTTTCTCCCATTTCCAGGCCTATATCAGGTGCAAAATAAGGTTCTTACACCAGAGTGCTACCAATGCCTCAAGACACACTCAAGCGAATAACAGATCTACAAGCTAACACTGCATCGTGGTGCAACGCGTTATTGGTTATTGCATAATCATCATAATTCTTTCCATGTTGACATATGTTCATATATTTTCAAACATTTAAAAACATAGCAGATCTACAAGCTCAGAACCTGTGAGCTTGTACTATTTGAACTATTAATATTCTTTTAATTATAAAGTTATTAAATGTCATTTGTCATATGATTCGTCGCCTTCTTAAACTAATGGCTTAAGTGATTTTTTTGTACGTTTTTCAGAAAAAAAAGAAAAGCTGGTCAAGAATAAAAGATATTTCTCAATCATTTCACCAATGACAATTATGTCCATTTATGTCAATTAATATAAAATAGTCTGAGACACACTTGAGATAGGCAATTTTACTAAAAGGCCTATCTCTACTAAAATTAGGACTTTGGCAGTTTTTACCCGAGGTGGCCAGTGACATGAGGAGCTGACTTAGGCCAAATAAAAACAAAAAAAAACATTTTCCTCAAAAAATAACTTAAGCCATTAGTTTAAGAAGGTGATTATATCTGCCTTCAAAGCCTAAAAGGCAAACAGAAACCTGATTTGCCTTCATACTGTATGTTCAATGCCAAGATCACAATTAAATCGTTAATCACAAATATTTGTATGACAATAATCGTCAAATAAAATGTCATGATCGTGACCGACAACCCTACCTCTTTGCGTATGATTTCTTGGCACACTTTGTTGAAAGCAGCAGCACCCGTTGGCAGTTCCAGCAGTTGTCTTAATGCTCGAACATGTTTTCCTCGTCTTAAATTGGCAATCACTCTGTTGATTTTCCCCACCCTCTTCTTGGGTGCTGGAGATGGAGCTGGAGATGGAGCTGGAGATGGTGCTGGAGCTGCAGATGGACCATCTGATGTGGACACTGGACAGACAACATGGCGTTAATCCATTAGGACCGGAGGCCGGTTCTAAAAATGGTGGTGCTCAAACAGTTTGATATCAGGACCCCTAAATATGAATATATGAATTTGGCTGCGGACCTCCACCTCCAAATAATTTGTATTCAAATCCTTCAAATGTTGTTTGTATGGCTGGTAAAAAAATGTTTTTTTTGCGGCTTTCGCCTTTATTTTATATTTTTTTATAGAGGGACAGACAGTCGGAGTAGGCTGACAGGAAATGGGGGCGAGAGATGGGGGAGTGACATGCAGTGAAGGCCCTCGGGATCGGGAGTCGAACCCGCGGCACAATGCCAGACTCGGACTACTGGCCAAGGTGCCTGGACCGCTGAGCCACGGCCCAGGCCAATGCATTTATTTTTGGCTGAATCACTGGTTTATATCCTGGCTCATGTGACTATCTAGTGGACAATTTAAAAAGGTTAACCTCTTAACAGTGTTAAGCCCTACATACTCGGTCGTACGTAAAATCGACACTCACAACGTTACAAGCTTGTCAATCTGCTATTTTGATATAATAATCATAATGACTCCAGTCCAGGGTTCATGTGATTAAGAAGACAGACCGAAGCAGCACACACATTGTTACTTGCAGAAAATAATCATCATCATCATCATATTAATTAATAAGAATAGTTAATACGGGATGCCCGCTGGCCTAGCGGTCCAGGTGCATGCCATATTATATTAGCCTTGCGTTGCGATACTAATAATACCACTGTGCTGCACTGCGTGGGATATTCGGGCATATGCATTAGGGGCAGATGAAGTCTGGCTGCGCCAGGCTAATGCCATATAGTCTCTGGTCTGACGCGTGTTAGAGTCCCGTTTATGACTACCTTTGATGTATGTCTCTCCCCATCACTTGTAACTATCAATAAAGGACTTTTAAAATAGTTAATACAATTTATTTTGTCTTTATTATTGTTATTGTTAATAATAATTACCTGAGTTTGTGTTTGTAGAATCATGATCCATCCTCATTTCTTTGCAAGGCGCTGGAGGCAGAGGGTCTTTTTTCACAGGAAAACCAATCCAGGTGCGCTTGTGGTGCCAGGTGCCTTTACTTCTTGTAGGCTTTGTTGGCTTTGTTTTTGAATATAACCACTTTTGGCACACATCTCCACATATAAACTCCTCGGGTGAAAGATGGGGCAACAGCATTTTTGCAGTCTTCAAATCAACAAACGCTGATATCCTTATTCTTTTTAAACCTTTATACGACTTTATGAGTTCTTTTTTGCAGAGACTGCAGCGTCGTACGGCCTCAGTAAAGGACCCCTCCGCGCCCTGTTCGGACGTACATGGCATTGGCATGTCGTTATACGGTGGAGAATCATTTAAAGTAAGTGGTACACTGTTAGTCCCTTCCACGTTCGGTTTAGAAGTAGATGCTGCCTCGACAGAAGCTCCCATGTTCGGCGTTGGTGGTTTCTTGACAGAACCTGCCATGTTCAGCATAGAAGCAGATGGTCCGACGGCGGTAACTCTGTTCATGTTTTGTTTTGTTACGTTGACAGAGTCTTCGTTCTGTTCAGAAGCAGCTACAGAAAGTACTCTTTTTGGAATGACAACGTAGCGTACGGGACCTTCTGTGTTCTGCGTAGATGTAGGTGCAGGAGGCAGCGCTGGAACACCACCACCACCCACAGTAACATTCGTCTTGACTCGTTTAGATGGAGGTGGTGTACTGTCGACGGAAGAAGAACCACTCCCGGCCCATGTGAGCTTTTTGAAGAGGCCTGAGCTGTAGAAGCCGCCTGACTTTGTCTTTGATTTGACCATCTTGACGCAGTCCATGCATATAAAGTTCGCTCTCCCAGAAAGATGAGGGAACAGTATTTTCTTCGTCTTCGCGTCGACGAGCGATGTTATGCTCACTTTGCAAAATGAGAATATCGCTTTGCAGTTGCTGCAGCGTTCCAGGTCAGAATTAGAACCCAAGTCCATCTTCTGCTTAGAAGTAGATGCTGAGCTGTTGACACAATCCTCCCCCATGTTCTTTTCTTTAGTAGATGGGATGTTATTGACACAATCCTCCTCCATGCTCCGTTCTTTAGTAGATGGGATGTTGTTGACACAATCCTCCTCCATGCTCCGTTCTTTAGTAGATGGGATGTTGTTTACACAATCCTTCCCCATGTTCTGTTCTTTAGTAGATGGGATGTTGTTGACACAATCCTCCTCCATGCTCCGTTCTTTAGTAAATGGGATGTTGTTGACACAATCCTTCTCCATGCTCCGTTCTTTAGTAGATGGGATGTTGTTGACACAATCCTCCTCCATGTTCCGTTCTTTAGTAGATGGGATGTTGTTGACACAATCCTCCTCCATGCTCCGTTCTTTAGTAGATGGGATGTTGTTTACACAATCCTTCCCCATGTTCTGTTCTTTAGTAGATGGGATGTTGTTGACACAATCCTCCTCCATGCTCCGTTCTTTAGTAGATGGGATGTTGTTGACACAATCCTTCTCCATGCTCCGTTCTTTAGTAGATGGGATGTTGTTGACACAATCCTCCTCCATGTTCTGTTCAGATAAGATAAGATAAGACCTTTATTGATTGATGATGATGATTTCACACGCATACCCTCTATAGCAACACTAGATTCATCCCATTATTTTAAAAAAATAGTGTTGCAAATTGTGGCTAATTGGAAAGCTGCAGTTGTCCTCTGTATAAGGAATATCAGGACTCAACTGTCACATGTACAGGACAGGTGGGTCACCCTAGTATTCTGTGCCATCTGTGTCCCGAGGACATAATCCAGCATATCTTGTGTAAAATAAGCAAAAAACAGTCATTCCAAAAAGCGTATCTTATACTATTAAAGGATTTATAGAAAAAACATATTTGTACCTCAGAGTGAAATAAATCCCTTTGATTTGAGTAGAGGTATGCTAAAATGCCATGTCCCCCATCATGTATATTCAGCTTCAGTTACAAATATATCTAATCAAATTCAAACTAAAACACAATTTGGAATTCTTATTATACAGAATAGCTCTAATGCGTCTCACCAAATGTTATTGTAAATAAATGCAAATACAATAAAATCTTGAAATCAATTTAGTTCCAGGGTGACTTTACTGTCCCCATTACGCGGATGCAAATCCACCTGTAAATGTCCCCTGGCTGTTTCTCTAGCCAAATTAATTCAGACACAAAAAGTATCACTGTTTAGCCTTTTTATCAATGTTTTAGGTTGCATTTCTGATGTGTTACACTTAAATATAGAGGAAATCAGAAATGGTTGATAAATATATTAAAATCTTACTCTGTGTTCACAATGTGATACCATATTCTTCATTACATAAGTAATGGCCATCTTTAGCATACATTGTCCTCCCTGTTATGTCCAACATTTGGCAAATTTGTTACAGTGTAAATGGATATTTATATAGAAATTTTGAATAATGCATTAAGCTGGACAATATGTTTTTTTCTGACAGCTGAACAGCACTCTTTCAGGAAAAAGAAATCCTGTAAAAAAATATATAAATTTTGTTTTGTAAAAGTTGAAATGGCACCGAATAGTATGAATGACCCAGGTACAGTATGGAACTAAGCACAGATTGATGTGCACACACCAGTGTTAATTTTGTTGACTAAGACTAAAGACTAAGTCGACTAAGGTTTTTCAGAAGACTAAATAGGACTAAGACTAAATGGTGTGTTATTCAAAAGACTAAGACTAAGACTAAATCAAAATATTGTGAAAAAATGAACACAAAAACAATTGCTATGGTATGGTGGGTCTCAAGTAGCATTGGACGTGAGTCTGTCTTTTGGTCCGTATACATCTACATTAACGTTTACATTTCAAATATAAAGTGCTTAGCCCATGGCCACAGATGTCACAATTATGTACGGTCTCTCAGAAGTACCCGTATCATTCGTATAGTTCCAAAAAAAAGGAATTCCAATCCGGTCGGTGGTCATTTTCTATACGTATGCTTTCAACTGCGCTCTGTGCTATCGGTCGGGAGGTGTATCGCACTCAGATACATTATAATGCTATGATGAAATTGCCACCGATCGGATTAAAATTAAGTGTTTCATGGAAAATTAATAACATTTAAGTTGAAAAAACAAGTAACAGTGAAAGAGCACACACAGAAGCATACCATAATAGATGTAGATGTTAGGTCCTTGTCACAATCCTCCATTTTCTGCTCAGAAGTAGATGCTGTGTTTTCCGAACCCTCCATGTTCTGCTCAGAAGTAGAGGCTGTGTTGTCAGAACCCTCCATGTTCTGCTCAGAAGTAGATGCTGTCATGTCGTTGGCAGAACCTTCCATGATCTCTGTAGCAGATGGAATTACAATTCAATTTATAACCCCAATCCACTAATCCAAGGTTCATGTGGTTAAGAAGACTAAAAGCACACACATTGTTACTGTAATCTGTTATTTCCTGGTAGAAAATGATCATCATCATATAAATAAGAATACTACCTGAGTTTGTGTTCGTAGAATCATGATCCATCCTCACTTTTTTCCGAGGCACTGGAGTCAGAGGGTTTTCTTTCACAGAAAAACCAATCCAGGTGCGCTTACGGGCCCCTTTAAGTCTTAGTCTTGTATACTTTAGCGTTGTTTGTGAACACAACCACTTTTGACACACATCTGCACATATATACTCCTCGGGTGAAAGATGGGGCAACAGTTTTTGTGCAGTCTTCAAATCAACATACATTGATATCCTTATTCTCGCAAAACCTTTACGCGCCTTTACGAGTTCTTTTTTGCAGAGACTGCAGCGTTGCACAGCCTCAGAACCGGAACCCTCTGTGCTCGGTTCGGACGTACATGGCATGGCGTTCTTGGGCACTGGAGATGGACCATCTGATGTGGACACTGGAAAGAAACATGAATGGCATTAAGTTATTAACTCATTAAGACCTACAGCCGGTAAAAATGTCTTCTAAAACTCTTTACGAAGACTAATTCAAAAAGCCCATAATTGTTACTTCAAACGGTTATTTCCTTGTAGAAAATAATCACACACACACACACACACACACACACACACACACACACACACACACATATATTATTAATAACCTGAGTTCGTGTTCGTAGAATCTTGATTTTTGAGAGGCACTGCAGGCAGAGGGGTTTTCTTCATAGAAAAACCAATCCAGGTGCGCTTATGGCCGTTATCTCTTGACATGCTTGTTGGCTTTGTTTGTGAATATACCCACTTGACGCACGGATCGAAACATATATACTCCTCTGGTGAAAGATGGGGCAACAGTACTTTCGCAGTCTTAAAATCGACCACCGTTGATATCTTCCTTCTTTGAGTTCTCGCCACACCTTTACTCCCCGGTACGAGTTCTTTTTTGCAGAGACTGCAGCGTCGCACGGCCTCAGAACCGGACCCCTCCGCGCTCGGTCCGGGTCCGGACGTACATGGCATGTCGTTGTTGGCAGAATCTTTCACGAACTTCCAATTGGTAGGTGTCAACGGGAGGCTGTTGACACAATCCTCCTCCATGTTCTGTTCAGATCAGATAAGATAAGAGTAAGACCTTTATTGAGCCCGCTGGGGAAATCCAGGTGCCGAAGACTGTACAGCAGTTAACAGACAGAGCGGGGGGGGGGGGTAATGGTACAGTAGATATACAGCATGATGGAGAGACGTCACAAAGGTGGAAAAAAATAAAATATATATGGACCCAGCTATTCCATTTGTGCACATTAGTTTTTGCTCAATTCCTCTAAACGAGACTATTGGGTGTGGTTCAGAGGACAAGCTTTAGTCCAGTCAATCTAAGGCTTAGATTGACTGGACTAAAGCTTGTCCTCTGAACCACACCCAATAGTCTCGTAGTCAGACTACGAGACTATTTTGGGCCACGCGCCTTTTTATCTTAGCTTCTAAGATAAAAAGGGGCGTGATCCAAAATAACTTCCAAGGTTTTTTATGATCCTTTAATAGGGTCATCCAAATAACATATTAAAAATGGATTATTATATACATTTTGGATCAGGGTAAATTCAGGGGTTGAACTTGAGTACCATTGAAAACCTATAAAAAGCAATAATTTCACATTTGAACTATGCTTGGTAGGCTATAGCATGTGACGTGTCAAACTAGGGGTTATTCTAGCCGCAATTTGCAACTCTAGATTTTTTTATAATGGGATGAATCTAGAGTTGCAATACCCTCCATTGACTCCCCACTCATCATTTTGCGTTTGCGATCTGCTTGTCTTAAACGACGTTAAACTCACCAACATTGCAGCTGTAGTCCAAGCTTGAATTATTCTCTTTCAATCTGCAAAGCTTGTTTTTCATGAAAATCCCCCGTAGACATGTTATGAGCTACTTTCTGTCAAGAAATTCTGTGCAAGTGATTCTTTTTCTAAGTGCTGGAGTTTGGAAGCGCTCGTCGTAAGTCACTGAACGTCCCTGCATGCATCTGTTTCGCATTTGCACATAATGCAGGAGGCAGCAGCGCGACCCCTTAATACAAACAAGCGCTTCCAAACTCCAACATTTCTTCTTCTTGACATAAAGTAGCTCATAACATGTCTACGGGGGATTTTCATGAAAAACAAGCTTTGCAGATTGAAAGAGAATAATTCAAGCTTGGACTACAGCTGCAATGTTGGTGAGTTTAACGTCGTTTAAGACAAGCAGATCGCAAACGCAAAATGATGAGTGGGGAGTCAATGGAGGGTATTGCAACTCTAGATTCATCCCATTATAAAAAAATCTAGAGTTGCAAATTGCGGCTAGGGTTATTCTAGCCATGGTCCATAGCCCCAATGCTAATTCTGCCCTGCAGGTAGAATTAGCATTAGGGCTATGGACCAGACTCTGGTCACCAGAGCTAGGGTGGGTCTAGGGTGATTCTGAACCCATTCCAAGCATTCGTTTTGCACGAAACAAAAAACGGCCATATACACATACAAATGTGATATGACCTCATCACATTTGTGAAGACGGATGTTACAATTATGTACGGTCTCTCTCAGAAGTATCCGATAAAAAAGTAACAGTGCCAGAGAACACACAGATCAAGCATACCATACTAGATGTAGATGCTATGGTGTCAGAAGACTCAGAACCCTCCATGTTCTGTTCAGAGGTAGATGCTATCATGTCGTTGGCAGAACCCTCCATGTTCTCTTTAGCAGATGGAATGTTAATATTGACACAGTCTGCACAGCATGTTTGCAGCTTTAGTTAGGAGGAGAAAACATTGTTTTTCTTCTAGAAGCAAACTAAACTTCAGCCGGGGTCCTGTTACCACGCGTCGCTTCTATATGACGTCAGGTTAAAAAAAAAAAAAAAAACAACCCAACCGACTAGCCCAAAATTTGAACTCTCGTAGATTATGTATTTATCGATTCTGACAGAAAATGTCAGAATCGATAAATACATCTACGAATTTTGGGCTACCAACCGACAACCAACTGAACAAAGGAATTACTGTCGGGCATACACCTTGTATCTCCGTATAACTTTTTTTTCGTAAATGAATGCCCTGTTGTGACATAAGAGTGAAGTGATCCCACAAAAGTAATAAAGCTCGCGTTGTGAGCTTGTATACAGACTATGTTCAGTTTGTTCACTATTTCATTTCAAAGCAAACTTTAAAAAGTAACGGTTTAGGCCAATTGGGTTTCTTTCCACCCGAAATGGAAGGAGCTAGGTCTCTTTTTAAAATGTAATCTAAGCCAAGCAAGCCCAAACTTTGTTGAAATGCATTATGCACCTTGTCAAATAAAAGGTTCAGTAAAATAAAAAGACAACGAATCCACAGGTCAGAGACCTCTAAACGCGACTTGTAGAATATTACAGCACCAAGAATTTTTAAGTCTTATTTTATCCACAAGATGGCGCCATGACCATGTAAAACAGAGCACCCTTTTAACAGGCCTGAAATCCCCGTTTATCAGTTTACATGTCCAACTCTATGATCTGTCCAATAGAGGAACATGACATTTACAATTTATGCATTTGTAAATGGCTAAATTGTACATTCTAATCTTGTCCAGGTAAGATAACTCACATTGGTCTGATTGAATACTTCATATTTAGCCTAATGTTTAAGAGGAAACCTGTTTCCTGTGCATTTTTTCTACAAAACTGATGGACAAAAGCCAAGTGGCGAGCATTAAAGAACAGAGCAGCAATGCTCACACATTCAGCCTCATTCATTAAATAATATGTTCTAGGGAGCATGAATTTGCTTGCCAAATGTCATGGCAATATGCACATTCAACTTTGAGATAGCGTGTATGTGCAAGTGTAAAGTTTGACTTTCCAAAAAGTGGTGCTTGAAGGAAAGGCCATGGGTGGCAAAAAAGGTGTAAAAGGTGGTGAACGGACAGAGAGGGACCGACATAGTCATCCATAAAGGTGCTAGTGGGGCTAAAACAATGTACGAGTCAAAATAGGGATGTCCCGATACTTTTTTCGCTTCCGATCCCGATACCTCAATTTCGTTTGTTTATAGCTATATCTCGTGTTGTGACTCCTCACTCAAATGTGCACTTGCAGTTTGGGCAACTCCAACGCAAACTCCACATGTCCCAACATTTTATTTACCTGCCATAGTGTCAACCCCTTAACCCTGTGTCGGGTGGTTAGACTGGCATATTCGCTGATACCCATATGACCCGATATGACAAAGGGCCGATCCGATACTTTTCCCGATACAGTATCGGGACATCTCTAAGTCAAATACACTCCATCTTACTCCAGCTTACTTTGTTGTCTTTTAATATGAAGCAAATTGAACGTACATTGTGCTATACAATTAAACTTGACTTTACATAATGAATACAATCCCCAACACAATGCGAGGTGAATAGTGGTGTTTATTTTCGTTAGTATTGGACGATATCTCATGATTGCGGGTCCATGTGCCGTGCGAGATTCCTCATCGTCGTCCCCATTACCTTGGGGTTTGGGATTTTCTGCTGGAAAGTAAACTTCTCAAAGCCCTGGTGTGCTCTCCCAGGAATGTACCTGAAGAGGTGGTCCCTCTTATACTCGGCCACAAACTTAGCAATGTCAGCTCGTCTTCTTCTCTTGTAGGCGTGCGACGAGGGCAGGGACGTTGTGAGGCCGCTGCCGTTTCCTGCTCCTGGCGAGACGAGCAGCCGATCTGCCTCACTTCCAAGTGCTCCTGCCATCATTCCACACTGCTTCATCATGTCATTGGTGTAGTGGTAGCTCACACGTGCCAAGGACTCTACAACAGAAGTACAGCTCAGTCACATCAGGGTCTGAACCTTCAGGGACCCTTGATGGTGTATTAATGAGAACTATCTCAAATGTGACTCTACAAATTACATAACTGACATTATTTAGCAAATATAAGTTCAGTAACATACCTTTGAATTCAGTATTCATGAACTCATTGACTAAGTCTAAGCTGATGTTGCCTCCAGGTTTTCCTTCAAGGTTTGCCACACGGTTCCACTTCAGGTCTTGTCTAATGTGCTCTGGGTAGAATCCTTCAATCCCTATTCAGACAAGATGGACCCCATTAATGTAATCGTTATTACAGTGACAGAATGCCCATAGCAACATTTTCTAAGTCCTACCGGTGAGCATTCGATGGCAGGTGGTGAAATCCTTGAGGTGTTTTCTAGCCCAGAACAGAACCATGTCCATTTTCCAGAAGTCTGTCATGGCTTCTCCATCACCCTCTCTGATAGCATCTCGTCTTGTCATGTTGTAAAGCCCCTCCCACACAAGAGCCTTCGTGTAGTTGAGCACATGGTCGTCTGTATCGGACGCAATGAAGCACATCTCTGAGCAGTACCATGTAGCTGTAAAAGGAACAGTATTAAGCACTTTGTAAAGCACATTATATTTCAAATGTACTCAGGAATATACGGTCACTGTCAGGCAGAAACCTTGTATATCCATATTTAAAAAGCATGCGTTTTCCCTACACTTCATGCCCTACTTCGTCGTACAAGAGTTTCAAGCAAAAGTAGTGAACTATACAAACTAACAACGTGAGCATGTAGACCTTCCATTTTCACAGTCTGATCATTTATGTTCCATTTCCTGAAAGGTAACCGATTTGGAGATTCAAGTTTTCTGCACAAATAGCGACGATATATCCGTTACACTTAACTGGTTAGCAGTTTAGTAGTGATGTCAATTAAAGTCTACAGAACTTTACTTGTGATCATTATCAAATAGTTTACTTCAGGTAATTCTAGTTTCAGTCTATTTTTAATTCATAAAGGTCAAGGCTCAAGTCCAGTCATAAAACCTTCAGGTCTGAAGTCACAGATGGTCGAGTCAAAATCAAGTTACAAGTCACATATTATTCTAGCCTAGGAGTCTAGGCGGACAACACTACAGGACATCAGAAAGAACAACAAGTCATTTCTTACACTCCTCAGAGTCAGCATTTTCTTGTTCTGACAGACTCAGACAGTCCTTGTGGTACCACTCATGTCTTCTGCACTGGTCCATGAGTGCACACTGTACCATCTGTCCCCCTCGTTGCTCTTTACAGTAACAGTATATGTAGGTGCCGTCTTCTTGACACTCTGGGCTGCAGAACCAATCCTGAGTGACGCTCGGATCGGTTGTCGTGTCCATCGGAGCACAACCTTCATGGAACCACACACCTCCACAAAGGTTGCTGCAGCACTGCACTAATGGTTCACCTGCTTTTTCTAGAGTGAAGTAGACACGGATTTAAGTTTGATATACAATGTACTGTCTGACATATATTCCACAGAATCACAAAGTACTATCTGACATATATTCCACAGAATCACAAAAAGTGTGCTGTTGATAGGTCCAGAATCAGATTTTGGACCAAGTGTCAAGATTTTCCATTTGCCTAATTATGTTCATGCATATCCCATGGACCTGCCTTGCAAAGACTTATGGTTCATGAGTGTTTTTTGAAACAATTCTCTCCCTCGTGACTCGTGACCTTCAGTGCAAAAGTGGTGGCAAGATGTTCGCACAATGGCTGCTTTGGGTTGAGACTTGAGAGTTGTTTATTTATTTCCTTTTCTCATGAAGGAGTTGTTTAATAATTATACTGTAAGTCTGTACTATCTGAAGCATCTAGATTAGATTTTCTTTATTTTTTATAACTTCTTCTTTGCCTACCTTCTCCACAGAAACAGGAATCACTCTTCTTTACTTCAGAGAGACTTGCAGTGGCAGCAGCAGCATTGATGTCTTCTTGAGGTGGTGGCATCCACACCAAGTCCACCAGTCTGTGTGCGAGTCCACTAAGCCACTCCATTTGGGCCTCAGCGTCTGTGGGGAAGTCTGACGGCTGCTGATCAACAGTGTCAAGGTTGCACTCGGTAGCAGCGTATAAAGTGATGTAAGCGGACGTCACAAACTTTGTAGGAAACAAACAAACAAAAACATTTGTCTTTGGTTCAGGTGATGTATTGCAGAACATGCATGGAAACATTATATGAATTGGAGGGAAATTAAAGCAATGCAATGCACACTTTCGGAATATTACCGTGATGAAATCCACATCCCAGACATGCTGGATTGTTTCCTTGACCTTCCCTTCAATACACAGGCCTCTCACTGCAAACACTGATTTGAGCTGGGACAGAGATCCTCGAGCCTCCAGACTCTTCTCACTGAATAGCATATTCGTAATGTCCTGTGGTTCAAGAGATGATAAATAATTGCCAAAACTAGACAACCTTATTTTTACACTCTATTGTTCTTCAGATTAATCCATTAAGACAATTGATCGTCCCTTCTGTGTCACCACTGCTGGCTCACCTGCCAGTGAGGAGCACCCACCGGGAGGACGTAGCACCTCTGACAGGCGCCGCCATAGCAGCCACTAGTACATCGACAAACATCACCCTCCCAGCCCGGCTTCCCACCCATGAACCAACTTCGTATTTGTATAAACACTCGGCCAAACTGTATGCACCGTGGTGGATTTGAACCCCTAAGCCAAATACCAATACCCCAAATCTCGGCCACTCACTCACTCGGTCACAAATTATGGTGAATTTGGTGACCTGCCGAAATATGTGACCATCTTGTGAACTTCACACAACTTACATGGAAGTCTTTAAATGCGTGGACTAAATACCGCATACGTTGAACTCTGCTAATGAACAAACTGCAATGATTTATGTTCGGACACTGACATTATGCGATTGTCTACACGATTGTGACATATTTCAGCAGGTCACCAATTTCATCGTAACACCACCATGCTGGAGTGACCAAGTGTGAGTGGCCGAGATTTTGTGTATTGGAATTTGGCTCTAGACTCACCCCTAAACCACCTGAGGGCCCTCATTATTATTAGATAAGTTATGCGATAGTTAATTAATTTCATTCGTACATTTATACAACTCAAGCACTTATAGTTTGTCACCTGGTAACACAGGGATTCCTTGTGATATTCTGGCGGCGCGTCCACAAGACCTTCAAATCGCCGTCGAGCTGTTGATCGACTGGGCGGCGCGTCCACAAGCCCTTCAAATATCTGTCGAGCTGTTGATTGACTGGGCTCCTCCGTCGTGTCGACGTTTAGGCCGTCTGAACAGCACAACACTTGGTGGGGTTTCCCCTTGTGACGATTATATAAAGTTGGAACATATTCAATAAGGCTGCCCATTATCTCACTATCTCCTTCCGTTGTGCTCGGGTCCACAGGGACTGCCCCAAGATTGACCTGTAAGAAATAAACAAAACACCCATTAGAGAATAGGCACAGTTCACTATCTGTCTGTCATCAGTACATCCCTATGTTCCCCAGGTTCTATGTTCCCCATGTCAGTACATCCCTATGTTCCCCAGGTTCTATGTTCCCCATGTCAGTACATCCCTATGTTCCCCAGGTTCTATGTTCCCCATGTCAGTACATCCCTATGTTCCCCAGGTTCTATGTTCCCCATGTCAGTACATCCCTATGTTCCCCAGGTTCTATGTTCCCCATGTCAGTACATCCCTATGTTCCCCAGGTTCTATGTTCCCGATGTCAGTACATCCCTATGTTCCCCAGGTTCTATGTTCCCCATGTCAGTACATCCCTATGTTCCCCAGGTTCTATGTTCCCCATGTCAGTACATCCCTATGTTCCCCATGTCAGTACATCCCTATGTTCCCCATGTCAGTACATCCCTATGTTCCCCATGTCAGTACATCCCTATGTTCCCCAGGTTCTATGTTCCCCATGTCAGTACATCCCTATGTTCCCCAGGTTCTATGTTCCCCATGTCAGTACATCCCTATGTTCCCCAGGTTCTATGTTCCCCATGTCAGTACATCCCTATGTTCCCCAGGTTCTATGTTCCCCATTTCAGTACATCCCTATGTTCTCCAGGTTCTATGTTCCCCATGTCAGTACATCCCTATGTTCCCCAGGTTCTATGTTCCCCATGTCAGTACATCCCTATGTTCCCCAGGTTCTATGTTCCCCATGTCAGTACATCCCTATGTTCCCCAGGTTCTATGTTCCCCATGTCAGTACATCCCTATGTTCCCCAGGTTCTATGTTCCCCATTTCAGTACATCCCTATGTTCTCCAGGTTCTATGTTCCCCATGTCAGTACATCCCTATGTTCCCCAGGTTCTATGTTCCCCATGTCAGTACATCCCTATGTTCCCCAGGTTCTATGTTCCCCATGTCAGTACATCCCTATGTTCCCCAGGTTCTATGTTCCCCATGTCAGTACATCCCTATGTTCACCAGGTTCTATGTTCCCCATGTCAGTACATCCCTATGTTCCCCAGGTTCTATGTTCCCCATGTCAGTACATCCCTATGTTCCCCAGGTTCTATGTTCCCCATGTCAGTACATCCCTATGTTCCCCAGGTTCTATGTTCCCCATGTCAGTACATCCCTATGTTCCCCAGGTTCTATGTTCCCCATGTCAGTACATCCCTATGTTCCCCAGGTTCTATGTTCCCCATGTCAGTACATCCCTATGTTCCCCAGGTTCTATGTTCCCCGCTTACGTTAGGGTTAGTGAGTGTAAGTGGGTTTTAAGCGGGGAACATCTGTGAGTCTTTTTGATACAGAGACAGTCATGGCGGCAATACTAACTAAAATGAGTTAATAGCACAGGAAGACTATTCACATACTAACTAGAGCTTGTCTGAAATAAATGTCAGAACTGAAATCGACATATGAAATTCATGCTTAAACATGTAGCTAGGTATAATGTTAGAGAAGAGTGTTTTCGGCAAGACATTAATTACTCTATAAGACAATATCTCTACAACTGGTGGGTCAAAACCAATGTCAATTTAAAGCCATGATTCCCTGTTTTCAGAAACGGTCACCTAGAGAAATACAGGTTGGATTTCCATGGGATTTGAACTGCGTTAGTTAATGAGTGATTGTCGACTTACAACGTTGCTCTTCTCCTTCATCTGCTCGGAGTATAAGTGGGGAATGTGCCATACAACCTTGCTTCTCAATCCTTCCAGGGCTGTGAGATTGTCAACAATTATGCGCATCACAATTGTCTTCATGCGCTGCCGCAGTGCCTCATATGTCTAACATGAAAAAAAAGAAAATATCATTTATTTTCATGACAGCAAGCTTATGGTCAGCCTGGCCAGGTGTATGTTTTCTTTAAAGGATGTGTACCTGTTTGGATGGCAGGATGCTGTCTGGTGACACCTCAACTGCCTTTTTCTGAGGCCCCTGTAGATAGCCGAAAGGTATGCGGTTTCTATGGGCAAAGCGAAATGCCCAAATCGTGGGCTTGTTTCCTCCTAGACGTTCATGCTTGGCATGGGATGTTATCTGTTATGGGAAGATATGAGGTTTGATTGCTAGGGAAGAATTCAAACAATATGGTAATAATAAACCAATATGACGTGAAAGTTAAAGTACTACCTTGACTCGGTCCCAAGTGAGAGAGTAAGCCAAACGAGTAGGAAGTACTTGTTTGGCTAGAGTTCTCTTTCTTATATCGTTCTAAACATAAAGAAATGAATGGACAGGTGTTTAATGAAAACAATTATTCAATTTTAATCGTGTGTGTGTGTGTGTGTGTGTGTGTGTGTGGTGTGTGTGTGTGTGTGTGTGTGTGTTTGCATAAGCAGCGGCTCATTAGTACGTTTTATATTGTTACAAATTTCTCTTATTTAATTTTTTTACAATATGTATTCGTTTGACATCCTATTGGTCTCCTCTCACTCACCTCTACCTGTCCTTTCCACAGCTTGACCTCTTTATCGTGGTCATCTTGAAGTCGGTCTATGTGTTTCCTGGAAATGTTTCTGCACTGGGAGACTCCAAGGCTATTCATGATCCTGAACACCTTTTGTGAACAACCTTCCCTCCACATCTCAACACCAATGACAGACTGGACAAAATATGTATTTTTGCAGCTCCTGGTGAACAGAGCGATAGACACGGTCATTCCAATCCTCTTATCCACCAGCTGTTGAGCTTCCTCTTCAGTCATTATCCTACACGCCAACACAAAATAAATACATAGTTAGCTTCATATGTTGCTTTTCATACCGGTGATTATTAGAAAGACATCAGTCTCAAAAGTTAGTGCCATGTTCTTTTAAACAGTACCGACATGGTTATTACCAGCACGTTTGTTTTAGAGTATATACAGTGTGATACAGTGCTGTCACTCACCCAATCACAATGCAAAGGTTGGACTGTGGTATGATAACTAGAATTATAGATTTCTGGGGGACTTTCTTAACCTTTTCCATGTTCATAACTTGAAGCAGTTCACTCCAAGGCCAAGGCAGCAGGGTTGTGTGTTTTTTTTTTATTTGCCCAAGTATTCAGCTCTACAAGTTTAAGTCTGACAAAGGTGAAAACGGTGTTCAGTTTGGAATGTAATAAATATGTACGTTTGGAATAAAGTTGGAGCATCTTTAAGTGACTTCATTGAGAGCTCTTCATTCGATACAAAATACACAAATCATCATGTCATTAAGAGGGTTACACACCTCCATCCTTCTTTTTTTAACCCAATAAAAAATAGAATTTACTCAATTAATTTTACAACTACATTTTGTATTCGATTGCATTGCTACTTCTTATTTTCAGTGTTTGGGCTTCCCATTGTTTATACTGATCATCAGTGTCAGCATCACTGATTGCACCTTAAATGTGAAACTACTGTATATAGGTAAAATGTATATACAAATCTAAATATCTAATAAATTAATCATTAAGAAAGTTACACACCTGTGCTCTTTTCTACCAGTTTGAACTTGATGTTGTCCTGTGATTGCCTGTGCCTGTGGGAACATCGACCGCAGGCACTGAACAGTGAGAGGTGCCTTTTCCTCGACCCACGCATTCGTCTCCTTCCAAGAAAACGAGGACAGGTTTTCAGGAGTGAGTTGCTTCTTAAAAGGTCCCTCCTTTTCTCTGGACAACTTATTAAGCTGTAAACAATATTAAAAAGAAAACATCAATATATTCACACAGCTTTCTTTTAAGATAATGACATCATTTCAATGTTAAGATTCATATTTTGGGGCCCACTATCTACAGGATTTAACAGGGATAGGGATTTTTACCCAATTTCCAGGCCTATAGCAATCATATGGTGCAAAATAATTGATAGCACACTGGTGTGCTATCAATTATTTATTTGTAATGCCCCAAGACAGACTCGTACAGAAGCGAACACTGTATCATGGTGCATGTGTTGTAGGTTGTATGGTTGCATAATCATAATTGTTTCCATGTTGACAAAGTTTCATATATTTTCAAACAAAAAAAGTTGAAATAGCAGATTTACGAGCTCAGAAGGCATTGTTAGTTTGTAGACGGGCTATTTAACCCATTTTGGGTGAGACCCCTTTTGGTATTGAAAAATAGCAGATCTACAAGCACCACTCGGTGGCGCGCTACAAGCTTGTAGGTCTGCTATTTTTGAAAAATCGAAGAACCACTGACATAGAAACGTAGCTTTTTCAGAAAACTGTCAGGATGACATTTTTAGAATCTGATGTCAGGTCAAAATGGGTTAAACTGTTCATGTTTTGGTCACAAAACCGTAGGACAAAAGATTGAGATTGTTGTATGGTTGCATAATCATCAAAATTGTTTCCATGTTGCCAACATTTTATATATTTTCAAACATCAGCATGATCCTTATTTTACCAGAGGTGGCCAGGCCAAAAAATTAATTTCCTCAAAAAACAATTACATGGCCATTAGTTTAAAGGTGATATCTAACCTGTGCAACTTCAAAGCTTAAAAGGCAAACAGAAACCGGATTTGTCTTCATATGTTCAATGCCAAGAAAGAACACAATTAAATCGTTAATCACTAATATTTGTATGACAATTAATCGTCAACTAAAATGTCGTGATGGTGACAACCCTACCTCTTTGCGTATGATTTCTTGGAGCACTTTGTTGAAAGCAGCAGGACCAGATGGCAGTTCCAGCAGTAGTCTTAATGCAGCAACAGTTCTGCGATGTCTTATAGCTGCAATCACTCGGCTGATTGTTCCCACCTTCTTGGGAGCTGGAGATGGTGCTGTTGATGGTGCTGGAGATGCAGATGGCGCTGGAGCTGCAGATGGAGCTGGAGCCGCAGATGGACCATCCGATGTGGACACTGGACAGACAACATGAATGGCGTTAACCTATTAGGACCGGAGGCCGGTTCTAAAAATTACTTCAGTTTTCTGAACAATGTATGTTCGTTGCCATCGTTGCTCAAACTGGCAGGAACCCCAAAATGATATGAAATTTGGCCACAGACCGCCATCTCCAAATATTTTGTTCCAGGGAGGGACCCCCATGTTCGGGAGTGGGTTCAACTCCCACCCCCAAACTTTCCTGCGTGTCAACCCCCTACCCCCCCATTTCCTGTTAGATTACTGTATCTATCTATCTATCAATAAAGGCAGAACGCCCCCTGTGAGCTTGTATATCCGCTATTTTCACTATTTCATTTAAAAACAAACTTAATAAATATAAAAGTAAGGTTTCTTTCCACCCGACCTATAGGTCTCGTTCTAAGGCTTAGAACGAGGCTTATAATCTAAGCCAAGCACTGGGAGGCAAGTTGGAGGCTTGGAGCCCAACGTTTTTTTAAATGCATTATTATGCAAAGAAAGTACAAATAAAAGAAGACTAGTCAAAGTTAAGAATCACCAGGTCAGAGACCTCTCAATTAACCACCACTAATAGAAGAGTTACGATATTGAGGGGGCAGAACCCGAGCGCTCGAGCTCTGTTCATGCAGCCTGAACTGACTGAGCCAAGCTAGAGTTGGAAATACATTGTTTTCAACGAGGGTGGCGCAAACAAGAGCTATTTTAAGCATGTGTGCAACATGACAACTGTTTTAAAGTATTGTACAGTAACAACTTAAGTCTCTTTAATGTTTATGATGTACGATTACTACAAAACAATTTAAAATAAAAAGGGATTTAAGATCATTAAAGCTGGGCTGTTGCCTGAGTCCAATGCATTTCTGCCTACTTCCGGTCCAGGACTTGGCCCAGTTGGTTGTCCCCACACTCAATGCGTAGTCCATGTAGGAGAGCCACCATTGGACTGGCCCCATGAAGTGAACGCAGTTTGCGTAACTCTGTCTATATCTAAGGCTCTGCCCCCCAACAGACTGACTGACCAAAGACATAATGTATATATATATATATATATCTATATAATGAATAATTATTAATAACCTGAGTTTGCCGTTGTATAATCATGATCCATCATCATGTTTTTACAAGACGCTGGAGGCAGAGGGCATTTTTCCACAGAAAAACCGATCCAGGTGCGCTTCCGTTCATGTTTTGACAGGCTTAGTGGCTTTGTTTTTGAATGTACCCACTTTTCGCACGGATCTCTACATATAAACTCCTCTGGTGAAAGATGGGGCAACAGTATTTTCGCAGTCTTCAAATCAACCATCGCTGATATCCTTGTTCCAGCAGAACCATGTTTCACCGGTTTGAGTTCTTTTTTGCAGAGACTGCAGCGTCGCACGGCCTCAGAACAGGACCCCTCTGCGCTCTGTTCGGACGTACATGGCATTGAAGTGGCAGGATCTTTCACGTTCCAATTGGTAGGTAGCACAGGAGGCAGCCTGGGAACGACAACATGAACATACTGTGGAGAATCATTAAAAGTAAGTGGTGCACTGACAGTCCCTTCCATGCTCGGTTTAGAAGTAGATGCTGCCTCGACAGAAGCTCCCATGTTCTGCGTTGGTGGTTTCTTGACAGAACCTGCCATGTTCAGCATAGAAGCAGATGGTCCGACGGCGGTAACTCTGTTCATGTTCGGTTTACAGGGTTTCACAGAAAAACCGATCCAGGTGCGCTTGCATTTATAGGCGTATGACTGGCGTATTGGCTTTGTTTTTTAATGCAACCACGTTGCGCACGGATCTTTACATATAAACCCCTTCGGTGAAAGATGGGGCAACAGTATTCGCGCAGTCTTCAAATCAACCATCGTTGATATCCTTATTCTCACAAAACTTTCTTTTTTGCAGAGACTGCAGCATCGCACTGCCTGTTTGGACGTCCATGGCATTGGCATGTCGTCATACTGTGGAAAATCATTAAAGGTAAGAGGTACACCGTTAGTCCCTTCCACGTTCGGCTTAGAGGTAGAAGCTGCCTCGACAGAAGCTAGATCAGATGGAGGTGGTGTAGTGGTCAGGTCAGAACCAGAATAACCCATCTTCTGCTCAGAAGCAGACGCTGAGCCGTTGACACAATCCTCCATGTTCTGTTCTGAAGTAGATGGGATGTTGTTGCCACAATCCTCCTCCATGTTCTGTTCAGAAAAACCGATCCACGTACGCTTCCCATTCGTTTTTGACGGGATTAGTGGCTTTGTTTTTGAAGTTACCCACTTTTGGCACGGATCTCTACATATAAACTCCTCCGGTGAAAGATGGGGAAACAGTATTTGCGCAGTCTTCAAATCAACCATCGCTGATATCCTTGTTCTCCCTAAGCCTTTGTGCACCTTTTTGAGTGCTTTTTTGCAGAGACTGCAGCGTAGCACTGTCTTAGAAAAGGACCCCTTTGCGCTCTGGTCGGACATACGTGGCATTGGCATGTCGTTATACTGTGGAGAATCATTAAAGGTAAGTGGTACACCGTTAGTCCCTTCCACGTTCGGCTTAGAAGTAGATGCTGCCTCGACAGAAGCTAGAGCAGATGGAGGTGGTGTAGTGGTCAGTTCAGAACCAGAATAACACAAGTCCATCTTCTGCTCAGAAGCAGACGCTGAGCTGTTGACACAATCCTCCTCCATGATCTGTACAGATAAGATAAAATAAGACCTTTATTGATCCCGCTGGGGAAATCCAGACACCAAAGACAGTTAAACAGCAGTTAAAAACAGATTATAAAGTGGGTGGGTGAGAGGGGGGGGGGGGGGGGGAGATACAGCATGATGGAGAGACATCACAGTCAAGGGTTACACCGTACGTTACACCATCAGTAAGGTATATTTAAATAAATTAAAAATCACACCCGTGTGAACTGAGTGGTGTAAGGTTTTATATAGCATGATCAGCTGTGGTCTGACGTAATGTCTGACGTTAAAGATCTTTGGCTAGGTAGACTCGTCTTCTGATGTGATGATTTGTGACCATGAAGTTGATTCAGCTGGAGTTTTTGTCTGATGTGAGGTATTATATAAGGCAAGGTATTATATAGCCTGATCAGCTCTGATCTGACGTAATGAAATCACACCTGGATGTGATTTCACAACTGGCTTTTTTTGTGCAGAGAAAATGAGCATGGTTGCTACGGTCATCCAGTTCACCCGGGTGTGATTTAATTACGTCAGAAATTATTTTGAACATAGCAACCATGCTCATTTTTTTCTGCACACAAAAGCCAGTTGTAGGAGTGGTTTACACCACTCAAAAAAAAAATATATATATATATATATATATATATATATAAGCCATATAAATATATATGGACCTACAGTAGCTATTCTTTTTGTGCACATTCGTTTTTGCTTAATTCCTGTAATACTATAAAAGTGACTATTGAGTCTTGTTCCAGAGGACAAGCTTTCCGTATTCTACATCAGTGGTTCCCAAAGTGGGGTCCGGGGACCCCCAGGGGTACCTGAGGGAGTTCCAGGGGGTCCCCAGCTAAATGATAGTTTGGAACCAAATGGACCCTTATGGGTCTGTAACTCAGAGAGTGTACAAATGGACCCGTTAGGGTCCATTTCTACACTCCATTTCTACACTCCATTTCTACATGTTAAAATAACATTAATTTTACAAAATAAATTGGGGGTCCCAGAGATAGAAATGCCATTAAAAACAGGGAATGTAGACTAATGCATGTCAAACTGGAGGGGTCCTTGAAATGAAAATGGTTGAGAATCACTGCTAGAGCCGTACAAATCTTCTCTTATGGGGGTCCCTGGCATATATTTTCAAATGGGGGTCTGCGGGGCTAATTAGTGTCTATTTGGGGGTCCTTGATGTGAAAAAGTTTGGGAACCACTGTTCAACATCACTGATGCACTGTAGTGCAATTTTGGCAATACACCCACACATGATATACCCACACAATTTGGAAAGCTGTGGTTGTCCTCTCTCTTCATGTATACTATACTAGCCCCATATGTGCCCTCTCCCTACACTCATTCTCGGAGCTACAGAATGAGCGTAGGGAGAGGGCACATATGGGGCTAATACTATACAAGCAGTGCACACAGTGCATAAAAACAGTTGATATGGAATGCTGGGTCTCAAGTTGCCCTGGAACGGATTCAAATAAAAAAGTAGCAGTGACAGAGAACACACAGAAGCATACCATACTAGATGTAGATGCTATGTTGGCAGAACCCTCCATGTTCTGTTCATAGGCAGATGCTATCATGTCGCAGAGGCTATCATGCCTCTGTTCAGAGGCAGAGGCTATCATGTCGGCTATCATGTCCTCCATGTTTGGCGAAGTTAATATTGACACAGTCTGCACAGTATTGTTTGCAGCTTAGTTAGGAGAAAACAAGTTGTTTTTCTTCTTGTAGAAGCAAGCAAAACTGACAGCCAGTGCAGCCACCAACTTTCCGCCGGGGTCCTGTTAGACCACGCGTCGCTTTTATATGACGTCGCCAGGTAAAAACAGGGCATTACTTTTCGTAAATTAAAAAAGTAACTGTTAAGGTTTCTTTCCACCCGACCTAGGTCTCGTTCTAAGGCTTAGAACGAGGCTTAGAATCCAAGCCAAGCACTGGGAGGCAAGTTGGAGGCTTGGAGCCCAAAGTTTTTTGAAATGCATTATTATGCAAAGTACAAATAAAAGAAGACTAGTCAAAGTTAAGAATCCCCAGGTCAGACCTCTCAATTAACCAAGTAAATGCGACTTGTAGAATATTGTGACAGTCTTATTTTATCCACAAGATGGCACCATTACTATGTAAAACAAGAGTGTCGAGCACAATGACTATAATGAAATCCCTGTTTATCAGTCTTGTACAGTGTTGGTAGCTTTTACATGTTAGTCTATGATCTGTCCAATAGAGAAACAATATCACCTGGCCAAGACATCATATCATACTACTGTATAATTCACTCAATGTCTGTCTGTCTGAATACTGCTGCTCACCCTATTATACGTTATACCCCATGTCATTTTGGAAAAAAAGTGGCGAATGGACAGAGAGGGACTGACCTATAGTACAATTTACAATTTAGGCATTTAGCAGACGCTCTTAATCCAGAGCGATTTACATTAGGCAAGAACAAAAGTATGGGAATACATCACATATATAAAATGCATTTATCAAGAAACATGCGTAAGCTAAGAACGTAACTAGAAGAACATATCTATATAATGACACTATACATATTAACTATACATATATACTATACTATACATATGTACTATGATGTGCTATGACTACATACAATGCAATTATTGTGCTATCTACATGACATGCTATAAGTCTGTATCAAATGCTATCTAAGTCTAAAAAGTGCTATCGGGGGTAGGATAGTATAGGTACACTTTTCAAATACACGCCATCATTTACTTTTGATGTCTTTTAATATGAAGCAAATTGAGCTTACATTGTATGAAATCGTGCTATAGAAATAAACTTTACAGGTATTAAAACTATTAATACAGTCCCAGCACTAAATGTGAGGTGAATAGCAGTACTTGTTTTCATTTGTATGGGACAATCTCTAGGACTAGTAAAGTATCATTTTGTGCCAAATACAACGAGACTGGGCGTTGGGGGGTGCGTGCGTCAGCTAGCATAAAAGTTTGTGAACGGCTGCTCTAGGTCCATGTCCCGTGCGAGAGTCCTCATCATCTTCCCCATCTTCTTGGGGGTTTTGATTTTCTGCTGGTAAGTAAACTTCTCAAAGCCCCGGTGTGCTCTCCCAGGAATGTACCTGAAGAGGTGGTCCTTCTTATACTCGACCACAAACTTAGCAATGTCACCCTTCATTCTTTTCTTCAGCAAGGACGACGATGAGAGAGACACCGCGGGCCAGAGGGTGCGGCCGGTTCCGGTGACGAAGAGCCGATCCACGTCGTTTCCAAGCATCCCCGCCATCTTGGTACAGAGCTCCATCTTTTCATTGTTGTAGATGCCTTTCACGTGTCCCAAGGTATCTACAAATCACAGAATTACAGCTTATAACCAGAGGTTATGAAATTAGGGTCAGAATTAGTCTTAAGGGGCTGTCGTGCTGGTCGTTAAGAGGCGGCCCCATGAAATTATAAACTCTTCAGTGTAGGCAATTTTTGGAATTCTGGACTAGATGTTTTCTAACACGGTGGTGCCTGAAAGTCAAACCACTTGATTTCTAGAAGTCCACAAACCACAATAAAAAAACAACCACTCTGTATCACCTGTGGCTAATTAAAACACATATGGTGCCTGTGTGTGCGTGTGTGTGTGCGCACGTCTTTCCGTCTGTAGATCTGTGGCATTGTGTGACAACTGCAGAAATTAGTGTCAATTACCTTGCTGTGCTACAATAGGCTACACAGCTGTGAAAAAATACATTCTTATTAGGAATACATTTGCATCCTGTGAAACTGTGCATAACTGAATAGGATGGGGTAAGTCTACACACCTGTATTGTTTTTTCTTTTTGGTAATTATTATTTTTTTCCCCCCCAGATATTATGGTGGCACTTGGAGAGCCAGACATTTTCTGAGGTGTTACTTGGTGTAAGAAGGTTGAGAACCACTGTTCTGAGTTCTGACAATAGAAATGTCCTCAGCTAAGATAGAACTATGTTGTTCTACACATATTACAAAACTGTAAAATAATTTACTAATAATACAAGTTCAGTAACAGACCTTTCACTTCATGATTCATGAATTCACTGATTAAGTCCAAGCCGATGTTGCCTCCAGGTTTTCCTTCAAGGTTTGCCACACGGTTCCACTTCATGTCTTGTCTAATGTGCTCTGGGTAGAATCCCTCAATCCCTATAGACCACATCAGAATGGTTGTAAACAAACGTGTGCAGTGGTATATCTGTGTAGAATGTCTATGGATATTATAAAATATTAAATAAAGTGTCCAGACCCAAACATTAGCTTGTCAACCTATGGATATTGATATTTGTAATCATAAGTGTCCTGTTTGAACTGCTGCAATGCCACTCAGCCAGCGTTATCTATGCGGAAATACATTTTTTGGACTTGATTAATGCCAAGGTATTGCAGTGACAGAATGCCCATAGCAACACATGACATTTTCTAAGTCCTACCGGTCAGCATTCGATGGCAGGTGGTGAAATCCTTGAGGTGTTTTCTAGCCCAGAACAGAACCATGTCCATTTTCCAGAAGTCTGTCATGGCTTCTCCATCACCCTCTCTGACAACATCTCGTCTTGTCATGTTGTAAAGCCCCTCCCACACAAGAGCCTTCGTGTAGTTCAGCAAATGGTCGTCTGCATCGGACGCAATGAAGCACATCTCTGAGCAGTACCATGTAGCTGTAATGGGGAAAGAAACAGTATTAAGAATTTACTTAGGAATATATTGTCGCTATCGGGCAAAAACCTTGTATCTCTCCATTTAAACGTTGTTTTTTCGACACAAGAGTTTCAAGCAAAATAAGTGAAAGTAGCCAAAAGCTCACAACGTGAGCATGTAGACATTCTATTTTCACCTTTTCTGAGCTTTTTTGTTCCATTTCCTTAACAGTTTTGGACATCCAAGGTTTCTGCCCAATAGCAACGATATATTTGTTCGATTTAACTGGTTAGCAGTTTGATACAACACTACAGGACATTGGGAAGTACGACAAGTCATTTCTTACACTCCTCAGAGTCAGCATTGCCTTGTTCCGACAGACTCAGACAGTCCTTGTGGTACCACTCATGTCTTCTGCACTGGTCCATGAGTGCACACTGTACCATCTGTCCCCCTCGTTGCTCTTTACAGTAACAGTATATGTAGGTGCCGTCTTCTTGACACTCTGGGCTGCAGAACCAATCCTGAGTGACGCTCGGATCGGTTGTCGTGTCCATCGGAGCACAACCTTCATGGAACCACACACCTCCACAAAGGTTGCTGCAGCACTGCACTAATGGTTCACCTGCTTTTTCTAGAGCGAAGTAGACACAGATTCAATTTGAATATACTATTCAAACTATTTTACATGTCATGACATATAAGGCAAGGCAGATGTATGTGTATAGCACATTACATTCAGCGTCAAATGTTTCGTGCACACAGGCCATGGAAGAGGGTCTTAATAACTTACTTTAAGCTGATGTTCTTATACCTAGAACGAGTGGTTAATTTCTCCATCTGAAGTCCACCGCAGCTCCGAGCATGTGCTTTGCGGTAAATCGCTTGTTTTGATCACTCAAAATGTTTTTTTTAGACATGTCTTTCATAATGACTAAATACTCTTCCCAGTGTTTGTCCCAAATGCGCTGCTGTAGTGGACGACGGCAGCCCAAAGGGGACTTGAAATCATGGTTGAAATCTCGTTTGGCAAGACTCAAAATAAGCGATTTACAGCAAAACCCCACCGCGCGTGCTCAGAGCTGCGGTGGACTCGGGATGAAGTTAGGACATTGTTCACCTGTGCCACTCGTTCTAGGATATAATGGCTTCAGATTAAGGTAAGAAAAAGGCTAGTCTGGAATTCTCCGTTAAAGCATGCTCTTAATTTGCCTACCTTCTCCACAGAAACAGGAATCATTCTTCTTTACTTCAGAGAGACTTGCAGTGGCAGCAGCAGCATTGATGTCTTCTTGAGGTGGTGGCATCCACACCAAGTCCACCAGTCTGTGTGCGAGTCCACTAAGCCACTCCATTTGGGCCTTAGTGTCTGTGGGGAAGTCTGACGGCTGCTGATCAACAGTGTCAAGGTTGCACTCGGTAGCAGCGTATAAAGTGATGTAAGCAGACGTCACAAACTGTGTGGCACACAAAAAAAAATTTCATTGTTTAGGTGGTGTGTATTACAACACAATATGCGAATTTGAAGAAAATAAAAAAGAATCCACAACTCGGATATTACCGTGACGAAATCCAAATCCCAGACATGTTGGAATTTCAGTTTGATGTAGTTGAGATTTTTCTTGATTTCAAACAGTTTTCTGATGTGAGACAGAGATCCTCGCGCCCTCAGACTCTTCTTACTGAGCAGCATTTTCATCATGTCCTGTGATTCAAGAGAGAAGTATAATTGACAATCATAGCAGAACATTACTTTTTTTGTAACCAATTATTTTCTTTCTTTTGCCCAATTTAGTTTAGTTATGCCAATATAGTCCCCCCCTCCCCTGCGCCACCCGAGGGCCCTCATTACTAGACAAGTTGTGTGATAGTGTAATTGATTCATCATACTATACATTTATTCAACTCAAACATGTCTGTGGGTTTGGGGTGCGTTTATAGCAGTGGGGTCTGGGGATGCACAGGGGTCCTTGAGGGGGGGTTCCAGGGGGTCCCCAGCTAAATGATAGTTAGGAACCAAATGGACCCTTATGGGTCTGTAACTCTGAGTGTACAAATGGAACCAAATGGCACTCTCAGTCCATAGACGTGATACATGATGTCATGTCTGAAAGCAAGATGTTTAGTGCTCCTCAAAAATGGCATCAAATGGGGGTTCATGGCCTATCAAACATATCAAACTGGGGGGAGTCCTTGAAACTACCATGGTTGAGAATCACCGCTATAATTGTCCCTGGCATATCGTTTCAAATGGGGGTCCCGTCCTTGACATGAAAAGGTTCGAGAACCACTGCTCTATAGAGCGTCGTAGTCCCGCCCCCTTTCATGACGACGTGAGACCCAGAAGTGAATTCCCCGTTAATTTTCCCCATAGGCTTTTCAAAAAGTATTTATTTAAAGACCTTTTAGGTGTCTTACGAAGCCAACTCGAGTCGTGACAAATCATGACAAAACAATATTTTGGGCGGAACAAATAATTACAAAGAAGAAAAACAACAAAAAAAAGTGTTGTAACCTGCCGTTTTTGTTCTTCTTTCTAGTTATTTGTTCGGCCCGAAAAATTGTGTTGTCACAACTCGAGTTGGCTTTGTACGAGGCTTAAAAGGTCTTTAAATAAATACATTTTTAAATGTCTATGAGGAAAATGAACGGGGAATCATTTCCTGGGCCCTGGTAGGGGGCGGGACTGCGACGCTCTATAGCACACCTTTAGTAAGTCACCTGGTAACACAGGGATTCCTTGTGAAACTCTGTCGGGGCTGCCACGAGCCCGTCGAATGTCTGCTCTGCTGCTGCTCCATCTGGCCCGACTCTACGGCTGGGCTTCACTCTGTCCGTGTTCAGGCCGTCTCCACAGTACAGTATCGGGTGGGGTTTCTCCAGCACCGTTGGAACATATTCACTGAGGTTGTCCATTATGTCAGCAACCGCTTCTGCCGTGCTCGAGTTCACAGGGATGGCACCAAGATTGACCTGTAAAAGAACACAGGGGCATTTAGGATATTTACTTACACACCACACATGCACAAAGAGCACAGGGGCATTAACATTGTCGCCATGTAGGCGTGGCTACGCAAGAACAAATTCACAAGAATACCAGAATAAATTCACTGTTTGTGTTTGTAAAAGATGCACATACATAGTACTGTCTTTGTTAAAGAATTTAACAAATGATTGGTGGTTATGAATAATCGTGAATATTCGTCATTAATAGCAGTAGTCGACTTTGGTCAGTCATGCAACAACATCCCTAGGCTCTAAAGACAGCCCTGTCAAGTTAGCTGGTGGGTAGCATCAGTCCAGACCTCCAACCAATGTTCCCTCTAAAAAAATTTCAGCAACTACTGAGCAAACATTACGTCACCTTGACACCAACTATCCAAACGTTAGATAATGCTAAGTGAGCGCCCCTCACTTCACACAGGTAGGATTTATTTCTTTTTTCCAAATGGATTTTGGTATACGAGTGAATCAATGTATAGTTACATAAAGTTACGCAAGTTACAACATTTTTATTTTATATCAAGGTGGTAGGCTAGCAATTTTAGGAATATTCAGTTAGTCTATATCAGTGGTTCTCAACCTTTTCAGGCTGTGACCCCCCAAAGTAATCATATTTGAACTGGGGACCCCCCCACCCAGACAAGCAACAGAATGGTTCCACAGATAAATATTGTGAAAATAGCCGATCTACAAGCTCGTTGTGAACTTGTAGATCGGCTATTTTCACAATTGTTGCCTCTTTCTTTATCATTTAATAATCTGGCCAATGTTTGACCAGTTTTTATAGCATGGTTTGCTGATTACTTTTGATGCAGTAATGGTATTTTTTTCTTTTAGAGCCTTTGAGGTATTATACAAGTCTTAAAAGTCCTTAAATTGTCACTTCACTGTCATCTGGGGTCCCCCCACCCCCAAATCATGTGGGGACCCACAGGTTGAGAACGACTGGTAGGCTATATGAATACTCAATATTGCTTTACATGGGGGGGCATGAGAAAACGGAAATAATGTATTGGGACACACACACACACACACACACGCTCACACACCCGAGTTTGTTGGTTTGTGTTTTTGAACTCCTAGTTTCTCAGATTGTCGAACGTCAGCAGCCCCTTTTAAAGAAAGCTGTATTAACAGATTGGAGAATTACAGAGAAGTTCCATATGGGGCTAGACCGCTAGAGATTAACGTTAGCTTCCACGTTTCATTCAAAAGCACACCGGACTGTCTGGAGGCTTGTTGTGACGTAGTGATAACAACGCTAACGAGAAGCTAACGTTAGTCCCCCTCTCTTGTTGTTGCGCACAGCCGTGCTTTTATCCACACTTCCATCCGTTCGCCTTTTAAATCTAAATGTCCCATCAACGCACGGGTCCAAGCAACGCCAGCTTATCTGGTTCTTGGGGTTTCATTAACACTGACTGCTGCTGCTGCTGCTGTTACGTCTCAACCTCTAAAGTCCCCACTCGCGCGCAGTCACACACAGGAGGAGTGGCCTCGGTCCCAGGCAGGAGGAGAGGAGAGGAGACCATAGAGTAATAAAAGGAGGGGAGGAGACCTATCTGTCGCGGTCGCCTCGCCTGTGTAATCTAAATAAAGTGTAAAGTAAATAAAAAATAAAGTGTGGGCAAATGTCGACTCGGGATAGGTAGCCTATTATTACTGTAGTGATACTCGGGGCAATTTCTTTTTTAAATACAAACTTTTTACACCAGCGTCTGTGTCTGTGCACGACAGATTTGCGCGGGGGCATTTGGCCATGTGCGCGCGCGCGCACGGGCGCACCTTAGGGGGAACATTGCCTCCAACACTTTGTCCCCATGCACACAAATGCAAACACACATCTCAAAAAAACAAATAGTATGGACTCTGCCAGGTAAATTCTCTGTGCTTCAGCGTGGCTCATATATTATTGTATTTCCAATTCAGTTACAGCAGTTGTACAGTTGGACTTACAACAGTGCTCTTCTCCTTCATCTCCTCCGAGTACTTATGGGGAATGTGCCTCACGACCTCTCCTCGGAGTCCTTCGAGGGCTGTGAGGTTGTCAACGATTATGCGCATCACAATTATCTTCATCTGTTGCCGCAGTGCCTCATATGTCTGAAACAAAACAAATATATATATAGAGACTAGAGAGAGCTGTTGTATTGTCACCATGTGCTGGTGGTCACGTGTATGTGTTCTATAAAAGGATGTGTACCTGTTTGGACGGGAGGATTGTGGCTGGCGACACCTCAGCTGCCTTTATCGGAGGCCCCATTAGGTGGTTGAAAGGTATGCGGTCCTGATGGGCAAAGCGAAATGCCCACATCGCAGGCTTTTTTCCTTTTTGTTCCATTTGTTCTTGTTTGGCATGGTGTGTTATCTGTTATGAGAAGACACGAGGTTCGATTGATAGGACTCGATGCGTTCAAATGTATTCTAATATGAACAAATATGGCATGTCCTTTAAGTAATACCTTGACACAGTCCCAAGTGAGAGAATACGCTGGATTCCTCTCCATGGCCGACACCTTGTACTTGTGCTTGTACCTGTGTATTCGTGCATGTAGTTCATTCTAAAAAGTAGTGAAGACGAACGGACGTGTTGAATGAATGAAAACAATACCGTAATACACAACGTGATTATATAAGAAAATAATAAAACAATACCGTAATACACAACGTGATTATATAAGAAAATAAAACACAAAACCAGGAATCTCTATGGCAGTGGTTCCCAAAGTGGGGTCCGGGGACCCCCAAGGGTCCTTGAGGGAGTTCCAGGGGGTCCCCAACTAAATGATAGTTTGGAACCAAATGGACCCTTATGGGCAGTATTATGCGTGTCTTAAGTACCAGGTCTTATTACTTAACTTAAGACCTGGAGGCGTGATCAATGCCATTTGGCTATTCTGAGTGGCCAAACAGCATTGACCACGCCTCCAGGTCTTAAGTCAAGTAATAAGACCTGGTACTTAAGACACGCATAATACTGCCCTTATGAGTCTGTAACTCTGAGAGTGCACAAATGGAACCAAATGGACCTGACGGGTCCATTTGGTTCCATTTGTACACTCACAGAGTTAAATTAACATCGATTTGACAATCGGGAGATAAAATGCCATTAAATGGGGTCTGTAGAATAATATGCATGTCAAACTGGGGGTCCTTGAAATTAAACGGGCTGAGAATCCCTGCTAGAGCCGTAAAAAAGAAATCTTCTCTCATGTGGGTCCCAGGAATATCTTTTCAAATGGGGGTCCGGCAGGCTAATTAGTGTCAATTTGGGGGTCCTTGACATGAAAGAGTTTGGGAACCACTGTTCTCTATGGCTGTATATTCACCTCAAGCTCCCCTTTCCACAGCTTAACCTCTCTATCGTGGTCAACTTGCATTCGGTCTGCATTTCTCTTTGCAACCTGCCTGCATTGGGAGATGCCGAGGTTGTTCATGATGGTAAACATCTTGGGAGGACAGCCTTCCCTCCACATCTCCACGGCAATTGCAGACTGGAAAAATGAATTGCTCATTTGTTTGGCGGTGTTTAACGCTACGGACACGACCATCGCGATCCTCTTTTCCACCAGGTGTTGAGCTTCCTCTTCGGTTATCATCCTTAAAAACGACATTAAAATACATAGATATAGCTTCACGTGAAACTAGTGTATAGGTCAAAATGCATATACAAATCTAAATATCGAATAAATTAATCATTAAGAGGGGTTACACACCTCTGTTCGTCACTGTCATGATTTCGAATGATATGACATTTGACGTTATGTGCCTGTGGGAACATGGCTCGCAGGCACGTCATGGTAGCAGGTGCCTTTTCCTCGACCCACGCATTCGTCTCCTCCCAACAAAACGAGGACAGGTTTTCAGGAGTGAGTTTCTTCCTGCAGGGTCCGTCAGGGTCTCTGTGCAAGGTTTTACGCTGTAAACAAGATTTTTAAACAACCGTCAACACATTTTCAATATTCATAGGACATTTCAATGTGAAAATTACATTTTCACAGTTGCATGGCTGTGTGGATCAGCCTGATCGGCCGGTAATCTATCCTGACAGCGTGTCGCGGGTTCGCGTCCCGAGCATGACGACATTTGCTGCATGCCTTCCCCCGTCTCTCTCCCTTTCCTGTCAAGCTACTAAAAGGCAAAAAAGCCAAAAAATATAAAAGAAAATCGCACATTCTGACATATTCCCAGAGCTGACGGTTGCATGCACCCGACTGAGTAGTGAGTACAATCTATAATTTATATAGGTATTTGTACATATGGGTTGGATATTGGGCTCTTGAGCTCAAGTCAAGAAGACCCCAATAGGGCACTGAATGTATGTCAAACCATCACATATTATGAGAGTCACACAATGATACAATGATTTTGCCAGTACTGTGTAGGTATGGTATGCGAGTACCTTCACATACCTCTTTGCTAACGAGTTCTTGACACACTTTGATGAAAGCAGTTTTTGTAGGTCCGCTAATGTTAATCAGTTTTCTTAATGCCGTTCGATATCTCCGACATCTCAAATGGTTGATCACCATGGACAGTTTTTCAGCTACGCTCTGCCGGGTGGTCCTCCATCGAGACCCAGGCGATGGAGGTGGTGGAGGTTGAGGTGGTTGTAAAACCACCTCAACTTCAGCTTGCGGTGGTTGCGCTGCTTGCGGAGCCGGTACCGTTTGTAGATAGAATTGTTGCACGCTTGATGTGGACGGACACCCTGAGTGGAAGAAATGGCTGTTTTACTGCAGATCTGGTCAAATTATCAATGCTTTAAAAAAACACTTCAGCCCTACACATTTTGTTATATTAACTAATAGCAAAAATAGATTGACATTTTTCTGCCATTTTCACTTGTTTATGAAAATGTAAAATAATAAAAATATATATTTATTTTAATTAAAAGAAAAAAAAGACATGTCACAAAATTGTGACACCACCAGTTGTGGTGTCACAATAGACAATTCATGTCTATTATTTGTAAACTCGAACTGCATAATGCAGTTATTTTCATTTCTGGACTGCAGTGGAAACACGTGTATTATCTTGCATTCAATAACAACAGCAATATGAAACATAATAATAACCTGAGAGATCGGATGAGTCATGACTTGATGCATCCGTCTTCATGCTTTTGGGTTTGGGCGCAGCTGCCTCGGGATCGGTCCAGACGCGCTTTCCGCCCTGAGACTTTGTGTTCCTTGTTTTTTCCATTATTATTTTCGAGCACTCCATGCATATGAAGTCTGACGGCGACAGATGAGGGAACACCATTTTCGGAGAATGCTTATCGAATCGTAAAAAGAACGACCGTATGGATCTTCTGTTGAGGTGTTTCTTTGTCTTGTCCGACTGAATGATGGCATTGCAGTTGCTGCAGCGCCCCGCAGAACCCTCCACCAAGTTCTGTTCTGGAGCGGGTGGCATGTTGGCAGCAGAACCCTCCTCCATGCTCTGGTCAGGAGCAGGTGGCATGTTGGCAGCAGAACCCTCCACCAAGTTCTGTTCTGGAGCGGGTGGCATGTTGGCAGCAGAACCCTCCTCCATGCTCTGGTCAGGAGCAGGTGGCATGTCGGCAGCAGTACCCTCCTCCATACTCTGTTCAAGAGGAGTAGGTGATATCTTGACAGAACGCTCTTCCATGTTCTCTTTAAGAGTAGGTGGTGGTGGTGGTGGTGCTGCTGTTCCAGCACTGCCCGCCTTTGATGGAACAAGAACACAGCGTGCATTGGCGGTCGCACAAGCCTGGATCTTCTTTGCGAGAGCAGCATCCCCCAGCATCCCCCTCGGAACAACGATGCAATGCAGGGTACCCTCCTCCTGCGCGTTCTGTGCAGCGGACTGAGCAGAGGTAGACGATGATGATGCGTCGATGGAACCCTGCGTGTTCTTCAGCTGACTGGAAGTGGGTGAAGCAGCAGAAGCCAGCCTCGGAACGAGAACATAATGCACAGGCCCCTGCGTGTGGTTTGGATTCCGAACCCCCAGGCGTACAGGTGTGTTCTGCTTGGGAGGAGTAGGTGGTGTATTGCTATTGACAGAACCCAGTAACTTCAATTTAAAGGCATTAGGATGTAGAACAGAACCGCCCACCTTGTTCTGTGTAGAAGCTGATGTGTTGGCAGATCCCTCCACGTTCTGTGTAAATCAAATCAAACTTTATTTCTAGAGCACATTTACAAAGACCAGAAGGTCAACCAAAGTGCTGTACACGAACATGAAACAAGCATACAATCAACACAAACAGCATAATAAAACAACATCAAAGCAATACAAATGTTACACAGGTTAATTAGGACAAACATCATTGAAAGCCAGGGAGACTGGACCCAACTTATGACGGAAACTGCATCCTTCGAATACTCAATTGCCAGGAGGAACAATGTCAAAGGGAAGTTCCATGAAATATGGGACTACTTTTATTTGTATATTAAAGGATGGTTGCATTAGCAATTTGTAATTGGTATTACATTACGGATATAATCACTATCCACAACAGAATGTGGAGGTGTGTTGTCCATTGGGTTTTTTCTTTTTTGACTGCTAGTTTTGTTTTGGTTTTTTTCTTGTCTATTTCTTTTGTGTAAGTCATGTGTATTTTGTATGCTTTATTGTAACATCAATAAAAAAACTTTGATGAAAAAAAAAAGAAAGAAAGAAAGCCAGGGAGAAGAGATGGGTTTTAAGTAACGACTTACATCTGTAGGAGGTGTACTGTCGGCAGAGCCCTCTGTGTTCTGTTTATTAGAAGTACTCTCTGCTGATGTCAGGCCTGGCAGTGTCCGCTTCTTGGCGTTATCCGTCAGGGTGGTCTTCGCCCTGACCGCCTGGACGCACTCTATGCATATGAAGTCGGACGGCGACAGGTCGGGGAACAGTATCTCCGCGGTCGGAATGTCAACGAGCGTCGATATCCTCACCCTGTTGACGTCCTGGTATACCGCGTCGAACTTGAGCTCCGCTTTGCAGTTACTGCACTCCTGGTCGGGCCACTGCTGCGAGACACTACTAACCTCCGTGTTAACTTTAGAAGTAGATGGAATGACACGATCCTCTTCGACGTTCTTTTTAGATGTAGAAGTAGTAGATGGAATGACACGATCCTCTTCGACGTTCTTTTTAGATGTAGGAGTAGTAGATGGAATGACACGATCCTCTTCGACGTGCTTATTAGATGTCTTAGAAGTAGTAGATGGAATGACACGATCCTCTTTGACGTTCTTTTTAGATGTAGGAGATGGAATGTTGACGGAAGAATCCTCTTCCTCCATGTTCTCTTCAGATGTGGAAGTAGCAGATGGAGCATTGACAGAACCCTCCATGTTCTGTGTAGAAGTATGTATGGGTGGTATTACTATTGACACTTTTGCAGTTGGTTTGAAACCTTCTTTAGAAGTTTTGGAGGAGAAATAACGGAGAAAATGTTTTCATGTTCAACCCGCCAACTAACCAGGGTCCTGGCCATAGGTCCTGGCTTGATGTACCACGAGTCGCTTCCATATGACGTAACATAACAACATTGGCTGTACACATGCCCCCCATTGGCTGCACTGGACCAAAGGCTAGGAGGCACACACACACACACGCACACGCACACGCACATTTGTGGCAGCGGTGGCCGAACGGATTGCGGGGCGGTATTGATACCGGAAGGTCGCCAGTTCGAATCAGCGGTCCGACACGTTAAAATGACCACCGCTGAAGTGCCCTTGAACAAGGCATTGAACCACTACGATGAAATGTTCTATGAGCAGGGCCTGGCTGGAAACAAGTTCTTGAGCTTAGCCCAGATACCCTGGGTAAATATAGTAATCATTTCATTTAATTTCACACGCACACGATCGATTGATTGATTGATTGATTGGTACAGGCCCATACAAAAACTGCAAAGAGGATAAAACCTGCATTTCCCCCAGAGCCTTCACATCTGTTTAGATTAGATTAGATGTATTTATTATCCACAAGGGAAAATCATTTTGTATTACAAGACAATATAATATACGCCACAATTAAAACACCCAGCACTTTATACACTCTATATAGGTGTGTGCATGTATGCCCATGGAAGCTATTAGCAAACAGTCCGGCTCATCCAGGCACCTGTGTGTGTGCGTGCGTGCGTGCGTGTGCATGTGCATATTCATAATCATAGAGGAAGAGGAAGCAAGTCCATTTGCTCGACCAAGGTGAGGTGGATCAGGTATTAGGGGGTTTGTGTTTATAGGCAGCCTAATGGCAGAGTGGAATCAGCAGATGAAATTGCCACTGCTTTTTGCCAATTTCATCTGCTTTATAGTAGCACCATATCTCCTACCCCGAGGGCACAACCTCAAAGCAGGTGCTGAGGTTGTGAGTTGGGTCTCTCACAATCTTTCCTGCTTTCTTCACTATCCTCTGGTCATAGAGATGCTGAAGAGCAGAGGACTGGACCCCACACAGACTTTAGACCACTGCTTACCCAAGCTGTGAAGGATGGGAGGGGCCACAGCAACATCCATATGTCTCAGGCAGCCTCCTTATTTAGTCTCGCGTAGCCAGACAACTATTCCACAATCTCATGATGGAAGCATTTGGAAATTGCGAGAGGCAACAGTCTGGCAACGTGAGACTACTCCTTATTAGGAGGTGGGCACCGGTGTATGTGATCGATGACAGAAGACGAGGGCCAGGGGTTGTTGGACATAAACTGCTCCCCTTTGAGGAGGAAATCCATTATCCAGAGGATCATGTGGGGATCCTCCTGGAGATCTTTCAGCTTTAGTGCAGAGGCTGTGGGGCTGCATGCAGTAAAGCAGCTAGAGGAAAAGTCCACAAACAGGATCCTGGCATACATGCATGTGCTGTCTCCATTTAGGTTTGTTTAGTACAGTTAATTCAACTGTCCTGCTGTCTGTCTCTCCTACACTGCAGTCTCCCTCTGAGATACTGTCTTATCTCTCTCGCCAACACTGTCGCCCTCTCAGCTTCCCTACTGCCTGTCTGTGAGTGGTGTGCTTGTACTCCCTACCACTGTTAGATTCTTATTATGTATGATTCATTACCACAGCACTTGGAAAATGTAACGAAATTGTTGTTTGACCTGCCTTAGCACTGCCAAGCCTCTGCAGTGCAGAGGGTGGAGGAGACCTCCTACCTACTGGTATAAACCGAACTGTGCACAACCTTCCTCTGAGAGACTAGACATAAATGGTGCCATCTTCTTATGAGCATTAGTCTGAGGAACAACCATATGAAGATAAGGTTTAAAATGGCATGGGTGAAGTGGTCCTTCAAGTAACGTTATCACCTCTGTTATGGATGAATTCAAATGATGGTTTGTTTGTTCATTGTTGATGGTAAAGTTAAGAGCCATGATATTTGTTTCATGTAAGCCACACAGTGTGTCATTTGCTTTGTGTGCTGTTGTCCCAAACATGGCTGATGGTGTGAAATTATTAGTTTAATTCACCCATTAAGTGTTTAACATCTTATTATGTATCCCTTACTGGCTGTTTATATTTGAAAATCACCTTTTCTAATGTCTGTTTTTCTTTCCTCCCTTCTCACAGCACACTGCCATGGCTGCTGTTCAATAGCCAATTAATCTGCGTGAAAATGAACAAGCAGTCTCATACACCTGCAACCTCAGACTGAGTGTCTCCTCCTGCAGCAATACTGGTCAGACCCTGACTACCAGCCTGTCTGTGTCACAAACAGGGCTTGAAAGAAAAATGTCAATTCACAATTCTCATTAATTATTTTTACGCAAATTGTGATTGGACAGAATGATATGACGTATGATGACGTATGATGATAAGCGCCCCTCACTTCACACAGGTGTGATTAGTAATATTCCATTGTTCTTTCATGTTTATTGTATTGTATTGTTACACTTTTATTAGTTGAATTTCTTTATAGAAAGCAGTTGGTAAATGCAGTTTAAAAAAAGCACAACATAATCCCATTAATTTCTGTGAAAAACAAACAAAACAACTGCTGATTCATGGAAAGCAACGCCTTGCTAATAAAATGCACCACAACAGACCATGATGTAATCTGGGAAAATCTGAGGTTTCTAATTGACCTTGTTTGTTCAATGCGTTTCCTTTTGCTTCTGACCCAAATGGGCCAAGCTGTGTTGTGACATTTCCTCTTGTGGTAATGTGACAATTATGTTGCCAACAAGAGCACCGAGCACGTAGTGTACGCTGCAAAATAAGAGTAATAATATGAAGTGACTGTATCTGTGAATTACATTATGGTTTATTCACCATATAATTTATGTAGATTAAAGATACTGCAAATATGGAATAAGGAATCTGGTCACACCACACACACAGGAGCCAGGTGTGTGTGTGTGTGTGTGTGTGTGTGTGTGTGTGTGTGTTCAGGGGGGGAATGTGAGCAATATAGTTTGCTTTTTTTTGTTTGTTGCGTGTGTGTATATGTGTATATGTGTGTGTGCGCGTGTGCGTGCGTGTGTGTGTGTGTGTGTGTGTGTGTGTGTGTGTGTGTGTGTGTGTGTGTGTGTGTGTGTGTATATGTGTGTGTGTGTGTGTGTGTGTGTGTGTGTGTGTGTGTGTGTGTGTGTGTGTATAGTATGATCTAGTGTTATGGTGGTTGGGCCAGCTGTTACAGTATCATGTCTATTGACGTCAAGATATCGTCCCATGTATCCTGAGATTTGGGGGTGGGGCTACAACCTTGTTCTTTTCAGATTACTCTCAGGGCATGGGTTTATTTGATTCTAATTGAGATTATTATTTTTTTCCATTTTTGTGATACACTGATACTTATTTGTCTGTGGTTTCCACCCAAATAAAATAAGCGAAAATGGATACACACTGGGTCTGTCACTCTGTCTATGACGGGACAGAAAATGTAATACCGGTAAGCATTTACAATTACCCCAGACATAATGTTATTGTATTTTCCCTTTTAGGCCTGGGGGAAGCCTGGGGCTGGAGCCTCCATTCCTCCAAATTAAGCCTGGCAATCCAAGATAATGGAATTACGTAAATGGCCAAAAGGCTCCAATATACAGTATGTACATTAGTAGTCATCCTTGACTTGCAATGCACATCCTGAAGAGAGTGGGGGAGAAACGTGACTTGTACTGTGCAGTGCAAGTAGCCAAGAACCAAGTAAAAAATAGTAATAAAATGGATCTGTAAAACATAAAAATAAAATACATGTTTTACAGATGTTAATATGTGTGTGTGTGTGTGTGTGTGTGTGTGTGTGTGTGTGTGTGTGTGTGCGTGTGCGTGTGTGTGCGCGCGTGCGTGCGGCATGATTGGCTTCATGAAGCATAGAGGATTTGGCTGGTTCAGTGTGTGCACTCTATCTCCTTTAGTCTCCAGCAGCCATGTTTAATGCACTACAATTTACTTTAGGATTAAAAACTATTATCTGTTTAATCTCACTAATGATATCCTAATATATACTTTTGTTTAATGTTTGCCCTGTGTGGTGTTCTTTTGTTGTATGGCTGTGAGCCAGGCAAGTGTAACAACACAGCACACACACAAAAGTGCACGTCATGTGCACTGCACTACACACACCGCTAGAACCCCCACGGTGAACCCATAAATGGGAGTGGTCAGTTATTTTAAAGTGCATGTCATACCGTAGACTCACTCCCTCACACACGCATTCATTGCTGGTTCCTTCGTACGCGCGCATCCAACGTGACAGGTGAGTTATTAGACGTTATATCATTTTAAAATGGTGTAATAACATTATAATACAAACACTACTTATCTTCTGTAGTGTTAATTATTTTTTAATATAACCTCATCTAGGCAATAGAACATTTCAGTTTAGAAGCCTATTTCAAGGGATATTTTCAAAATTGAACAATGCAATTAACCGAAAGTTTGCAAGCCTAAAGGGAACAGGGTGAAATGTACACAACATAATGTAGGCTACAGGTGTGTAAAGTTACGTTTCTATTATACGAATCATCACAAAAGATCACAAAATATAAACTGACTGTAAGCTGAATATCAGACACAATCTTATATGTTTAGGACAGTTCAAAAGTTACAGTTCTTTTTATTAATTTGTTCGTATTCAGTCTTAGTTGATCCTGTTATTCTATTTTTCGGTATAAATAGCATAATATAACACTGGCATGATTTTATCATTGACCTGATTTGAACCCAGTGAAATACAGACGGACTGCAAGTGAACTTGTTTTTAAACATGTTTATTAATTTTCTTACAACATTCAATATTCATATAATTTCCCCCCATACACACAAATGGCAATACATATATTGAAATAAAATCTTTAAATAACAATTCTCAATAGTATATGTCCGTAAATACAAAACACTACAAGTGGACTCTAACGGTGACATCACATGTGTACAGAATGTCCTCTGTTTTGTTCCGTACAGATTTACTGCAATAAGTGCACAGGAAGTTAGGAACCTCCCTGGACAATAAGGAAGGTGGTGAAAAGAGGAAGGACTCAAACATTTCCAAAATTGTATCATACAGTACAATTACATGTAATTATTTTGTAATATAAGAGACATCACAAACAGAAAAATCAGTCCCTCTTCACTGCTCGGCCAGAATGACTCCAGATCACAGCAGCATCTTCAGCAACACCACCGGCACGCCGGCCTACACTACCCAGAACCCCTCCGGGGGCCGCGGCGGCGGCTGCCCGCCGGTCGGCATCCAACTCGAGGGCCTGATCCTGCCTCCCATCCTCAGCGTCGACGTCATACTCGGCTTGCTGGGAAACGTAGTGGCCTTCTGGATCTTCTGCTGGAGGCTGAAGGCGTGGAACCCCAACAACCTGTTCCTCTTCCAGCTGGTCATCGCCGACTTCCTGGTCCTGGTCAGCCTGCCGCTGAGGATCGATGCCTTGCTCCGCGGCCACTGGGTGTTCGGGGACGGCCTGTGTCGCATGAACCTGTTCCTGATGTTCACCAACCGCTCGGCCAGCATCGGACTCATGACCGTGGTGGCGGTGTACCGATACTTCAAGGTGGGTAGTATAGTAGTATAGTACAGCAACAGCACTGGTTCTCAGACTTTTTCAAGTCAAGGATCCCCAAATATTTGGCCGTGAACTCCATCTGAAAAGGTTTTGTGCCAGGGGACTCTTTCATTCTTTTTTCAGTTTTGCCTATAATGACATACACAAAATCATGCAGGGTTAAAGTGGTTATGGTTTCATAGCTTTGTTACTGCACAGAACAATTCTCCACACTGCTTGAAATGAAAGAGACCAGAGCAGACAGAGCTTATGAAACCATCATTGCAAGGATGATGATAGTGTCTAAAATGACAGTGGTTGTTGCCCATTTGAGGAGAAGTCTAAAGTAAAATGAAATTGTCTTATTGTAAGGAACGGAAGTGCAGATTTATGATTGGGCATGATGGACAGGTTAATTATTGTTTTCTGATGCGCGTTAACCCATATACATTTTAGTAAATAGTAATTGAGCCAGAGCCCCATGGGCACTGGCTCCAATGGCTCGCTCTATATTGATCAAGTCCCTGATTCTAAACATAAAATGATGCTTGTTCTGTTATGGTTTTGACCATATAGACATAATTATGCAAGCTTCTTTATTAAGAACAAGAATGTCTGGGGGCACGGTGGCACAGTTGGTAGTGCTGTCGCCTCACAGGTCCTGGGTTCGATTCCCGCTCGGGACTCTGTGGGTGCTGGCGGCGTGTTTCCTTCTCCGCGTCATCAGTGCCCATACCCGAGGCGGGGTTTGCATGTTTTCCCCGTGTCCCCTAGGGTAGGTACCCTCACAAAAAACATGCAGTAATCCTGGTCTCTAAACTGACTCCTGGCCAGCCGGGGCGCCTGATGGAGGGGAAAGGAACTGGTTGGAATAACGTGTTCCTTCCACGCGCTACGTCCAACCAGGGAAACCCCCCCCCTGTCAGGTGTAAAGGAGCAACTTGGACACTCAGGCATGAAGGAAGCATGAGTTCAAGTCCGTTGCTCTCCCCATGTCCCCCATATATGGGGACTAGGTTGGCAGAGGGTGTGTAGAGCCCAGGATCACATTAGATAATTGACACAGGGGTGAAAAATGGGTTACAAAATCGTGGGATAAAAAAATTATTAAAAAAAAGAACAAGAATGTCTGGGAATATGACCAGCATTGTGTAATCTGGTGCAACTAAGCAGCGTGATATGGTGTACTAGCACTTTAGTTAGGCTACAGAGAGTCTGGTAAACACATATTTTGGCTATAGACAGGGAACGTTGGAGTTACGCAACTTTCCAGAAAGATCGATGACTTATGTAACTCAAGAATATAAAGTTGGGACCACTCTCTGGTGAAGAGGAGAGTGGAGTGGAGGAGAGAGGGAGAGTGAGCGGAGTAGAGAGAGAAGGACGACACAGAGAACCGTGTGAGAGATGGTAGTTGGACTCTGGGGTTTGGTTCTCTGCTTCTGACTGTCACTGAATAAACTGAAGAGGTCAACTACTGTGCCTTCCTAATTCTTTTCCATAACAGTTCTACACGTTCCTTTTTCCTCCAGGTGGTTCACCCTCATCACCGCTTCAACCGCATGACCATGAGGCAGGCCGCGTGGGTCAGCGCCGCCGTGTGGCTCCTGGTGATCGGCCCTCGGCTCCCCATGCTGGCCTACAGCCACATCAAGGCGAGCGTCGGCGGGACCCAGTGCTTCTTCTTCACGTCGTACAAGGAGGCCTCCCGCGCCATCCTGTTCCTGGTGGCGCTGCACCGCGCCATCTCCGTGTTCGAATTCTTTGTGCCGCTGGCGCTGCTGCTGTTCTGCTCCGCCAGCATCTCCTGCATCCTGCGCCGGCGGACCATGATCAAGGCGCCGGGCGTGCGACGGGCCATGCGCGTCTGCGCCGTCATCGTGGCCGTGTTCGTCGTGTGCTTCCTGCCGGGCACGGTGACCACGGTGGGCCTGTGGATCATCCGCTCCCACCGGCCGTGGGACTGCGCCGCGTTCTACACGCTCACCCAGCTCACCGTGGCCTCGTTCGGGCTGACCTTCCTCAACTCGGCCCTGGACCCCATCATCTACTGCTTCTCCAGCACCATGTTCCGGAAGGCGCTGGTCGGCGCGCTGCCCGGGGTGCTGCGCCGCTGCTGTGCCCCGGGCGCAGAGGGGAAGAGCGAGTCGGGGCAGACGGGGCAGACCGCGTCTGGGAGTCATGGCAACGCACCGCATGAACTGACGCCCATGAAAGAGTAGCTCTACAGCCAGGGAGAAGTGAGGACATGCCCTGAAGTTTTGTACTGTGTTAAAGGACCACTTCACCACTTTTCAACTTCTCTTCCTATAATTGGTCCTCACTAATGTTCACGATAAAATACCACCATTTTTTTCTACTCGGTCTGTGTCTCATAGGAAGGCTGTGGGCAGTTCAGAAACCCGTCCACCAGTGACATCATCAATGGTGAATCCAAGCTAATAGAAACGGCAGGCTTTCTTTTCCTGAAAAGTTGCAATGCAAAAGTTGAAGCCATCGTTCTCACAATAATAAAAATCTAAATATATTTTAAAACAAATCTTGTTTTGCCTAATGATGTCACTGGTGGACGGGTGTCCGAACTGCCCAAAGCCCTCCTATGAGACACAGACTGAGTAGGAAAAAATGGTGGTGTTTTATCATGAACATTAGTGAGGACCAATTATATGAAGAGATGTTGAAAAGTGGTGAAGTGGTCCTTTAATACACGTTTTTATCATGTTCAAATACTGCGGTGGATCTCAAATGTTTTCATTTCAAGGGCCCCCCAGTTTGGTTTGCATTTAGGCCTCGGACCCCAATAACTCAATAAACCCTATGTTTATAAACATGAATATTCAGGTTTATAAACTTCATGTTTATATTTCACTAGACCGGTGCCCGGCTGTAGAGCACCGAGTCGGTGCCCCACACGGCTATCCAATATGCCCGTGTCAGAGTACTCGTTCCACCCATATGTCTGTGTCCCTTTTATGCCCATATATGGAGATTTCTGTAGTCGTCTCTGTGTCCCTTTATTCCTATGGAGTAAATAATGTAATAGGAGTAGTAATGGAGTTGTGTCAGGTATGCCCAAATATGAAGTGTGTTGCCTAATCTCAATGTGACGTCATGGAATCTAAAGGTGAGGGGAATTAGTATCATCAGGTCCACTGCAGGCAGAGCCTGATCAGAGCCTTTTGTGGTGGTTCTGGACAACCGTGTATCTGACCGACTCGACACCAGGCACTCACTCCCTGTGGTGGTGTGGACTGTGGAACGTGTGTGTCAAATTTGAACTCTGCGGGTTAGATGGATTAGACGTACACTACACACACACACACACACACACACACACACACACAGACGTGGCGCATATAGATAAACATGAAATATTTGTAGTGTACCAGTGTCTGCAGTTAGAAATGGGCACTCGGTGGGCTTACGGTGCAGTGCACAATGCAGTCCATTTCTATGTATTTGATGTACCATGTGTTCTTGCCTACTGTAAATCACTCTGGATTAAAAGCATCTGTTAAATGCCTAAATTGTGCACAGTATACAGGTTGTATGGAGATAACCATTTAGAGACACATCAAGTTGTTTGGCATGTTGACTTCACTAGGACAAACATGCTGTTGCAGTGTTATAGCTCCAATATCCGATAGATCCTACGTGTAATTCTGAATAGTTTTGTAATACCCAAATTGATTGTGAATTGCTTGTATACATTTGTCTCACTAGTAAAACAAAGACTGCATTTTGAAATGTGTTGGGTTTTCACAACCACACAGTCACTTTCCTTCTCGAGAGCATATAAGCATTGTGGTCCAAAAATAAACAAGCCGTCTCTGCGTTATTGTCGGGGAGGTGTCTCTGTATCGTTTGAGACAGTCAGTCACTCATTTATGATCTGCGAGTCTGTTTCTAGTGAAATTTTAACTAATTCAACAGCAGTAACAATAGTGTTCTCTCAGTCAGTTGATTCTTCATATCCATATGAGTGAAACGGCCACATGCGGCCCCCACCTGCGGCCTGCAGGTTAACCCATTGATGCCTGAGGCCGAATCTGGAAAAGCCTTCTAGGGCCTGACCTAAGGTTTCTAAAAACCTTCAAATTCGGATTAATTATTTTTTAAATAGTTATGTTGCTACATGTATAGCAATAGCTGATGAGACGCAGGGAGCGCGCCGGCATCAAGGGTAGAACAACGTATACGTTGCATCAGGCATCAATGGGCTAATATCAGAATACTGATATAGTATTGATTTCAGCAGTTACAATTCCAAACCCGCTTTAATTACTTCATGACGTATTAAATTACTAGTACTTAATGACTAGTACTAAAATGTTAGTCTGTGTGTCCAATGTAGTTATAGTTCATAAAGTTAACATAACTATAACTAAATGCATCTGAAATTCAATAAAAAGTTACTTTTCAGGATTCCAAGTCAAAAATAAATTCAGGTTTTCAATTCAAATGTAGCAAAAATAGCTGATCTACAAGCTCAAAATGCGACGTGTTTTGAGCTTGTAGACCGGCTATTTTTGCTACGACAGTAATATGCAATGTGGCCCTCTGGAGTGAGGGTGGAAATATATTGGCCATAGTCAAAGTTGCCCACCCATGGTCAAGACTGTTTTAGCGCTAATTCCTTGCAACCGTTTGGACCCAAGGAGTTGCATGGTGACCCTTTGGTGTGGTTAGGGCTTTAGTCTTATGCACCTGTACACAAGATGTAACAATAAAGTACAACCTTGATAAGATTATTAAAATGACAGGAAAAGTAAATTAATCCACGTTTTGCCAGCACAAAATGATCGTTTATTCATGCAGTAGAGTAGACTAAAATACATAGGCCAAGTTGGCCAACTGTACATTGTACATGTCACAAGAGTAGAATAAAATACACAGGCCTACTGTACAGTATGTAATCAGAGTAGAATAAAATACACGGGCCTACTGTACAGTATGTAATCAGAGTAGAATAAAATACACAGGCCTACTGTACATTGTATATGCCATAGAGAATAAATACATAGGCTTACTACAGTAGTCATAGAGTAGAATAAATACATAGGCTTACTACAGTAGTCATAGAGTAGAATAAATACATAGGCGTACCACAGTAGTCAGAGTAGAATAAATAGGCATACTGGAACAGTATACGCATGCATTGTATATGCAGTAGCTAATAAAAGACATAGGCCCTACTGTACAGTATGTGTGTATACCCATGCAACATGCTTGGACAGCATGTACAGTACCAATGCCTGAAACATACTCCACGTTAAAGGGGAATGTCTCCCTAAACCTTTTTCTTTTACAAATGTTGATAATTATGTACATTGACAAAAAATATATATATAGGGGAGCTGAAGCAGCAGAAGGAGCTGGAGCTGCTGCTGGAGGGGTCTAACGCTATAACTCCTATTCAATCGCGCAATTGTTTTTTGTTTACATCTGTTCTAGATGTGACAGCAACACTCCATGCATTGTTGACACTGCACTCTTCCTGGTCTACGTGAGCTGGTGTTAGACCCCTTCAGGAGCAGCTCCAGCTCCTTCTGCTGCTTCAGCTCCCCTATATCTTTATTTTATTTTTATTTTTGGTCAATATACATAATTATCAATTTACTTTTGTAAAAAAAAAAAGGTTTAGGGAGAAATTCCCCTTTAAGTAACGGCTCAAGCTACACAAGATGGGTTTCATGCATTGGCAGGTCACATGGCAGGTCACATGGAAATCATTATATGCGACACAAGCATGATGTGCATTGCAGTGAGGGGTTCTATCCAGTAACAGGGAATAGAATTAGTTTTGTCTTATTCGGTTTGTGTTCTTTAATGCTTTGCTCTAGATTTTATAATATAAAAGTGGGTCTCAAAGTCACCCCCCCCCCCCCCCTCCCAGGGGTCGACTTGGAAAAGGTTTGAGAACCACTGAAATAGCAGACTATTGGTGTCAGCATGTTCACCAGGCCGCCTGTTTCTGCCGGCGTTGTCACTGGCTTTTGCATAATTCCTGTAATTCCCGTGGAGTACGTAAATGCCAGGCTTAATAGAATGACAATTAAGACACCTCTACACTGCATGAAGCTCTCAAATGTGTTAACAATCTACTAGTGATTATAAACTTCAAAGGCATCAATATTAAGCAATATCTCACCTAAAATGTGAACATGAATACACTGCATGTAAGTCTCAAAATAAATCAACCATCTTAAATTATGTTAAAATTATAAGGTAGGATACACACATCCTCAATAATTGGGGAAATAAATAAAATGGGGAAATAAATAAAATGGGGTGCCGTAACACAAAACATAGAAACGTAATGTCTATAAAGTATATAACTCTCGTGCTTCACCAAACAAATTCACCCACTTAGGGCTTCAAAATTGAAATGAAAATATTTTAAATCGTTACATTATATTATATATTACTATTACTTTACACCCCACATAGTTGCAAATTGAGCCTCTTTCCCACCAAAACAATTCATAGTGCCCAGCCCTACCACAAAGTCAGTGCGAGTGCATGGTTCTACAGGTAGAAGAGGTAGTCATCCAGGTGGAAGCTGGGCTGCCTGTGGATGCTCTGACCCACCAGGAAAGCCAGCTTGTGCGCGTATTGGCAGGGAGCCGGGACTCTGATGATCCCCTGAAAACAAGCACAATGCAGGGAAAGATTACAATGTTAGTAAGATCATCACATCTTTTCATTCCCCACAGACAACTTGACTAGGTCATATTTGTCAGGACTGAACAATCTTTCCCAGATATCCAATATTCTATATAACTACTACTGTACTTACCAGGGTGTATACATAAACATTAGGAAAATGCCGCAATTATATTACAGGTACAAGCTTTAGGCCAGGGCACCAAACGCCTGGCCCAGACCATTTCAAGTAACGGTGAAAAAAAAATACTATCAGGGCCTCAGGGGGCTGCTGAAATGAGTCAGCCGGCAGGACCCCCTTAAGCAAAAAGCTTCCGCAGCACCCCCGGTTTGACAGAATTCTGACCTGGGGGGCATCGGACCAGTTTTGTCCCAGCCACCACAGAGTTAAAAGGTTAAAGTTAGGACCATTAGACTCATTGTAACCTGGGGTCCACGTATGCTTTCTATGGCATAGGCAGGATCCACCAGGAGAATCTAGACAGCTGCGCAACATTAGACTAATTAATTAGAGTAACAGATAGAGAGAGTAGTGTGTGTGTACGTGCCTGCGTCAATTTAACAAAGGTGGAGACGATCAGAATTCAGCAGAGAGTGATCGACGTTTGCGCTACTCTATGCCAAATTGAAGAGGACGCAGACCTTTTTTTTCCTCCCTGGAAATAAATACTTCTGTGTTTCCGAGGCTAGGCTCATTGTAACTTTAAGCATTATGCTTTGCTGCACTCACCCCACCTTGTGGAGAGGGCTTACTGAGACAACATTTAGTCCAGGAAGGAAGGGAGACCAGTGTCCATGACACTTTGATATACTAAAAACATGTATTACACACATAAAACCCCAGGAAAGTGTTTCTCCCAAACATCATTAAAATAAGATCTGGTTGCAAGAGGTGAAGTGGCCCTTTAATACAGCTCTGGTTATAAAATTGTTTTACTTAAGAAAATATTGTTTTTAGCCAAAATGATCAACAGAACTTTCAACAGAGCATTTTAAAAGTCATTTCTAGAAGATTAGGTGAGAGAAGCACCGGCTTATAGATGACAGACAGAGCAGCTTACCTGCCAGTTGTAATACATGTCGTAGGTGAGACAGACAGAGTAGCTTACCTGCCAGTTGTAATACATGTCGTAGGTGAGACAGACAGAGTAGCTTACCTGCCAGTTGTAGTACATGTCGTAGGTGAGACAGACAGAGCAGCTTACCTGCCAGTTGTAGTACATGTCGTAGGTGAGACACAGAGCATCTTACCTGCCAGTTGTATAGGGCTGACCCAAAAAAATCGATTAATCGACGATCGATCGATATGCACGGGAATCGATCTTGAAATAAAAAATCGAATAGTCATTAAAAAAAAAAGCGGCCGCTTTTGGTCCGCGAGCCGGCCCCATTTGGTCCGCGAGCCATACTGCATGCTGGCGCCTCGCAGACCTCGCAACGCCTCCTCCCCTCTCCCCCCTCCCCCCTCACTCAAGTACGCCCCGCACCAATCCGATACCACATTTTATTTAATCACGTGATGCGCGCAGCACGGTGAGACGGGGCCGCCGGTATTGAAAACGCGCATCTCCAGCCATAGGTGTGAACGGCTTTGCCGACGTGCGAATGGGGGACAATTTAAAACAAAGGCGGCTTGCTGTAGTTTGCGACTAACATAAATTTGCGCCGTGGGTGGAACGGGTGGAAAAGTTTGGTTACATTTTAAAATACAAGAGGGGAGCTAAATGCACTGCAGTGATCCAACTATTGCAACTTCAACGGGAGGGAGAGAGAGAGAGAGAGGCAGAGAGAGAGAGAGAGGCAGAGAGAGAGAGAGAGGCAGAGAGAGAGAGAGATGCAGAGAGAGAGATGCAGAGAGAGAGAGAGAGGCAGAGAGAGAGAGAGAGGCAGAGAGAGAGAGATGCAGAGAGAGAGAGAGAGGGGCAGAGAGAGAGAGAGAGGCAGCGAGAGAGAGATGCAGAGAGAGAGAGATGCAGAGAGAGAGAGAGAGGCAGAGAGAGAGAGAGAGGAGGGGGGTCACGTTAGCAACAGGCTAAGCTCACAGCATATCGGTACGTTCGTTCTATAAACGGTAGATCCGCTCCCGTTTGGGGGCTGCTCCCAGCCCCTAAACGGTAGCGATCTACCCTTTAATAGAACGAACGTACGGTGCATTTGTTGCATGAAGCGTAGATCTGCGAGCTCGCAGCACGTCATGTCACAAACCGAAACAGCTGTCATTTGGTTTTGTCATTTCCCTCCCTCCACAGTTAGACTGCTGCTCTGTGCTGAGGAGTGCTCTCGTTAGTTTTATTGTCCGTGGCCATGAAAAGTGCGTTCTCTCCCGAAGTTTGTTTGTTAGTTGCGGCCGCACAGGGCCTCACGGAGTCGCAGACGGCATTTTTGTATTAGTTGAAATGGAACGGCTCCTCTCTCTCTCTCTACCAATATTATACTGCCATGTCTTAATACAGTGTTGCTTTTTACAAATACAATAAGCAAATGAAGAAGGTTGATCACAAAGTTAGTGTGCTACTTTGATGGGAATGCGACGCGATTAAGAATACCTGCCTGGGTGCTGTGCAAACAGTGAATCATTATATAGTTTCTTACCTTGTTGTGGCTCGTGCTGGTTTGAAAAAAGAAGAATTATAGGCATAATCCAATTATAATCCAAGGTTTGTTTGTCTGGAGGATGGAGATCCAACACTATGTCATATTATTAAAGTAGGCTAAGTAAACTTTAAGAAGAGCTGGTCAGTGAGAAGCTGCTCCGCTCGGCTAATTGATTTGACCTATATTTGCGCAACTGACTGGCATTTGGCAGCACCTCGCTGCTGTCATAAAGCCTCGATTAAATGACGTTTTATTTCACTTAATTTTACGGCAAGATCAGGAAAATGCCTTTCCTTTACACTTGCGTGTGCTGTTTCCACGAAGCCTCTAAATGCAAAATGCTGTTCGTCCTGTGCTGCTTTGGATTATATATATTTTTTATTTGAGAGGTAATGCCTGTGTCAGGCAGTTTTATTTAATGTTGACTTGTTACGGTCGGATGTTTATTGGGTCAAAGCAACAATTGTTGCTTATTGTTAAATAATAAAATAATTGAGACCAATCCAAGCATGCGTTTCTCTCTCGTTGTTTTATTTATTTTACACCGGGGCTCCACCGGGCGTGTCAGCGTCGCGTCTCCGTCACCGTCAGGGAATGTTCCCTTTTTAATCAATGAAGGGTGGCTCCACTGCCCGCGTTGCGTGACATTAACGCGTGCATTAAAATTGCACCGGTGCGTTTTTTGACCTACGCGACGGAGACGCACCGCGTCCGGTGGAGCCCTGGCGTTAATTCATTGTGCGTCACTGCTCGCCGCGCAACCCCCCCCCCCCCCCCCCCCGTCGGATGACGAAGCGTCGACGATCGATCGCTATTCGTTTCGAAGCGTCGATCATCAAAAGCGTGATCGAAGGTCAGCCCTACAGTTGTAGTACATGTCGTAGGTGAGACAGACAGAGCATCTTACCTGCCAGTTGTAGTACATGTCGTAGGTGAGACACAGAGCAGCTTACCTGCCAGTTGTAGTACATGTCGTAGGTGAGACACAGAGCAGCTTACCTGCCAGTTGTAGTACATGTCGTAGGTGAGACACAGAGCATCTTACCTGCCAGTTGTAGTACATGTCGTAGGTGAGACACAGAGCATCTTACCTGCCAGTTGTAGTACATGTGGCAGAGTTTGTAGGTGAGTCGCTGGACGTGGTCAGGCTTCAGGCCGCTGGTGTCGTACACCACGTTGTAGTGGGTTGGGGAGACGCTGCCCAGGCGAACAGACTGGCTCACTATGTAGTAGTCGTACCTGGAGTCAAACATATCATCAATGACTAAAATGTTAGGGAGTAAGGTACTAGTGGACAAGAGATCCAGTACAAGTTATTTTACACTTGGTTGCATGCTGAAGATGGCAGTTGGCAGATCTACAAGCTCACAATGAGTCTCAGTGAGACGCGTTGAGAGCTTGTAGATCTGCCATTTGTGCAAGTGTAAAATCAGTCATTACGACGGCATCAAGGCCCGCCAAAATACAAGTCAGTCGACTAAATCATCTTTTGAGTTAGTCGACTAAAATCTTATGATATTTAGTAGACTAAAACTAGACTGAGTCACATTTTAGTCATCTGTTTTCATCTTAAAGGACTGACTACATCTAAATGTTCTGTCCAAATCAACAGATGCCATGTAGTGATAGTGGTGTCAGAACTTACCACTCGGGCCTGGTCACCTCGGTGTCAACTACAGTTCCAGGGGGAGGGTAACTTACCACTCGGGCCTGGTCACCTCGGTGTCAACAACAGTTCCAGGGGGAGGGTAACTTACCACTCGGGCCTGGTCACCTCGGTGTCAACAACAGTTCCAGGGGGAGGGTAACTTACCACTCGGGCCTGGTCACCTCGGTGTCAACAACCGTTCCAGGGGGAGGGTTGGCCAGCTTGCCATTCATGTAGGTAAAGAACCTGGAGCAGATGCGCTTCTTTACCACGATCACGGTAAACTTGGGCCTAGAACAGAATTTTGTATGAGCTTTGTCGTTTTGCAGTACACTGGACACCTCACGTACTTGGATAATTACGTGATGATGATGTGTGAGAACACGCGCACACATTCTGGGCCCTTATCCCTCAACTTAGCTATTTTTTACCATTTTGAAAAAGGTTCAAATGGCCGATCTACATGGACACATTGTGAACTTGTAGATTGGCTATTTGAACCATTTCAAAATGTTTTTCAAAATAGTAAAAAATGGCTAATAAGTTTAGGGATAAGGACACACACACACACCACACACACACAATTTCTATTCGTTATGGATAATATTTGCCTTTATTCATAATTACTGAAACACAATTGTTAGAATATTCCTCACATATTGATACATCTATATTTCCATGTCTGAATGTATTAGTTATAGCATTTTCTGCTTTACTGTTATCAGTATCAGTATAAATATTGTATTAACACAATAATTAGACATTTCTATATTAGTTATTGCCATTATACTGTAGATGTACTGCTGCTTTAATGATTTTTAGGAAGGCAACACCACAAGCCCTTCTGTTTTTTTTTTGCATTTCCGGTTTTGATTTGTTCATTTCCATATAAAAGTATTGTTCTTTACATTTGTTTTTATTACAAGTTTTAAAAAAATGTGCAAATAAACTAAACTAGAAGCAAAGCCAGGGATACTCTTCTACAAACCACTTTGGTCTGGAAAATGTATAACTCCTTGGAGACGTTTGGTTCTTACATGTAGTCGGTCCCCATGGATTTGATCGATTCAATCATCTGGGGAACCTCAAAATCAACCACACTGGCCAGCATGCCATCTCCCACTCCATCTCTGTACACTACGATGCGGGCAGGCAGCTGCTGGTTGAACTTCATGTAGTCCTTTAGTGCACCTGAAAAAACACATTCCATTCAGGAAATTGCTAGGCCGAATCGAACCGAGGCACGGAGTCAGACTGCTAGGCTGAATCGAACAAGGCACAGTCAGACTTCCTGAACGCAGAACATTTAAATGAACTGAGCATACCAACAAAGGCCATTTTCAATCCATCCATGAGTTCCTGTCCTCGGTCCTGCAGAACACACTTGGAATACCACCTATTAAGCACAGACAATTGAACATTTTAGGAAAAGATCATCATAAAGCAGTTGTTTTGTTAGTTAACATTAATACATAGGAGTAGAGATGTCCCGATACAGTATCGGATCGGCCCTGATTTGTCATATCGGTATCGGTGAATATGCCAGTCTAACCACAGATCCGACACAGGGGTAAGGGGTTGACACTATGGCAGGTAAATAAAATGTTGGGACATGTGGAGTTCGCTTTGGAGTTGCCCAAACTGCAAGTGCACATTTGAGTGAGGAGTCTGATATAAACACAACATGAGATATAGCTATAAACACAACATGAGATCACGACACTGGTATCGCCTAACACAGAAATGTAGGTATCGGGATTGGATGCGAAAAAAGTGTATCGGGACATCCCTACATAGGAGCAAACACAAATTGCAGTTCCCATCCGGCCACTCTACCGGCCACATACTTTGACAGCAGGAATTAGTAAAATGGCCATTAATAAACGTACTGTAACTAGATCAATATTGAACTGCATGGCCCTAAATAGTTATCAGAAACATCTTGCACATAAATTAAAAGTGTATTGCTTCCAGAGAAGGTGCCATTGCTCTTCAGCACTCTGCTTTCTCCAAACTACATTAGCAACACCTGTAACAACACCAGCTAGCTTTGGTGACGGCGACTCGTCAACATACTGACAGTCACCCTTACCCTGCGCTCACAGAGGCAGTGACCGAGGGGTCAACATACTGACAGTCACCCTTACCCTGCGCTCAGAGAGGCAGTGACCGAGGGGTCAACGTCATACTGACAGTCACCCTTACCCTGCGCTCACAGAGGCAGTGACCGAGGGGTCAACATACTGACAGTCACCCTTACCCTGCGCTCAGAGAGGCAGTGACCGAGGGGCCAACAACATACTGACAGTCACCCTTACCCTGCGCTCACAGAGGCAGTGACCGAGGGGCCACTCTTACCCTGCGCTCACAGAGGCAGTGACCGAGGGGTCAACGTCATACTGACAGTCACTCTTACCCTGCGCTCACAGAGGCAGTGACCGAGGGGTCAACGTCATACTGACAGTCACTCTTACCCTGCGCTCACAGAGGCAGTGACCGAGGGGTCAACGTCATACTGACAGTCACTCTTACCCTGCGCTCACAGAGGCAGTGACCGAGGGGTCAACGTCATACTGACAGTCACTCTTACCCTGCGCTCACAGAGGCAGTGACCGAGGGGTCAACATCATACTGACAGTCACTCTTACCCTGCGCTCACAGAGGCAGTGACCGAGGGGCCACTCTTACCCTGCGCTCACAGAGGCAGTGACCAAGGGGCCACTCTTACCCTGCGCTCACAGAGGCAGTGACCGAGGGGCCACTCTTACCCTGCGCTCACAGAGGCAGTGACCGAGGGGCCAACATCAACTACCAGTTGCAGCAGAGGTGTTCAGACTACACATACATGCTATGATACTAACCTGGTCATGCCCTGGTTCAGGCTGGCCACCAGAGCACCAATGGACCTCTTTCCAGCAATGGTGTCGTGGTAACAGTCAATTCCCACAACCATCAGCTGTTTGAGCTGCAAAAACAGTGATTACGTTTAAAACGTTGAAGCTGCATTTGTTTACTGCTTGAAACTTCCTTTCACCCTTTGTCAGCCTTCTGATTGGTCCCTTACTGACTAACCAGCAGGCTCTTTCCACCTTGTTTATATTGAATTTACTAAAACATTGGAAAAAACTAAAAACAAACATGATATGACCAGTCACCATGCTGCACCTGTGATGTTCCTTTTTACTGACACCAAGTTTAAAATAAATTATAAATTGAGTGAACAGAATATCAATATGAAGCAACTGAAAATGTTACTCCAATGGTAGTGGATGGAGAGAGAGGATTTTTGTCCAACCACGAAACGGCAACCAATGGGTGCGAAGAGGGGCAGAACCACAGGCGGGCCTTGACAAAAGGGGTAAAGGAGGGTGGGCGGAGCAAATAGGAGCGGGCAAGTACAAAGGACGCCAATAGGCCTATCTCACAGCATTTCCCCACCCCCTTTTGGACATAGTGGTGTTTTTTGCGGTCCATGTTAAAAGAGGTATTTTCACAAGCCACAAACTACCGTTTTGTAAAGGTAAGATTTATTCTACTTATTTGAGTTGTTATACCATTGTGGTTTCTTCCTATTATTATCGGTCTTTGACATTTTAACATTAGGAAATGTACTCTACAGAGAAAAAAAGTGTAAATGCCTAATGTTAAATGACACCTCTATCTACCGGAAGTGGGTGTGGAAAGGGGGCTGTGAGATAGGCCTATGGAAACAAGGCATACAATATAGTTCCCCAATTCAATGCCGGCCAACTCCCATTGAATCAGCATTTTGGATTGTGTGATGGGGGACTAACCGGTATGTCGACCGTCCACAGCTCCCCTCCCATCTTGCAGACCATCTGCAACGCAATCTTGGTGGCTATGGTCACAAGGGCTTGCTGCCGACCGAGGGTGCGGGACAACACACACTGACTGGGGGTAGGGAAGTCCACACAGAGGTACTTCTTTACACTGTCGTATTTGTCCTTCTTAACGCTGGGGAGGACCACCACCACCTATGAGAATGGACAAAATAACAGTTCCATGTTAATATTACAGGTACACAGGTTGTAGGAGCCAAAGAGTGCTTAGCCTATGGTTATTCCACTTAGTTGGTGATGGGTGTGAGCACCACATTGACGCTCCATTATTGGTGGGAGCGCCTCTGTGGGTGGCCACCAGACAGGTCACAAATAAAGGTGTCTACCAGCTCACTCTAAGGACGCTTGAACTTGGAGGCAGGGTGAGCTGGGAGCGATCATTTTTGTTGACCGCACTCGCACTTTATTGATACATTTGGTTCATTCATAATTGGTTTGCTCACTGTTTGATTCTTTGCACATTTATTGCATACGTATTTATTATTGAAATTGAATTGTAATATTTGGTGCACTGAACTATATAAACATTTTAAACTTATGAGCTCGTTTGGACATGAATCATTTTATCATTGTTTGTGGCGCGTCATTACAGATTGTTTTTAGCTCCCAGGTTTAGCCTGCCGGCATGAGTAATTCATTGGGAATTATTATCAGCCACAACACAGGTCACCAAGCAGTGTCAGCCGGGAACATCTTATAATTTTAATAATTATTCATTACGGCAGTGATTTTGATCAGTAATAATCTGCCTTTGTTTAGTGGAATGCAAAACGTTCTCACCTACTAACTTCCAGGAAACCGAGCCCGAGGTCCTCTGGTAAAGTGGTAATAGTCATGGTAATACTATAGTGGCGGGCAAAATAATTCCAGTCCATGTTATCACTTTAGTAAGGGCATTTTATCAGGTATTTGACCAATCTGGGAACTAAATCGTTACCAAGAAATTTCTTCACCAATGTGTTTCTAAAGGTGTCTAATAACATGTACTAAAAGTTTGAAATTCAACTCCAGTGGGAAAATTGAGTTATTAGCATAATATGTGACCATACCCATAACATCCTATATAAGGCAAAAAAGTCCAAATTTCATCATTCTTTAAGTAGCATGTGACATATGGAACTAGGGTGATTTCATGATTCTGAATCCATTCCAAGCATTAGTTTTGCACAAAAAAACACTCCTTGGGCTAAATTAGGCCATATCCAGTTGACCAAATGTGCTGACCTCATCACGTTTGTGTGGCCGTTTTCCTCCCAAGGAGTGTTTTTTGTGCAAAACTAATGCTTGGAATGGATTCAGAATCATGCAAACACCCTAGTTTCATATGTCACATGCTACTTAAAGAATGATGATTTTTTTTTTGCCTTATATAGGATGTTATGGGTATGGTCACATATTATGCTAATAACTCAACACGGGAGTTGAATTTCAAACTTTTAGTACATGTTATTAGACACCTTTAGAAACACATTGGTGAAGAAATTTCTTGGTAACGATTTAGTTCCCAGATTTTCATAGATTTCTCTTACTACTTACCATCTGGGTGTCCTGCATAACATTTTGCTGCAGGGCTCTGAGGAGACACTCCTGCCGGTCCTCATAAGCCACCCTTTATAAAAAGGAAACACGAAAATAAGTAAAAATAAAAAGCTTTGTTTTTAACCAGGCCGAGTAAATGGTAATGGTGCATTTATATCCAAAGCGCTTTACATTCACACATTGACAGCAGAGGAAACCATGCAAGGCACCAACCTGCATATCGGGAGCGATTAGGGGTTCAGAGTCTTGCTCAAGGACACATCGGACACCAACTATGGGAGAGCCCGGGATCGAACTGGGAACGTCAGTTCCCATCCGGCCGCTCTATACCAGCCACTCTGACATCTACGTTTGAGTCAAAGCTCTGAGCTCAGCATTTTGTTTCACCCCAATTGGGACACTCTTCCCTCATGGCTAGAAATCTTATGACTGCAATGGCGTCTTCACACCACAAGGTGTCATAGTGTGATACATTATGCTTTTGTGGTGTGAAATACTGTGCAGTGAGGGCTTGTTGCGTCAGCATCAGTAACTCACAGGGTAGGTCTGTCAATCCGGATGCCCAACGGGCCGGAGACCATGCCGATGGTCTCTACAAGGGACTGGGCTTCCTTGGAGGTGCGGCTGGTGTAGAACACGATCCACTTCTGCAGTGGGGGAGCTTTGATGAGGGGAATGCCCTTCATCTCCCGGGACCAGTCGGCTGCCATGGGGTTGTAGTCATACTGCCGTTGAACACAACAAAAAGCAGTTTGACCCAACTGCATACAAACTGCATACACTTTTATTTTTACTTAAGTAAAAGTATCAATACTGCAATGTTGAAACACCGTTACAAATAAGTCCAGTAAGGTTATCAAAATTCCTCGAGTACTTTTGGTATATGTTGATGCCAATCATTTTGAAAATAGTTGATCTACAAGCTCACAACACATGTGAAATTGGCTATTTTCAAATAGCATGTGTGCGCACGCACGCGTGTGTGAATATATTAGCGATTATGTGACATTGCTGCACGGGCGAATCGCAATGCATTGCTGAATCGATCATTTTTGACACCACACATACATTTATATATAGGTCTGAAGTGGTTTACTTATGTTTTGTAATAATCCAAATCTACAAAGTAACTACAGTTTTCAAATAATAGAGTACAAGTATACTATTTGTATCCGAGATGTAGTGGAATATAAGCAAAAGTATTGAATACACCAGTAAAGTGAAACTACCTCAAGTACTTATACTGTACTTGCATGTAGTTACTTTGCACCACTGTCTGCATCAACAATCACACCATTCCGAGTTCCATTTTGCTCAACACTCAAGATTATCGAGCATAGTAAATATAATAAAAAAATGGGTGAACTAGTGCTGTTGAATGTTGAAGTTGAATGTCGGTACAAAGACGGGATGTTTTCCTTTCTTACCGAACGGGAACCCTGGAAAAGCCTCTCGGCTTGAAGAACTCTGCCCTTCATGGTCAGCAGCTCCTTATCGAAGCTGAGTCCCCAGGTGTTCAGCTCTGCCTGGACCTCAGGGTTCCTAAAAAGAAGGGACGTGCAGAGTGTTAGAGAGGCAGGGGGCCGACATCCCGTAAGAGGGCACTTTTATATGAAAATAGCTGATCTACAAGCTCTCAACACGTCGCAGCGCAACGTGTTGTGAGCTTGTAGATCAGCTATTTGCTATTTTTGGGGCGCACATTTTTAGCTAGTAGAGATGCGGTGTAACGACCTGGATTTCTAAACAAATATGTTCAACACAAAATGCTGCGTTAAAGTTCAGGAGACTTCAGAAAAAAAGGAATTCTCCTGAATGCTGCCATTCCATGGCATGGAAAGGAGTGGCATTTGCATTTCTTTCACCATAGTAAATGCTGCATTTGTGGTCTGGAAAGGGCAGTTGTTTTACAGACGAGTAAAAGGGCAGCGGCTGAAGCCCCCTTTCATGTCTGTGTGTGCACATCCCTGCTAAAAAGAATGTTTTGTATGTGTGCTGTGCCCTCATCCTGTGCCCGCAGGGTTCAGTTCTGTCAAATCTTTGGTTCTAGAATCTAGATGAACTGCGTAAGGACATTGGCCCTGATGAAAACTTACAAAAATAATTGATTTGGAATAGACTTAATATCCTAATAAAATGGCACCATCTTCCTTTGAGCTGCATGCACTCTTGTTCCAAGATTGCACACCAACAAGTCTGCCTACTTCTGCCATACATCTTAAAAGTGACGTACTCATTAATTTGGTTGACAAATTGGTTGAGGCGACACTCTCTCTGCTCAGGGCTCAGTCTGGTCTTACTGGACAAGTCTTTCATGATACTGAAGTCGGCACGCATCTTGTCTGTCAGACCTGTGGGTAATAGCATACAAAAAACAACAAAACTATAGTATTTATAACTACTGGATACTAGTAAATGGGAGTAGGGGATAGGATTAAAAGTAAAACTCAAGACAATACAAATAAGCATGCTTTCAAAACATATTTTCTAACCTGCTATGGTGTACATTTCTGGGGTAATGTTTTTAGCACATGAATTTCAGAAACACAGGAGCCTGTCTTACAGCAATATACATTTATATTAAAAAAAAAAAAAAAAAAAAAAAAAAAAAAAAAAAGGTACAGTGGTTCTCAGAGTGGGGTTCAGGGACCCACAGGGGTCCTTGAGGGTGTTCCCTTCCTGGCAAAATTGGTTTGGGCTTAATATAGCATGAAAATCAGTTTACAACCGCCATTTTCAAAATATCATGTCAAAATGGAAAGAAAATATGAACAATTTGGAATATTCTTGAAACAAGACAAAGTCTAGCATGAAATATTTTCAGGTGGCGAGCCGCAGCCAAATGAATTAGTGGGTCCTTCTTGACATGCAAAGGTTTAGGAACCACACAAAATGGCAAACGGAGTGTAAAGGAGAGCAGAGCAGAGTGTGAATGGGCTGGTACCTGTGAGGTAGCAGAGCAGAGTGTGAATGGCCTGGTACCTGTGAGGTAGCAGAGTTCTGGGATCAGCATGGCGGGCCCAGGGGGAGCCGACCCAGAGTGTAAAGGAGAGCAGAGCAGAGTGTGAATGGCCTGGTACCTGTGAGGTAGCAGAGTTCTGGGATCAGCATGGCTGGCCCAGGGGGAGCCGACCCTGGAGGACCCCTCTTCTTTACATTACTGACCAGCAGTGCCTGGTCAACACAGAGGATCTCCAGGCCATATTGCTTTAAGAAAGATATATAATGATTAGGAACGTGTAGACCTGTGGTCACTTTTAAACTGGCATCCCTAGTTTTGGGCATGAACCGTTTTCTTTTAAAAAGATTGGTGAAAATGCATCATCAAAAGGTAGTGTAAGTGGTTCTTTGATTAAGTGTTAAAAAGCTCTATATTGTGATAGTACTATTGCTATAGACTAGAGTGTTTGTTCACCAACAGTCTCCATGTCTCTCCAGCTTTTTATTAAACAGAAAATGCATTTTCAGAAATCGAAACTGGGATACCAATTTTATCCAAATCAGGATAGAGAACGCAGTCAGGATAGGATCCAGATTAATATCACTTAATCTGATCGAAGACGTTGACGCACAACAAAACAGTAGAGCTTATTTCACCAACGTGCAGACCGTTTTTTCCACTCTGAACAGCTTTCTGTAGCACATGTCAATTATTTAAGTATTTCCACTCCCCCTATTGTGTCCACAATCTCTACAGCATTACAGTCATGCGTCCACATTCCCTATACAACTACAGCAAAACATGTTGTTCCCAGCAGGAAAACCTACAGTCTTGTAGTAGTCCTTGAAGGAGACCTCAGTATCTGCCCTGGTGAAGGTGTTGGTTGGACAATGATCCCAGGCGATATCATCAATCTTATATGTTTTGTTGTTATATCTGAGGAAGGCAAAAAAAAAGAAAAGTTGGTGGTTTCTGGAGAAATGCACACCTTATACTGTGCATCGTTAATTAGAGGTCACCGGCCACCACTCGGTGATCGGACGATTTAACATGGACGTCTAACATGGGACTTATGGGGGCTTCCAGTAGACTATATTGGCTGCATACGTGCAGTAACTGCAGTTACTCTTTAGTCTCAACTCCATCAAGGTGTCAGACGGGCTAATACACAACAATGTGAGTCATGAACTCATTTTCCTTTTTAACAAATTTTCCTCTGCAAAGTACTAGTAGTACAAAGTAGTAGTAAGGTTGAAATGTCTTTTTTGCAATTAGAAATATATCCGGGGCTTGCAGGGTTAAAGTCCTATCGCCCAGCCCTACTCCCAATGTAATGTCAAATCTTTCTGCACCTCAAGTCATAGCACTCTGTCTGTAACTGCCGGTGACACTTTTTCTGCAATAATTTCTTTAGTTTCAAGTTTGTTATATTCTTTATTTATTGTTCGTCTTATTTTGTTGGAGCTTAGATAAAGCTCCATTAGAACACCCGTTGAGACCATCCACATCGTATTCTTTCACAAAAACAAAGGTCTGCTACAGTGAAAACTCACTCCGCTAACCAGGGATGCTAGGTCGGTGCAGAAAGCTACTGGAACTCTGGGGTTCAAACATAGCACAGCAAGCAACAGGCAGGCACTTGCCACAGTTGCCTAGTTCAAACCCATGCTGTGCTTCCACCTCTCACTCTCATGTGCCTGAGTGAAGCCAACAGGCTTCAGCTATGTGCACTCTAACAGGAAGTTTCAAATCAGGTGACAAGTATCAAAATAAACAAGTAGTAACAAAATAAAGAATATAACAAAATTGAAACTAAAGAAATGATTGCAGAAACAAGTGTCACCGGCAGTTACACTGTCTGCCAAGTAGCGCAGAACAGATTTCAAGCTACTACAGTTATTACTTGGTTAGGACGATGAGGCCGAGCAACTCCTTGGTGCAGGCTTCTCTGAAGTACTGCACTGGACACTTCTGCCTCATGTTGGTCATCAGGTCGAGCACAGTCTCACTCCTCAGCACCTTATGGCTCACGTCAGCACACATCATGATGCCCGCCTCGTACTGCAGGATTGTGGACTGGTAGCCTGGCCAGATCGTCAGTCTTTGGAGAGAAAGAAAGTCCATCAACTAGGGCCGGGAATAACCTTGTATCACAATGCAGGTTGATTTTGAATAATGACTATAAATGGTGCATTTATATAGCGCTTTTATCCAAAGCACTTTACATAGATTGTACATTACATTCACCCAGTCACACGCATTCATACACCGATGGCGGCGGAAACCATGCAAGACACCACCTACCAGAACTATTCCTCAGTAATTCTGTATAAACGCAAAGTCAAAGCCTTAATTAAAACACTTTCATTTCGAGTCCATAAAGATCTTTAAAGTAAAACAATAATAATAATCCCAGGGGGTTCTTATTATAGAGCAGGATTACATTCATGACTTGTAAAACCAGGTCAGGTGAGCGAGATGCCTGCCGTACCGTACCTGTGCTGTGGGATGTGGAGTGGATCGTTGGGGTTGTAATAGTGCCGTCCAATCTGCTGCATGTTCAACATTCTCAGGATCCTAACAAATTGAAGAATTGGAAATTAAAATAAAGTTGTCAATATTGGTTTCAAAGACATAAACACTTCACATAATACACAGTTACAGGACTGGAACCGTTCAGGGTGAAGGGTTAAGGCAAAGGCATGAATTGATTGCCCGAGTTCTCTGGTCTTGGTGAATATTAAGTAGTTCCGGTCATTTGGTGGGGGGCACAAAACTAGTGTTATTTGTATTGAACCTTCATTCAACTTAGACCCCTCGTCGCATGGAACTATGTTTTTGTGCTGCTGCTGTCAGTGATACTGGACAGTTGCTTTATGCTAGAAATGGGTCACCAATACAAATTACGCTAGTTTTGTGGATTAATTTATTTTTAATGTGAGGATCCCAGTGCCCCCCACCAAATGACCAGAACTATTTCATATTCACCAAAACCAGAAGTTCCACCACAGGACTGCAGGCAATCACATAATACCTTTGCAGCCAACTACTATATTTATGGCAAGGATTTCCTACAACTTTAAGTCCAACAATCTGAACCAACTCTTTAAAGCATATCGAGTGATGTATGAAGTGCTGCTCATCCACTTCCCCGTCCAGTGTTTTTCCCAGACAGACTGGAGATTCTAGACACAAGCATGCTCCTCTAAACTTTAGGCATGTGGTCTTGAGTCTTTGTTAAATGTGAGGTGATGTTCTGTTTTAACTTTTAAGTCATTATGTGGCATAAAGAAGTTAAGAACAGTAAATTATTGACTTCACTTTGGAAACGCCAGTCAAACCAATACTCCAAACTGTATCAAACAGAGCATATGTTCTGCCCAACTTTATTCTCTCATCATCATATTGGAAATATAAATAACAGTTGACATCGACCAGCATTTTGAACTTTTGAAGTGTACTGTAGGACAGACCTTTTAAAGATGATGTTGTAAAACTGCAGGCATGCTGGTGAGGTGGGGGGCAGCTCATTCGTCAGCGTAACCGTTATTTGGACCTTCTCTCCGTGCCGCGTTTCACTGTACAGCACCGTCTCCTAAACACCAGTGAAGACATCACAGGGATATGGATCTATGGCAGTGGTTCTCAACCAGTGGTGCTTGAGGAGGGGGTTCCAGGTGGTCCCCAGTATGATGTTGGTAACCAAATGGACCCTTATAGATCTTTAACTCTGGAGAACGTAAAATTAATTGCGGGTCCATTTGGTTTCATTTTGATGAGAGCAATGGTCCACGCTCTCATTTTTACAAGAAGGCTACACAATTTGAGAATGAAAAATAATTGTTATTTTGATCAAAGTTTGCCTGTTATCCCTTGGTACCAACATCAACACTGCATGAAACTGTGGACAAAATCTTATCAGACAACCAATTATTCTAAGTTTTGGGTCTGAGAGGCTAAATCTCATCAAATGGTGGTCCTTGGCTAAAAATAATGGGCCTTGTATGAAAAGGGTTGAAAACCACTATGGGGGTCCATAATAACAAACTACAAGTTGTTGTCTCCACCAGGCCGAAGGCATGGGGAGAGAGTATGTTTTGCACTCCGTCCGTCCGTGTGTCCGTCCGTCCGTGTGTCCGTCCTTCCTTCCGTCCGTCTGTGTACAGCTAATCTCCGGCACCGTTAACCCGGTCGATGCCAAACTTTGCACACACACACTCCCTGGATGCCAACGATGAACCTCTGCCCCGCATTTTCCAGAACGGCCTGTTATAGCGCCACCATGAGGCAGCTTTTCACATTTTTTTTACCTAAAACTGCACCGATCTGCGTGAAACGTTGCATGCACACTCCCTAGAGGCCAAGGACAAACCTTTGACCTGCATTTTCCCCATCTGCCTTTTATAGCGCCACCAGGAGGCCGACTTTTGTAAAACACATTTTTTTATATTACTCCTCCAGATTCTGTCCAAAAATCTCACAAATCGTTACACAGTATCTCTATGGTCATGTGCTCAAGTCGGATCTGTCCGATATTTCATATTCCATCCTAATTGGCTATAATTGGCTTTCACAGTTTGCAAGATTGCCCCGTTTTGAACAAAAGCCTCAAATCATGAACGCAGCATGCAATTTACGTGAAATCTTTCACACATTTTCTTACTAGGCTGAGGAATATGTCCCACCCTTTTCACATTGGCCTGTTATAGCGCCACCAACAGGTTGATTTTTGCAAAACACATTTTTGGAACAAAATGCCTCAAATCATCCAATTGCCATCAAAGGCAAACATGTTTATATTACTCCTAAACATGTTGCCAAACATCTCACACAGTCCTATCCTCCTGGTGGAGACCTGTGCCCAGAAGGGCACTTTTTCTAGTTGTTTTTGTTTCTTTTAATAAAAGTACCTTGTTGTGAAGTTTCCGGGGCAGGAAGAGGAGGGACCCGTCGAAGGAGCGTGCCTTGCCCAGCGCCTCACTGTGTTGAAAGAGGAGGGCGCTGCGCAGGCGCCTCGCCTCCATCTGCGGCTTGTAGTCCACATGGTACTGATAGAGCGCCCACTGGGGACGGGACAGGAGCCGCAAGTAGTTGGCTTTCAGCACGATGTTGGGGCCAGTGGAACCTGGGACAGCAAGTGGTGGTGAATATACAAATGAAAATATTTAATAAAATGAATGGAAGCACATTTTGTCTTGTGTGCTCTGTTAGCAGGTGTGGACTGTATTGACCATATGCAGACCGCAGCCATCTTGCCATAAAGTTAAAGGACCACTTTTCAACCTATCTTCATATAATAGGTCCTCACTAATAATCATGGGGAAAAAAATGGCACGATTTTTTTCTACTCGGTCTGTGTCTCATAGGACAGCTGTGGGCAGTATAGAAACCATCTTCCAGTGACATCATCATTAGGCAGATTTTTTTTTAAACAAGATTGACAGCCCATACATCCAAACAGAAAAGTCCTATCTGATTGTACCAAACAACGTCAAACTCACCAACATTGCAGCTGAACGAAAAGCTTGAATTATCCTCTATCTGCAAAGTGTTTGTTTCATAAAAGAAAATCCACGGTAGACATGTTATGAGCTACCGTACCCTTTCCTTGCAGGTGATGATTAGTTTTCTAAGTGTTGCAGTTTGGAAGTGCTCGTTAGATATCACTCAACAGCCCTGCCTACCACCCATTTTGAATTTGCACATAATGCAGGACGGAGGCAGCAGGATGTTGCTTTTCTGAAAACGAGCGCTTCCAAACTCTGATGACGAGATGGTTTGCAAATGGTCAATTGTGACTAGTAATGCAGTGAAGCTCTCAAGGCACAACAAACAAGGAGAAGTTTTGTCTGAGATTTTCAAATGTCCTCAAAATGGAATATAGAACATTCAAGTCATCCTTTAACCACATGAACCCTTGCATGTCATATAAGCCACCAGCTTGTTTATTAGAGTATAAATGTGTTATTGTAAACATTATGCCACGTCATAATAATATACAGACCAGACTTTGAATCTCTGACATGCGCCATCGCCTGTCTGGTGTTTATTCCTATGTCGTAATAATCACGCCGGCGTCCTCTGTCTCCAATCTTCATGCTCTGGAAGCCGCCCGAGATCTGCAGTACTGTCTCGACAGGGACGAAAAACAAACCACAATGCCTTCATTATGTTATACTTTAGCCACTGAAAAATAGCAGATCTACAAGCTCATAGCGCGCCACCGAGTGGCGCGCTACGAGCTTGTAGGTCTGCTATTTTTTAAAAATCGTTAGAAATGCGGCACAAATCTTTGAATATATATTCTTTCAGAGCGAACTTTTTTTCAGGCCTAAATGGGTTAAGGATATGCATGTAGCAGTGAAACTTTACAGATTTGACCTAGGACACGATATCATCACAATCTACTGCTGGTAAGATATGGGGGTCAGTAAAGCTGACAGAACAACAATTCTGTTACGGTATTTTGTTGGTTAAAATAAGTGTTAAATAAATGGCTATATATATATTCCGATAGCAATCATTGCCATAGAGTGTTTCTTCAGTAACAGGAGTCTCCATTTCTCTCTAACTCTTTATTAATGACAAAGAAATGGAACACCATCTAATTGAAGCTTATTGAACACTTATTTCCCCCACCGTCCCCCCCCCCCTTTTCCCCCCCTCACTGTAAGTTTCTTTTCCCTTTTTACCTCCATTATGATGAATTCCTGTTCTGTTCTTTGTCTATATAGAAGTGTCTATTTGTACGTCTCTAAATGTTTTGATGAATTGAACATGGTGGACCCTGTTGTAAACAAGTGTAATGCTTAATTGGGTCGTCCACACAGTTAACAGCCTTTGTATTGAGTTTGTGCTCGAAATGTACTGTAATTCTGTTAATAAATATTTCAATCAATCAAAAATTGAAGAGCTGAGAGACACTCTAAAGAAAAAAACAACAACTTTGTTTTAAACAAAGAAATATCACAACCCTACCTTTAAATCATGACGTATATTGCAAACTGCAGGATCCTGTGTCTCCACTCTCCAACATGTTGAGATTAAACTAACCAAGCATTGCTATTATGTAATATTATGAATCACTACTACAACTCAACTTGTCCATGCAAACTTGCCTGATGAAATTTAAGAAATCACAAAACCTGACAAGCAGCAGAAACACCACATGCAATATTGCAATGCATGCATAGAGTAGGATATCATTGCTGCTGGGCAGATACCTTGTATCTCGAATAATTTAACCTTTCCCCCCCCATGAATTAAACCCCTACTTCAACAGTGTCACAAAAGTAAAAAAAAAATAGCATTTACAACATTTTGAGCTTGTAGATCTGCCATTTTTTTTTATTTGAATCCTAAAAGTTTCAGTTTTGCACCTTCTGCAGATACAGCTCCTGGGGCAGATATTGGCCCAGGATATTGGCCTGGGGCAGATATTGGCCCAGGATATTGGCCTGGGGCAGATATTGGCCCAGGATATTGGCCTGGGGCAGATATTCTCCTTCCTCTGCCAAGCAGCTCAGCCCCAGCAGGTGGAAGATTAGCTGCTGCCGTTCCATTTAGTTGAGACAAAGACTTAAAAAAAGAAATACAAAAAAATTAGTTCCTCAAGTTAGGTGCTTCCTAAGTGTCAAGAAGTGGAAGGAAGTACTAAACATCCTTAAGGACCACTTCACCATTTTTCAACCTACGTTCATACAATCGATTCTCACTAATGTTATAAAATTCCACCATTTTTTTTCCTACTCCGTCTCATGGGAGGGCTGTGGGTAGTTCAGAAACCTGTCCACCAGTGACATCATCGATGGGGAATCCAATCCAATAGAAAAGGCAGGCTTTCTATTCCTGAAAAGTTGCAATGTGATAATGGAAGCAAGCGTTCTCACGATGATAAAAATCCAAATATATTTTTTTGAAAAGTGGTGAAGTGGTTATTTAACCTGGAACCCAATTTGAGAACAAATGCCATAGTAGAGTCCTTGTAAGTGCCCCCCAAAAAATAAATAAAATAGTGAATACTGATAAATGTCTTGCAACATCTCTGGTTGTAAAGTAGGCCTACATTGCTTCTACAAGTCATTTACTTTTAAACCAAGTTATAATATCTGCAATAACATTACCAGTCCAGGTCCAGGAGACGCTGGCTCTGCCGCCCGTAGTGAGCGTCCCCTTGCCAACGATCTTGCACGTCCAACCATTTTTCCCAATCGTTTTGTTTTTATTCTGCATTTGAAAAGGTGTGTGTGTGTGTGTGTGTGTGTGTGTGTGTGTGTGTGTGTGTGTGTGTTGGGGGGGGGTGGGGGGAGAAGACATGCACACAAAAAAAAAGATCATACATTTGGAATTGAAATGAATAACAACCAAACATCAATTATAATATGCTGCCGGCTGAACTTGGTCCCTTACAATGTATCTAGGTCTGCAGTTTGCACTCAGATACACCTGAATTAAAAGATACAAGGGAATCATAAGGTGCAAGCTATCAATATTACAGTGGGCTCAATGGTGTCACTAAATAAAATCTGTTTCAAGTTGGCTTCTTAATGTTCTACATATGATGATACAACTTCTCCCATTACAGAGCCATTTCACTTTAACACACATGTAGGGTCATGTTAATGTCAACTCAGGCTTTTGCGTGTAGGCCAAAAATACATACATTAAATTAAGACTAACAAGTTAAATGTTATGCCCATGTGTTGGCACCAGACAGCTTGCTGGAGGCCACTTGTCAGAAACTTTAACGTAGGGTTCCGAAAGGAGCTAGAGGCCACTCAAAGTCCAAGATTAAACCAAATTATTGTCTTAATTAATGGAGAAGACCTGACTACCATGAAATAAATGTTTACATATACATATATACACATACACATACACTAATATATCACACACACACACACACATATATATATATATATATATATATATATATATATATATATATATATATATATATATATCTCACAGGCACTATGATATTAGTGAGCCAATGAAGCTGTAGGCCTGTGCAATTCTGCCACTGTGTTTAAAGTGCTCTAACAAACGTTGTAATGTTTGTTTAGCGTCTAAACAAACATTAAAAGGTCCATAGACTTGGTTGTCATATGGTGCAATTTCAAAAGCCAGATGTTGCAGTGGCAAGCCTCTTAAAAGAATAACAAAAATGAACCTGTGGATAGCCAGTCATAATTTGACATTCAACGAAATGAAAGGATATATTTATAGATCTGATAATAACCTTGGATGTTCACATCACGTTAGTTTACATTATTTCAGATTTTTTTTTTTTAATATTGTCAGATTGCCCAGACTTCTCAAAGTGATAAGCCATCCTACTACACATACAGTTTAGCCTAGGCTACTTTACTTACCAAACTTTACAGACTCTGCATTTGCAGGTTGCAGCAGGAGGAGGTAGAGTGTACTGTAAGCTACTTTATGAGCAAATTGCAGGCGCACGTCCGCCCCGCACTATTATCATTCCACACAAAAAGAAAAGAAAAGAAAAACAAACTTCCGCAAATAAGTCGTGAACTTTAGGACCAGGTGTGAATTAATTAGCCTGATTATTATCAGACTGAGGCATGTCCACTCAGACAGTGGGCGGGGTCTATGTGGTCTGGATCCATATTCCACACACACACCAAAAAAGTCTAGCCAGATAATGTAATGCTGAACGATAATTTAGTACTTTAGAGTTGTAGTTATCGTAGATAAGGCTAATAAGCCAGACCGAATCAGCCGTTGGCAAAAAAAATGCCTGAGTGTGATTTGAGTCTGACTCTGGCTTATTAGCCAGGCTAAGATACTTATAGAGTGCTTGTTGGTGTTGTGAATGTGAACCTTGAGTTGTTTTTGGTTTTCTTTGACACTTATTAAGAACTGTTGACAGTTGTCATGTTAAAGTTTGACCTCAAGATGGCAAGGTTGAGCCATTTTCAGTCAGATAATACCTTGAAATGCCTGCCATGACAATGTAACTTTGTTTCTGTTTTGTTACAGAAACAAAGCAACATTACATTATAGATGTTGATAACACGCACGCACGCACACACACACACAGTCTCACACACACACACACACACACACACACACACACACACACACACACACACACACACACACACACAGACACACACACACACACACACACACACACACACACACACACACATGTATTAGGCCTACTATACTTGTGAGAACATCAACATTTTAGATTTTATTTAATTATTTTGCCCATTTTTAACCCTAACACTGAATCAGAAACTGGCAGATCGACGAGCTTACCACGCACGTTGCAATGTGACACATGCGAGCTTACCACGCACGTTGCAATGTGACACATGGTGAGCTTGTAGATCTGCTATTTTCATTGCACAACACCAGAGCATCAGGTAACTCTATAACGACCCCAACCCGTATCCCCTTGCCCTGCGGCTGCTAGTCAGCTAAATGGTTTCAAATGATTAATGTATGACATGTAATGTATCACTTTTTATGCACTGTAATAGAAGGTTTGGTATATTATATAAACTGTGAACTTTATTGGTACTAGACCTGTACGTCCCCGTCGACCATCGGCCTACTTGAGAACGATGCAACTTGGGAACCTAATAATAGGCCTACGGTACCCGTTGTCAACATGTCATAGCACCTGTTTTAACTATCTGTCTGTGTCCCACATGGAGATCTCTGTATCTGCCAGTGTGCCTGATGTGTGCAAACTGACTGTGAAAAGTGGAGTGGTTAAGTAATTTGCAGGTGTGGGGTTGTGACGTGGCTAATTTGTACACTATAACGGTTGAGGAATAAGTATTGCAAAAGCTGTCTCAAGTGATTCAAAGTGACATTTATTACACGTATACG